>NC_073647.1:27325301-27628331 GCF_029407905.1 Bubalus kerabau | reverse complement strand
ATATTCCGTCCCACTGCCCCTAATCTTTTACCTTATTTTTTCCTATTTGTGGAAATTTTGTATTTGAAGACAGTGTTTATATAACTGTCTTTGAAACTTCTAAGCAAATACTCAGCTTTGGGGGAAAGGGTGGTGTTGGGTGAGGAAATCTACACCCCAGATAAAAGCCACCACATTTTTATAGCACTGTTTACATTTCATATTGACATTAACCCATTCCACATTGTATTTAGGCTTTTAAAATGAAAGTGCTCTTTAGGCTGAAACTATATAGCTATGAAAATAACTACATCTGAAGGTACTCTCACCTTCATCTAAGGTACTCTAAGTTTGATCTGTTTTTTTTTTTTTTTTAAAGTGATCAATATCCTCTTTTTAAAAATGTTTATTCCTGGCATTTTGAAAATCTAAGCTATTGGCTTGATTACTTTTAAAAAATACCTTAGGGTATAGTTTGGCAAACTAGTTGCTTTATTGCAACTAGGAAGAATTAAAAATGTGTGAGAGTAAATTTGTTCAAATTGGAGGATAACTGACTTCCCTGGTACTTTCTGGCACAATCAGTTCTTGTCTATCATCCAGAGTTCCACAGGACATAAAGATTTATCCTCTATGTGCTGCTGCCTTTAAGGAAGAGCACTCATGTGCTCACCTCCGTGTATCTTCTTGAGGGCTTTCCTCCACTTGTTTATGCTATCTGAACTCGAGGATGAGAATTCAGTGTGTGGTAAAGGAACTTAAATGCCTGTTAGATAACTAATTTTGTTACCACTTCAGGGGCATGGTGATGAACTAGTCCCATTTCAACTATTCGAAAACAAAGTTATATTTAAGGGGATGTCAAGGTGAAAATTGAGAAGTCTACCTCAAGATTTCCTAATAAGGGACAAAGTTGTTTAGAAGAAGAAAACTTAACTTTCAAGTGGTTTCATTTTCTACTTAAGTTAATCTGATCAAATCAGCTAAAAGTACATAGGTTTTCAACATCAGGAGATAGTTTAAAATATAGCTCAGGCAATTCCATAATATTCTCCAAAGATCATGCAACAGCTTTCCTTCAGCATAAGTAGTGTAGTCTTTGAGTCTGTGTCAGCCCTTCTTTGATGATTTATAAAAGGATTCACTGGAACCTGCCCTGAGTTCTGGGTCAATCAAGTAAGTACATAATATACCCTAGTAGAATATTCTAACTGTCTGACTAAAGCAAGATACATCATGTCTCTGCTCCTCACATGAGTTGTAGCTACTTGAAGCATTTTCAAGATCATTAATTTTGCTGTTTGTGTAATGGGAACTATTGATGATTTTTTTTCTTTCCGTTAGCAAAATGTTAGTATTCTTATGACCAAAAGGGTGATTCAATTCTTATGACCAAAAGGGTGATTCAATTCTTATTTGTATGTTAACTTCACCATATACTATGGTGAGCAAAATAATAGGTCTCAGTTCTATAAATAGGAGGGAGAAAAAAGTGCTTTAAATTTTTCATGGGGTTTTCAGTTAATTATATGCATGGTGCAAATGGAATTTTCTCTGCTGTCAGTATCAAGAAAAGCTTTTAGTTTTCTCATTATCTTTGAAATCCCTTCACAGCAGAGTTCACTTTCTAATTATTGTAATATATTTTAAGAATAATACCATAAAGTTTATCTAGTTGGAGATGTATTTGTATTATTCTGCCAAAGCCTCTTACTAAAAACATAGTGTTCCTGAAATCAGGTGGGTGTATGATTATGATTTTTTTCTTTTTTTGGGGGGCTGTTTTTGTTTTTTCTTCTGCTTTCATCTAGACACATTATGCGGTACGTGATACCATTGAACTGCGTACAGTCGAATCCATTGATAACCTCAGAGCAGCAATTGAATGTGAACAGCCTCAACCTGACCTCTACAAGTAAGAATTACCTGGTTTCATTTTACTGCTGTCTGATGGCTTTGCTTCTCTTTGCCATCAGTATTGAAATACCCACCACTTACCACCTCCTTTCATTTGTGTTTTTATGAGCTGTTCCTTCCTTCTGGCAGGCAAATGAATCAAATCAGCCTTGTTCACTACCAGCCTAAGATAAATTATTGTGGGCTCAGGCATCTCACTTGTGGTTTTTCTTTTATTATTTTTATTTGTAGACATGGCCGTCCATCACATTTTAAGATTATATAATCCCATAAGCCTGAGCTATCAAACTTGTGCACTAGACAGAGTTAATTAAAACAAAAATAAAACACTTTATGTGTCATCCAACAGTAAAGAGAGAAGGAAATGTGGGACCATGCAATTAGTAGGCACTGTATCCTTTTTTATGAGGATCATGATGAACTAAGTATTGTATATAGGCTGTTTCTTGTCCAAATGAACGGCTAAGTTGAGGGAGCAGTGAAATGGTGTGATTTCCTCTGTTTTGCTACGCCTAGGCTTTCTGGAGTAGAGTTGCTGATTAACAGTCATTGTGGGTTGTCAAAAATTTGCTATTTGATTTTTTTTTTGTACTATTTATTTATTTGGCTAAAGAGTCGGACATGACCGAGTGACTAGCATAGCACAGCACAACACATTTGGCTGTGCCGGGTCTCAGTTGCAGCATGTGGGATCTAGTTCTCCAACCCAGGATTGAACCCAGGTCCCCTGCATTGGGAGCATAGAGTTTTAGTCACTGGATCACCAAGGAAGGCATTTGATTTTTAAGACTGCTGATTAGTTTCGTTGATTAGAGCATGGTATTAATGAGGGTAGAATAATGGGTTTATGGCCAAGTGAGCCAATTAATTATATTCTCCTCTGCCATTACAGATGGCATCCATCTCCCATGGTACTCATCTTGTTAATGAATGCTGTTGATTGTAAAAGGGGACCAAATAGTGGGGTGTGGCTTACAACAATGCCCAGTAGTGGAAAAAGAAAGTTCTCATACTTCTATAAGAATTATACCCTCCCTCCTTCCTATCATTCCTTCTTTATTTTTTCCCTTCTTCTGTATCCACCTTGATAGTAGGAACTTAGGATCACAGAGCAGAATAGCTGTTTGCTGCCTTCAGGAAGCATGGAATCACAGGAAGGGGAGTGACTGATTTTGTGAGTTAGAGAGTAATATAGATCCTTACATATTTATAGGGTAACTCCTAAATTTTTCAGTTACCTTAAATATGAAGGAGATTTTTAGTGAGGGAAGGTTATTCCTAATGTTTCTAATAGATTGAGTACCCTTGGTATGTGACTTCAGAATACCTTCTATCGGATTGGCCAAAAAGTTCGTTGGGAGTTTTTCTGCAACATTGTACAGAAAAACCCAAACAAATTTTTTGGCCAGCCTAATACCTCCACCACCCTAGTAATCATCACTTACATTGTAACTGCCTGATTATGTAATTTGGTGCAAGGAACACATTTTTCTTGCTTATTAGGAGGCATAGTAATGGTGCAATTAATACATGTTGAATGAATGCAGATGTTCATATTTTGTATATTTCATAATAATAGTTCAGTTTTTCTGAAAAAAATCATAATTACATAATAGAATACTCATAACATTCTTACTAAGGATTTATAACTTTTTACCATATTTTTCAGAAATGTAGATTACCATGTGCATAGCCATATATCTGATCACTTGATCAGATCAAGCTCAGTATTCAGATCAGCTGCAAGACACAGCTTGGAAATTTCCAAGATGGTAATCTATCAAGTGTTCCCTAATGGCTGTTTCTCAAAGGATGATCTCAGGCCAACAGCATCCACATCACCAGAAACTTGTGGGAAATGCAGATTCAAATTCTTACCTAAACCAAAAGGCTGGGGATGGGGCCTAGAAATCTATGGTTTAAGAAGCCCTTCAGTAATTCTGATGCATGCTCAAGTGAAAGAATTACTGAACTTATGGTTTTGAAAGATGGTTTAGCACCAGAACCCTTTCTTCACATAAATGTAAAATAGAAGCCAATTATTTATATGAAGTTTAGATGAGAGGGGTATTGTGTGCATGCGTGGTGCCAAGTAGATCTTGAAAATCAACTTAGAATCTTTGTTTACATTCTTATAATCTGTAATATTTTAAAAATGAGATGAAAATATTACATACCATATTGGTTCAACTTAGCTTTTTCTTTTAAAATTCAGACAATAGGCTTTTGTAGTTTATTGTCTTATCTTTTTTTGCATTATTTGTATTTTGATTCATTCCCATATTTGGGGTAAATAGATTTTATCTAGATATAGAAGACACATGTGCTATTATATTCTTTTTGCAGGTTTGTTGGCCGAATCAATATCTATAGTAATAGTATTGAAGCTGTTGCCAGGTTAGTTTATAATTCCTTTAATCTGTCCTTTTAGGGGAGGGATGTTTCTCTTTTAAGCCCATTAAAATAGCTAAATACTTTCTTTTATAGAAAGGGATGGGGGAAAAGTGAATAAATCTGGAGTAACTAGCCACTGATGGGTCACCTTGTGATTGGTAGGGTTGTAGTGGCAGTGGCTCAGAGTGTGTGTGTCCTGGGAGAGGGTGGTGTTGGAAGTGATGATGAGGGTTTCTAAAATTGTACAACTCCAGACTTCTTTGACCATTATTCCCAAATATGTTTTATGTACTCTGTTGATTGTCCTTGGTTGTGAAGTGCCTGACCATATTGGAAGTATATCTGGAAAGCAGTGTTTTAAGGGAGAATAATTTAGGAACTAGATGGTAGACAAAATGCTGGAAGAATTAGCTGGACTTATGTAAAATGAAAGGCTTAATAGTTGATAATGAAACAGTTCATATAAAAAGGGATGTTTTTTCCCCTCTTCGATCACCCAGTTATTTTAACTTTTCCACTTGGCCTTTATAGCCAGTGCTCAGAAGGAAGTTAAACACCAGGAGCTCAGTGATCCCCCCTCAAAGGCGTGTTTGCACTCTATAAATACAGCACCATGTCTCCTTCCTTTACTTTTGCTTTTCCAGTCTTTTACAGTCACTTTTTCTATTTCTTGCTGTCTGCTGTTATCTTGGCTTTTCATGACTCATAGTCCTTTTACCTCTGTGCATGTCTTTACGTCTCTGTGTTGCTGGCATCTCCTGTACTGTGTGCTTCTATTTGTGCTATACCCTAAGTAACTTCAGAGGGGAGGATTTTTCAACTCATCTTGTGTTAGTAAGCATATAAGTAGACAGATGCATCCTGAATCTTTTGAAAATAGATGTGTGCAAGAGCAAACTATGTCCCCAAAGTTGATGGTGCTATTAGTTGGACTCTTTGAATAAGTTGTGTTCATTTTTTGTTTAGGTCTTTGGGACCTGAAAATCTCTTGTTGAAAGGAGCTACACTAAAAAATACCAAGAAGATATATGGTGAACGTTTTTTTAAGATATACTTACTAGAAATAGGCCTTTTAATACCTAAATGTTCATAAATAGTGCAGTAAAAAAATTGAACATGGTATTTAATTCCATTTAGTCTAAGTCTCTTTTTAGGTGTTGGGAATTTATAAGATGGTAAACTAACTTGAAATATGACAAACTATGTTGATTAAAATTATACTATAAAAATATACTGTAAATGATTATTAACTGGTAAATAGAAGAGAGTTTAGAATTACTATTTTTATAGATTGAAAAAGTTGGTAGATCCAACTGGGTGGGGAGTTGGGTTGGCAGTCTCATTTGTAACCTAATTTTCATCATATTGTTATTCCTTAGGAGTTGCTGTTTACACTGGAATGGAAACCAAAATGGCATTGAACTACCAAGGGAAATCTCAGAAACGTTCTGCTGTTGAAAAGTTAGTGTGCCTCACAATTTCTTTACTTGTTATTGAACTGAAATTGTTACTTCTCAATATTTCCAAGTATCAACAGTATGAAAAAACAACATAAATTGTGATAGCATTACCATTTTAAGCACTTCTTTTGTTCCAGAAACTGTGCTCATTGTTTTGTATGGCTGATTTGGTTTAATCCTCTAAGCAACTTGGAGTAATTCCTGTTAGTCTGAACACTTTACAGATAGAGAAATAGTCTTAGAGATGATAAGTGATTTACCTAAGCTCACTTAGCTATTCACGGGCAGAGTTTAGGTAAAATTTATTCTCTTTTGCTGACAGTTAATGGTTTGGGGTCCTCCAGTTGCTATATGTAAGGAGTTGGCACAACACAGATAATGGTCTTCTTGCAAATAATTGTGTGGTACTTGACACACCTTCAAAGCCATTTGCACTGGCACCTTACTCTCCTGTTGCCATGGACATGCAGTATATCAGCAACACCTTCTTCATAGCTCTACTTTTGGATTAAAAGAATCCACACTAAGCTTGACTATTTCACATTTGCTTCTCTACCCTCTATTCCAAACCTTTAGGATTCAGGTTTGGAAACAATCTACTCCTTTTATAAGGGTTGAGTAGGTAATGGTGTGTGTGTTCTGTCACTTTATAGGATCCTTACTAAAGGTGTGTTGAGCTAATCAGCCATTTCACTTTGGATTACGGTTAGGACTGGCTTTTCCATTTTACCAGTCAAGAGTAATGCTTTAGCAGTGATAACTGAGGTTCACCCATACAGGCCTGCACTATGGTTACACGTTGTACATAGGAGAAGCTTTAGAAAACTGAACAATTTAGTCTATACCTAGTTGATATCTTCAGTATTTCAGTGGTTTTTAAATTCATAATATCTTATTTTTCAGATCCATTAACGCTTTCCTGATTGTGTATTTATTTATCTTACTGACCAAAGCTGCAATATGCACTACTCTAAAGTATGTTTGGCAAAGTACCCCACATAATGATGAACCTTGGTATAACCAAAAGACCCAGAAAGAACGGGAAACTTGGAAGGTAATTTGTTTTATGCTGAAAATCGTAACCCTAGTACATTGTGACAGGGGCACCCTTAATTGAAATACTGCTTAGATAATGATACCTTGGTATTAGGGATTTCTCTTGGTTGTATGGTAGCCCCAAGCCATTAACTTTAAGACATTCTAGCATTTTTTTCTTAACCCTAGGTGTATATCCTTGTTTTTAACTCTTAGGTTAAGAGTTTTAGGCAACTGGGCCCAAAGGTCTGGCAAGTTAATATGTTATGATCTTGTGATATATCATGATAGAAACATAATGGATACCTACATGAAAACTTTGATCCTACATTCATATCTGAGGGTGGGAGAAGCAGAGACCTTAAGGAAGTTTAAGAAGTGTTAAGTCAAGGTACATTCACTAAACAAAAGTGACAAAATTCAGGGTGTTTTACATGTTTTCACATGCTATGATGATAATGTTGACCAATGATATAGTGTCATTGGGAAGTTTCTTTTTTATAGCAAGAGCAGTGCTTTCAGCATTGAAATTAAAAGATAGAAAGTGTATATTACACTTGCTTGATGGAACTGTGTGTTTAATTATGAACTATTCCCTTTTTTTTTAGGTTTTGAAAATGTTCACCGACTTCCTGTCATTTATGGTTCTGTTCAACTTTATCATTCCTGTCTCCATGTATGTCACAGTAGAAATGCAAAAATTCTTGGGCTCCTTCTTCATTTCATGGGATAACGACTTCTATGATGAAGAAATTAATGAAGGAGCCCTGGTTAACACATCAGACCTTAATGAAGAACTTGGTCAGGTAAGAACTCATTCTTACTTAAAATAAGGTAACATAGTGAAAATTGCTTTTATTGTAGTCTGGATCACCAGTGTTTGCGACCATTTCACATTTGGAAATGTAACTCAATAAAAATTTCTTTATGCAGGCATGTAATGAAGGCAAGTGATGTTATCTTAACTATAGTGTCAGTTTTTGCTGGCATTTTTGAGAAAGACCCGATTTATGTATTAAATTTAAATGTTACAGAAATTCTCTTTAAAGCTCAACCTGTTGGTGGTGTTGATTATGGGTTATTGCTTTGAAACAGAAAACAAGTAGTCTTCATCACCATCTATAATCATTTAGGGATAGAATGTGGGGTAGTGTAAATAAAGCTATTTTATAAATACATTTTGTTCCATAAACCAAATTGACCAGAGTTGTCCTATGGACATTTTCTTGGTATGTTTTCTTGAACATTTCTGATCAGATGGAATATAGACCTAGAAAGCAGAGTTGTTTATTCTGTGCAAGAATTTAAATGAAGGGAAGATGTGAGGGCATGCACTCCACTAAATGCTTTTTGCTTCATGTACCAGTGTAGTCCAAGCTTTGAACTTCTTGCTAACCCAGGTTGTTTTCAAATGCTAGGCTGAAGCCTAGCTGTAATTCTTCAAGTGGTGACTTCTTGGGTTCTTTTCTGACTAGTATTGAGAAAGTTTTTGTGTTTATCTGAATTTACTATGTCACGTAATGATTTTCACAAGCCGAAGGGAGTGTTTTGGCTTGCATTTTCTTCTCTTTATATTTAGAATGTCAAGGCTGTGGAAATGTCATTTCTGGGACTAGGAGATGCAGAATCAGTTAATGGAACTGTGTGGCTGAGACAGGGCCTCACAGTTGTTTTAAATGGTACCGATTTGCACCTATACCTCAAAACTCTGCTCCTGAATTCAGTCTCCCACTACCCCCACTCTGTATTTCTGTTCTTTACACAACCTTTGCCTAAACTAGAGTATCCTCTTGACAACTAGTCACAAAGCTGAAAGGATTCTCCAGATACCATTGTGTTGAGACCTGACTCTAGGACTCCAGGATCCCAGAGGGTGGCATCTGCCTCCCACAGAGACACTGAGTCACAGAGGATAGAATAAGCCATGAACAGGCAAATGCCTTTCCCTTATATATTGTTCCCAGAAGTTTCTTTTATAGGTCACTTCAGTGACCACAGCTGACCTTAGCCTTTGTAAACCAGAACTTTTCATCCAGGGACTGAGCCTGGTAGAACTGCTCTAGTCCCAGCAAAAGGCATCACTCTGCAACTCTTTTGCATGGGAAAAAAAAATGAGTTATAAGCCACCTCTGGTGAACTTTTCCCTGACAGCTGATCTGCCTCTTCTAGATTCAGTGCCTGACTGCATGGATTAACCTACCCAAGGGTGAACATGGCTAGTCCCCAGCTGCTGCAAATAGAACAGCCATCTTTCCACATGTGGCACCTAATTCTCATGAGAGATAGGCAGGCTATCCAGGCCAGACCTCCACCTCATCAGATTCCATCTTATCTACGAGGATGTGGTTTTGTTCCTATCATCTAGACTTATTCATACTTCAGAAAGTAAAATAGAGCTTTGGATAATGATCTATTAATAATAAATCTGATCAGTTAAAACAAACCAGTTTTCATTTTAGCCACCACTTCTTTCCCCCACTAAAACCTGCTTTTTTGGGTATGATCATCATTTAACCAACTAAGGTAATAACCAGACCACCACTTATATTTGTACAGTATAAAAACAACTTACCATCATACCAACTTACATCAGCTTGTATGTGTAGAAACAGCCTAAATGAAAATGCAAGGAAGTCTTCAAATGATTTTGTTTTGCATTTAGTGGACCAGTACACACAAAATCAAGTGTAACCGGTTTCCTCCTTGATGAGTCATAGTTTAAAATCTATAGGACTTTTATTTTACCTAAGAGCAGTGTCAATTTCCATCAGTACCATTGCAAACACTTGCTTAACCTCTTTCAAAGTGACCCACATTGGTATTAAAAGAAAATAGGAAGATATGTTTAGAACACTGTTTGTCTTTGACTTGAAAAGCAAAAAGAAGTAGACTGCTCAGTTCAATTGGAATAGAATGGGGTCTTTTATGATTAGACATCTGTCCTTTAGACAACCAAATGGTTTTAACCTTTAAAAAATTGTGGGGATAGTCTGTTCCTTCATATCCCCTCTCAGTCTCTCAGCTATGCCCAGCAGTATGCCAGAGTATATACTCTGATTCCAGTAATTCAATCTAGTGGTTGTGCACTAAAGTTCTGTGTTATCTAAGATACGTTCTTGGTTCTGGGGGCTACTGTTACAAAGTAAACAAGAAAACCTCGAGTTGTTCACCATATAGTTGAAGAAATTCACTTATCATACCCTAACTGTAGCAATGTGGTGATAATCAGAAAAATTATAGGGACTATGAAATGATGGAAAGAGTCCAGTACTGTGATTTTGATCAGGTCAGCAGCAATGACAGTCAACATCTATGTAACAACTTAGAGCTTGCAAGCATATTTAGTAATCTTTACAGCCTTGTGCAGCAGCTTTGATTATTTAAGGCTAATGTTTAATGTTCAGAGAGATGGGAGTTTTTCCAAGGTCACAAAGTTACTGGGTGGTGGAGCCATGACTCCATAGAAGGTCTTCACTAAGTTTAAACCATAAAAAATATTTTGACCTGTAAACTAGATGATTTCACGTGTTCAGCCTTTATCTTAGGGCTCTCTCTATTCTTAAACAGCTATCTCACTTTAGGCTTTCTGTCCATAAATTGATGACTTTGAACTTGCTTACTGATAGAGAAGGTCTGCAACCTGCTCAAACCTACCACTAAAGAGGAAGAGGCTGATGAGAATCAGAGGCAGGCAGTAGCCTCTCACTCGTCAGCCCTGTCTCTCCTATAAGTATGAGGATACTCTTTAATAATAGCCAATCTTCTCCTCCTCTTGCCCTTAGTATAGCGCATATATTAGATCATTGGTTCTCAGAGCATGAGCTCAGGAACAGCAGCATCAGCATCACCTGGGAACTGATTAGAAGTGCACATTATCTTGTCCCACCCCAAGAGCTACTGAGTCAGGAACTCTGGTGATAGAGCCCAGTGATCTGAGTTAACAAGCACCCTCCAACTGAGTGTGCTGCAGACTACAGTTTGATAATCCCTCTATCACAGTATACTTTGTTGGCCTATACCCTTGAGATTCATTGTAGACAGATCCATACTGTACAAACTGCTATATATAGGCAAACAATTGCACTTTATGTTTTTAAAGTTATTACCTTTGTAATCTATAAAAGATTTCAAAATGGGTTAATGCTCAGTCAGCTATAGGAGCTTCACCAACCCAGGAGAACCTTTTGGAAGACAATGAAGGTTAATAATTTTGATCACACAAAAAGCCCCAAAGAATTTCACTTTAACTAGAAAAATCTAGATGATACAGGAATAATAGCACTTGGATTAATTTAAAGGGAGAATTCAAACTTGGCTGGCTAACAGAAAAAAGAGAAGATTGGAATGCTATATTTGTGCCAGTGCTGCTACCGTGAAAAGCTTTGAAAAATAATTAGAAAGCAGCTACTGCCGCAGTTCATCTCTTTCTCCCTTACATAATAAAAACCTTAATCTTGTACTTATGCTTGTTCCTGTCAGCCCGTAATTTTAACTATTTAAGCATAAATTGCCAAAAAGGAGGATAAAATTGTGGGTTTCCAAAAGCCAGATGTTATAAATAGAAGAGATAAAAACTGAGATAAAATGGAAATGCTCAAAAAGGCTTATTTTACATGGAAAATTTATTTCATAGCTTATTTTTTCCATTATTTATGAAAGTATGCTTATACTTTAACCTATCATTATAAACTCTGCTCCTTTTTTTTTAATTTGGAGACTTTTTTGAGGAGTATCTTAAAATATACATAGTATTGGGGAAGAAATTTCATTTATGTTTTTGATCATTTATTGACTTATTGTGTCTCCTAATTAAGTAACTGTTATTATTATTTCCCCTGTCTGTCTATATTCTGTAACTGTTACATACATATAAGACACAATGCATTTCACTTCAATCCAGTATATTTATAGAAAATTTTACTTTTCAAGGAAAACTTTTGTTACATCCCATTTGCTTACGTGCATGCTCAGTTGCTAAGTCGTGTCCCACTCTTTGCGACTCCATGGACTATATAGCCCACCAGGCTCCTCTGTCTTTGGGATTTCCCAGACAAGAATACTGGAGTGGGTTGCCATTTCCTTCTCCAGGGCCGAATTAATTTAGTTCCTATCAAATATATTTTCTGTGTGTGTCAGAGATAGAGAAATAAGTGGTCCATAAAATGTTTCCTGCTTGGAAAATTGACTTTTGTTATGTTAACTTCTTTATTGACTTTTGTTATGTTAACTTCTTTATATCAAAACATGTAGGTGTTAAATTGAAGGAGTCTTAGTTTGGACAAAATAGCCACAGTTTTCCTTCCTACTAATCTCCTGTATTTGAGTAGGTCTACCAAAGAGTCAGGCACGACTTAGCAAATGAACAACAAGAACCTTAGACATGTGATACTATTTCAGAATCTTAAAAAATACATGTTCATTTCTCATTCATTTGATAATACTGCTTCTGTCATTGTCTGACATTTGACAAGTCTTTGGAAAAGGTGATTTCTGTGGATATGAAAATAGCCATGCTAACTAAAAGTTAATCACATTGAAGAAAGTAAGAATGCATATGTTTGTATTCTTGTTTTTAGGTGGATTATGTATTTACTGATAAGACCGGAACACTTACTGAAAACAGCATGGAATTCATTGAATGCTGCATAGATGGGCATAAGTATAAAGGTGTAGCTCAGGAGACTGATGGACTCTCTCAAACTGATGGACCCTTACCATATTTGGACAGAGCTGATAAGGTGGCATTTTTTGCGTTACCATTTTGTCTTGAGAAATCAATTTAGATAGGCATATGTTAACAGAAATGAAGGATTTGGGCACGTGACATAGACTTTTGAATAGCCATTTGTTCGTTGTTGCAACTTCACCTTTCTTATTTTATGGACGCTTCTGGAATTTGTAAACAAGTAGAATTTATAAAAAGTGAACATTGTGAGAAATGGCATTTGGGTAAATCTTTCACTGTGTGATCATATTTGGTGCTTTATCTTTAAAAATATGAGCTACTCCAAGAATGATGTCTACTGAAATCATTCAAGCCCCAGGAGTGTCTAGGCATTAAATGAACCAGAGTCTCCATGCACCTGAGCTATTGCCAGATTGTGAATTAGAACTGAATGCATTCTTTTAGGCCATGGAGATGTCACTGCTTTGGGATTAGGTGGCACTGCAGTAAGAATGAGTTGATAGAGCCCCTAAGGTATGTTAGCTGGGGACCAGGCATGTTGGCAGGGATTAGGAGAATATATAGCTCATTTGAGTATTAGGAATTCATAAATCTCTGCTATTCAATTTGCTGGTGGTTATAACATACTCTCACATTAATAACTTTTCTCTGTTCATTGACTACTTACCAAGTGATCACAGTAAAAATAATATAGTCATTTTTCTGTCACTGTTCAACAGAATCGAGAAGAGCTCTTTCTGCGTGCCTTGTGTTTATGTCACACTGTAGAAGTTAAACCAAATGATACTGTTGATGGAGTTACAGAGTCATCTGAATTAACCTATATGTCATCTTCACCAGATGAAATAGCTTTGGTCAAAGGAGCTAAAAAGTAAGCACATATGTTATGCTGGATGAATAATTTCAGGATAATAATAATGTTCTCCCTGTAGTTAACAATATGGTATTCTCACTTCAAAGTTTGTTAAAAGAGTAGATCTCATATGTTAAATGTTCTTATTACCCCAAACAACAAAAAAGCAAAAAGATCCAAAGAAACTGAGAAATTTCAGGATATCTATTCCCTTGATTGTGATGATGATGTCACAGACATACGCATGTTTCCAAAGTCATCCAGTTGCACATATTAAATATTTGCAGTTCTCCATTAGTTATACCTCAGTAAGTAATGATATTTTAAAACCCCAAAATAAGTTGTAGAAAAATACATTAGCATTTTCAAAGAGTAAAAAAAAATCAAACATTTCTTTTATTTCTCCAAAGAAAGTGAAATCACAGGAGGACAGGCATTATTTTGTTTTTTTCTCTTATTTGCTTCAATAACCTTGTCTTATGGGTATCCTTATTCTTTAATAAGAAGCCAAGCTACTTTATCGGAAAGTTGGAAAAAATTCCCAAACCTAACCAATTAAGACCAAAAAGAAAATAGCAATGCATAGTTGTAACTTTCATCACTATTTGTGCATTCCAGCCAGAAGTCCAAATGTTCACATTATATTTTGGAAATCTTCTAACAATGGTCACTTTTCATATAACACATGTTATTTCTGAAGTACTCCCAGCAATTTTGATATCATTTGGTTACTGAAAGTCCTGCTTTATCCGTGAGGCCCAAGATGATTAAGTGGATAAAAGGTCACCCCATGTGTTAGCTACAGAATTGAAATTACAAATTGCCTCTTTTTTTGGTTATGATTTGTGACTGGGCATTGACTTGGTCTGCGTTATATCTCAGCAAGTAAAAGGAAGTACAGCTATAGATTGGGGTTTTATGAAAAAGAAGAAAACAATGAACAAGTATGAATAACCCCAGTGCAAAGGGAAATTCATCATTCTTTAAAAATACACAGTGGTCTTTTTTATTTTGTTTCACAGGTATGGATTCACATTTGTAGGTGTTCAGAATGGCTATATGAGAGTAGAGAACCAAAGAAAAGAAATAGAAGAGTAAGTAGCACCGTATGTTTGATGATTCTCACTTCTTAACTCCACAGTCAGCTTTAGATGGATTTAGGAAGGGCAGCAAAAGGAAGTGATTGCATCTATAAATATAAGACTCTGCTCTCCCAGGTAAGAGTTTTATATAAATGTAGCTGGAGTAGAAGACATTTTTCATAGAGTGGCAGAAATTAGCGTTTGAGGTGTAAATGATTTCAGTTTTGTTCACACATCGATCCAGTAGCCTGAATGAGCATCTGCCTGGACTTTTCTGAATTTTAGATGCCATTTCAGGTCTCCAGCACATGCTGCAAGAAAAATCAGTGAACATGTATGAAACCTTCTGCTGTCTAGAACCTGACGAATCATTCTGGGATTACACGCCCTGCCAGTCATAATAGCTTTGGTGTCAGAAACTTTCTCTTATTCTAGATACTTGAGTGTGAGCCCCAGGGTAGTACTCTGATGCAGTAGTAAGCTCCACATTTCCTTTTTTTTTTCTTTTTGCTACAGAGATCCCAACAAACAAATCTACCTTGCCTTAATAACAGGTTTTATTTAGGCCCTCTGATTAATTTTATATCCTTTATAAGAACTTGAAATATAATTATCTGACTTTCATTCGGACTCCTAGCATCTCCTGAGACCCATCTCAGAAACCTGTAACGCATGTAAATTTGCTAGGGAATATGCCTCTTTGGAAAGGAATGTTCAAGAGCCAGAGGAAGACTCTTTGGCCTGACTGCCAGGAAGGAGCCGAATTATTGTCAAAGTCCAGATTCTAGCCAGTTCACAACAGTACCCCCATCTGGCCAATAGCAAATGAGACATTATGCTACAAGTAGATGTCTTACACACATATCCTATATCCCCAAACCAGTGACCTGCTCACTCCCATCAAAGACAAGCTTGGTAGTAAATACTTTTAAATCAGATAGTTGTATATAAGTTATTTATTTTCAAGAAACTATTTCCGCACACTTTCTCAAATAACTCTTATTTTTCTTCTTCATTTCATCTACTGCATAGCTTAGCCAGTGCAACACAGAGCTGATCATGTCATTCCACTGTTTATACCCTTCAATGGATTACTATTGCCATTAGGATAAAATCCCAAGTATCTGCAATGGCCCACAATGTTGTCAGGTCCTAATCCCTACCTACCTGTCTTGCTGCACCCCTATCAACTAGATCTCAGCCTTATGTGGACTACTGTCAGTCCCGCCACGGGCCATGTGCTCTCATGTTGCTCTGCCTTTGCACACGCTCTTCTCTATACTCAGAGTGCCATGATATCCTTTCTCTATCATGTCACTGCTGCAAGACACAGCTCAGGCAAAACCTCCTCCAGGAGGCCTTCCTTCTGTGCTCCTACATCTCCTCTGTGTGTTCCTTTACTTCAGTATTTGGAAGACTAGGAGGTAGTCACTTCATTAACCTCTGCTTCCCTTATCATGGGCTTTCCTGGTAGTTCAGATGGTAAAGAGTCTGCGTGCAATGCAAGAGACGTGGGTCTGATCCTTAGGTCAGGAATATCCCTTAGCGGAGGGCATGGCAACTCACTCCAGTATTCGTGCCTGGAGAATTCACGGACATAGGAGCCTGGTGGGCTGCGGTCCATAAGGACGCAGAGAGTCGAACACAACTGAGCAACTAACTCACACACACATCCTTATCATATGATAAGCCCCTTAAGAGAAGATTCATGTGTCTTCTCCAGCATCTGTCACTGTGCCCAACACATAGTAGGCATTCCGTAGATGATTAAAATAAGTGGCAGGATGGGACTATTTCTAGATAGCCTCTAGATATGGCTTGGTGGGACAGCTCTTTGTACCTCATTCCTATGCAGTCACTCTCCCCTTACTATTTTAAGTCATATAATGAGAAGGTATAGGAACCCCTTAACCACCGCTAGTGTCCTCTGACAGCATGTTCCAAGTGCAGAGAAATTCCAAAGACACAATGGAAAGAACCCTTGTGCACACAAGCAGCGACCCTTAATCCAAGAGGAAAGCTCTGTTAATGTAAAATGTTTCTGTTGTGTGTTTTTTTTTTTCCCCAGTGTGGTCTTGGTATTTCACTTTTCTCACTTTTTTTTTTTCTATTAAAGGTATGAACTTCTTCACACCTTAAACTTTGATGCTGTCCGCCGTCGTATGAGTGTAATTGTGAAGACTCAAACAGGTATGCATATTTAAGACTTGACTTTTTCTTTCTTTCCATTTGTAGATTTGTTGATCAACTACTTCAAGAGAGAAAAACATTTCATGTAGTAGTGTTTGATTACTTAAAGCTCTTATATATCCCTGAATGTATTTACATAAGTACCTGTTCAGCTTGTCAAATTATCAGTGGCAGAACCCCTAGTATGACAATATATGAAGTTTCTTGAAAAGTGAGCTCCACTTCTCAGTCTTGGATATCCAAACAGGAACAGAAAGGGTGACTTTTTTTTACAGTTCAGGGTACTGACCAATCACCACCAGTGTCTACCTGTGGCAGCCCACTACAACTGCATGATTTGCGATTACTAGCAGTAGTTTTTGAGTGTAGAGAGTTGCTGGTTCTCCCTCCCTGACCATCCTAACTCCCCAATGCTTTACACTGTCTGGGAGCAGGTGAGCCAGAGATGACCAAGGCCCCACTGCTGGGAAAGGGCACATGATTTACTCTAGCACCCTGGGCTCTTTGTTTCACACAATAAAGAAGCTTGCCCTTTGCAGGGGAACCAGTGCCATCCTTTCAGGGTTCACCCATGTTCTTAGGAGAAGCTGTGGTGGCTGTGATGCCTTATGCTCAGATTCAGCAATACCCATGGGGTAGCATTGCTGCTTCATTTGTTGGCTCAGATTCCTCTGTATAAGTGTGTGTCTGTGTGTGTCTCTGTATGTATGTCTCTAGGTGGTTTTTCAAAATATTCTTGATTTATTTCCTATTAATTAACTTTTTAGGATTAAATCGGTTGAAACTTTCATAATATGAGAATGGGAAGATATAGACAGACCCTTGAGGGAATATGTCCATCCTTATTCATACTTTGTGGTGTGACTGCAAAGTTACAACGTTGGTTTCATTATATGTGAATGTGGAATTTGTTCTATGACTTTTAAACACACCATGGATATGCTAGAGAAGTGTCTTTTAATATTTATTTATTTATTTGGCTGCATCGGGTCTTAGTTGCAGCACGCAGGCTCTTCATTGTGGCGTATGGGCTTAGTTGCTCCACAGCATGTGGGCTCTTACTTCCAAGACCAGGGATTGAACCTGCATCCCCTGCATTGGAAGGCAGATTCTAAACCACTTGATCACCAGGGAGGTCCCTGTGAGAGAAATTAAAAAAAAAAAAAAATACACCTAATGTGTAGAATTCTGTTCTTACCTGTACCTGTGCATGTCTGCATTCTATTGCAGATGGTGAGATGTCTGAGGAAGTGGTCTCCCAAGGGCCTTGACCTCAGAGCTACCATTTTTTAACTTCTTGAACTTAGCACTTTGCCTTATAAGGTTGGAATCTCTTTCTTAAAGGTCAACTGTCTATGCTCCTGGGTACACAGACTGGTATAAAGCTGTATTTATAATAGCATTCTACAGAGCAATTCTCCAGTTTCCAGTGAAAATCAGCAAGCTACTGCTAAAAGCTAACATGTTTAAGCTTTGAAAATGATTTTTTCTTGTTTGAGCTTGAGTTTGCTCCTTGACATCCATAAATGCTACATGTGGCTTTTAGACCATGGTTGACAGCATCCTCATAGTGAATTTAGTCAGATGCAGCTCCTTGACACAAGTGATTCACTTACAGGGTATATCTTTTAACAGAGGTGCATACTGTAAACTCTAGGGTATTAGTTGTGTCCTTATTGGTCCTCAGAGGTGGTGGATATTGTCTTGACAGAGTGAAGGTCAAGATGTCTGCTTCCAGTTGGGTGAACATTCCAAGGCAGTCTCAGGATACACAGCTGCTGGGAGGGAGAAGCCACCGTAATAGTTACTGTTATGAAAATCCCAATACCAATCTAACTCTAAGTAAGTCAAGTACTCTGATTCTTTATTTTAGGAGACATACTTCTCTTTTGTAAAGGAGCCGACTCAGCAGTTTTCCCCAGGGTACAAAATCATGAAATCGACTTAATTAAAGTCCATGTGGAACATAATGCGATGGTGAGCCTGCACCCCACCCCTCAATAGAGAGAGGGAAAAATGCTAGAGATGACTGTGTCTGTGGATTGCTATATAAAGGACAATTTAAATGAATTTTAGCTTATTTTTATGGTCTATTTTTGTATTGGGGGATTTTGTAATATTATTTTCCTTATTTTAATATAAAACATCCTGGAGCAAGTTTCTGTTCAAAATTTGCAGCCTTTGAAGACTTTTCAAGAATCTTTGTTTTATGTTCTGCTTTTGTGTTTTTTTAAACCCAAGAGGTATTATTTTGTTATTCTGAACCCAGTTGAATGTTAACCTAATGCAATCTGTTTTTTCTCCCTTTTTTAACTGAAAAGGAAATTAGTCAGAATTTCTTTTTTTTTTTTTTTTTTTGGTATGATAAAGCACGAGTATTTAAAGAGTGTATTTTGTTTGTTTTTGTTATTTGGATAACTAGAGATCTCCTACTTTGCTTCTAGGAGGGGTATCGGACACTTTGTATAGCCTTCAAAGAAATTGCTCCAGATGATTATGAAAGAGTTAACAGACAGCTCATAGAGGCAAAAATGGCCTTACAAGACAGAGAAGAAAAAATGGAAAAGGTTTTCGATGAGATTGAGACAGACATGCATTTAATTGGAGCCACTGCAGTGGAAGACAAGTAACTAGAAAATGATACTCTTGTTATTTTAATGACCAATCATTTAGAGTAGTATCTGTCCAGATTGGTTATTTATTCCAAGCTTTGAAATCTTTGATTTAGCTTTGTCTGTACACCAGGTTTTGAACTGTTTGTGGAAATAATTTTTGAGTTAAGTATTTGTGACTTAGAAGAATATGAATCTGTCATCTCTAAGGTCTTTTGAGTACTTCCTATGCCTTCCCTTCATTTATACAGATATTTATGAAGTAGTCTTACTATGTGCAGGAAGTTGTGTGCTAGAGGTATCATTCAGGTGGTGTTTGGTAGAATGGATATGATTTTGACAGACATATGAGCAGAAGGGAAATTCAAGGTAGAGCAAGCAACATGAGAACTCATTGTAACCTGGTTTAACAGACTAGAGCACATTTTTAAAATAATTGGCTCTGCCGGACATGATTATAGGGCTCCAAAATTGATCTGCTTGAAAAAATATGTTTTAGATTCTATTTTGGGAGTTTTCTAGAAGTAATGAATGCGAATTATCAGGCTTAACCCAAACACAAAGTTATAAACATAGATTCAGCTATGTTGAAAGGTTCTAATAGAATTCATACAGCATAATTTGGGCTTCCCTGGTGGCTCAGTGGTAAAGAATCAGCCTGCCAATGCAGGAGATGCAGGTTCAATCCCTGGGTCAGGAAGATCCCCTGGAGGAGGAAATGGCAACCTGCTCAAGTATTCTTGCCTGGGAAATCCCATGGACAGAGGAGCCTGGTTGGCTACAGTCCACGGGGTCACAAAGAGTCAGACCAACTTGCCAACTAAACAACAATTTCATTGTTATTCTCTAGCCAGAAGGAATACGAAGTATCCTTCTTCTGTCCTTCCCTTTGAAAATTATGCTTAAATTGTCTTTTAGAATGTTTGGCTTTCAAGGTCCTCAGGGATGGGAATTTGCTGACTTCTCTCAGTATCTCATTAGGATGTGTCTGGCCTTTTCAGTTTTGAACCACATTAAGTATTTGTAGACAACATAATGAAATATGTTAAAGTGACAATGAGTAAGACCATTTGGTGAGATTCTGAACATTTTAGCTAAGAGTGATGATTCTTATTTCTGTCATTAGATACCAGTAACCTTAAGAGAGGTCATGAACTTTCAAAACCTCATTGTCTGAAATGTACTTTAATAAGTAAAATTATGCCAACAAGAATATGCTTAGAAAGGGTAGAGGATATATAAGAAAAGTAACTATTAAAACATGTCAAGATTCCAAAATTGCTATGAATTATAAGAATACTCTCTTTAACAAGCCTTCTTGCAGAATCTGTGTCAGGAATTTTCAAAGATAACAAGGTTTCCTTTGTGTTCCCAGGCTACAAGATCAAGCCGCTGAGACCATTGAAGCCCTGCATGCCGCAGGTCTGAAAGTCTGGGTGCTTACTGGCGACAAGATGGAGACTGCAAAATCCACCTGCTATGCCTGCCGCCTTTTCCAAACCAACACCGAGCTCTTGGAACTGACCACCAAGACGATTGAAGAAAGCGAAAGGAAAGAGGATCGATTACATGAGTTGTTGACTGAATATCGTAAGAAGCTGCTGCATGAATTTCCTAAAAGTACTAGAAGCCTTAAAAAGTAAGAAAGTGCATCAATTTGTCATATTTAGACCTTGGTACAGATGTAAACCAGAGCTACTTAGGCAGAAGACTCTGTTTTCTCTAATTTATCATTGGTTGGTTGTAGGTGGTTTATCCCTGTGAGTTAGAACCTTCCCTGAGGACTTGGCTAATGGCCTATTTGAGATTATTTGGCACTTTTCACCTCATGTTTCTGTTTTTAAAAAAACCTACACTTCTTGAGCTTTAGAAAAGTGGTTCATTTTCTAAATATTTAAGGTCTGAGTATTTAGCATTGATATCCTGGCCTGGTCCATGTTAAGAAAAAAATATCCCTTTTCATGGTCTCTTAAATTGAATGTAATAAAGTCAGTTTCTGTAACAGTTTCTGTGCAGGTTGAGGTCCTGGAGCCATTTTCTATGTGAATTTTTATGCTTCAAAGGAGACCAAACACTTGATAGCATAGCCACTTGACTGCTTTCAGCAAGCTGCTTAGGAAGAACTTGTAGAACCTAGGGTTCTCAAGGAAAGGCACTGATCCACAGTAGTTCAATACCCAGAGATACATTGACCATGGCTTAGGTTTGTCTAAACCAATTACTGGAATTTACCTTGGCCATAAGCAAATCGATTTCCTCTTCTAAATCCAAAGACCCCTAGGTAATACTATTTCACATTTCTTAAGCACACTCTTTGTTCCAGGAACAGCATTAAGCACTTTAAATTATTCTCATTTAATCTTCACAACAACCCAGTAACAACTAATTTTCTTCATGTTAAAAATGGGTAAACTAAGGCTCAGAGAGATGAAGTAACTTATTCGAGATAACACAGCTAATAAGATGTAGAACAGGTCTATCCAATTCCAGAGCCTATGCTTTTAACAACTCTGCTGTATCTCTGTCCTCATCTCTAGGGTTTTCACAGGCTTTAAAAATGAACAACCCGCAATCATGAGGCGATGCCCAATTTTAAAACAGCTGTTATTCTTCTGTTACTTGGACATGAGTGAGAGTAAACAGGTTTTTATTAATTGTCTGTGATAAGTGTTTCCTTCCTTTAGCCAAATGGTACTTACAAAGGCAGTCCAGATTACATGTGTTTTACTTGTGCATTTATCTTAATCTGCTCAGGCCATCATAACAAAACACCACAGAGCAGGGGGCTTAAACAATAGAAACTTCTTGCATTTCTGAAGGCCAGAAGTCTGGGATCAGGGTACCAACATGGCTGAGTTCTGGTGAGGTTCCCCCTGCCTGGCTTGCAGAAAGTGGGCTGTATCCTTTCTTAGCTGAGAGAGAGGAAGCTCTGATGTCTCTTCCCCTTCTTATAAGGATATTGATCCCATCATGAGGGCCCCACCCTCATGACTTCATCTAGACCTATCTATCTCACAAAGGCCTCATTTCCAAATACCCTCACCCTAAGGGTTAGGGTTCAACATGGGACTTGATGAGAGACACAGTTAAATCTACAGCACCATTCAGCAGCTCTTGGGCACTTGTGTAAAAGCCAGGGCTTATGGAAAATTGTACTCGCCATCTCAAAACATTTCCTCTTCTTCATTCATCTGCAGTTGGGTAAAGTCTTTCCCCAAGTTACACAAGCATGAGACACAGAATCCCTTTCACCAACTTCTGCTCCTTTTGTCTCTTCCATTGTAAATCCGCCCCCAAGCCCTACCCATGTTCTCCTTCTCTCCACTGGGGCTTTATCAGATTCCTAGTAATTTGTGCCTCAAAGCACTTAAGCCCCTCTGCCCAATGACTGGTCCTTAGGTGTAAAGCACTGCCCATATCATAACCCTGCTCAGAAACCTTTAGTGGGTCTCCATTACCCACAGAATTAGGTCATATCAAAGACCCCAGGTGACCTTTTCAACTTATTTGGCAACCCACTCCAGTATTCTTGCCTTGGGAAATCCCATGGACAGAGGAGCCTGGTGGGCTACGGTCCATGGGGTCGCAAAGAGTCGGACACAACTAAAGCAACTTAACACACACACCACACATACATTCTCTCTTTCTTCACCTCTCTGTCCTTTCAAGTTCCATTTCAGATGTCATACCTCATAAAGAACCCATTGTTCTTTCCTGGTGTGTATTTATTCTCCCAATCACTGGATATTAACCTTTTTTTTTTTTTTAACAGTCATAACACATTATATGTGTCTTTTTATTTATTTATTTATTTTTTTTACTTTAGAATATTGTATTGGTTTTGCCATATATCAACATGCATCTGCCACGGGTGTACACGTGTTCCCCATCCTGAACCCCCCTCCCACCTCCCTCCCCATACCATCCCTCTGGGTCATCCCAGTGCACCAGCCCCAAGCTTGGGGCTGATATTAACCTTTTTAAAAATTATTTTATTTTATATTGGAGTACAATTGATTAACAGTATTGTGTTAGTTTCAGGTGTATAGCAAAGTGATTCAGTTATATATGTATCTGTTCTTTTCAGATGTTAACCATTTATCATGTTTAGTGGGGCATCTGCTCTCATGTGTGCCTCTTTCACCCCAAGGAGATTTTCTAGTCTCCAGAAAAAGCTTAGTTAATAATTCTTTCTGTTTTTCTGTATGGCATAGTTAGAGTTGATGTTTACAGATATTGCTTGATTGATTATTGAGCCACTGTTTTCTGTACATTGTCAGCTCTGTGAGTAGGGGAGCAAAGGAATGCATGATTGATATCTCTTTAATTAGTGAATAAAACATGCTCATAATAGTGTGAAACAAAATATGGAAGGAAGGAATGATGAGGCATATTAGGCTCTCACTACTCATAGTCTGTAAAACAGCAGCTCTTTAAACAGTAAACTTTGAGAAGCATAACATTAGATGAATGAATCTGTAATGATGAGACCCTGCTGTGTTTAACACTTCTGCAGCAATTCTCAAATGGCACCCAAGATTGCCTGAGCAGAAATTGATTAATTGCTGGTTTTTTCATAATTGCAAAAAAATGAAATGTTAATTGGTAGCATTTTTTCAGTTGTAAGTTTTCCTTCCATATGGTTTTCTCAAATAGTTGGCACCCATTATATTTGTCTTTCCTGGCAACTAATACTGCTCAGTCCTGGCTATGCATGCAAATAACCTATGGAGCCTTTTAAAACACACCTATATATTGGGTTGGCCAAAATGTCCATTCGGGTTTTTCCATGTTATGAATGAACCTATTCTGGAAAAACCCAGGTGAACTTTTTGGCCAACCCAGTCTAACCAAGCTCTGTCTAAGACACTCAGATTTAATTTGTCTGTGGATAAACCTTGGACATGGGCTTTTTTAAAAGCTGCCTAAGTGACTCTAATGGGAAAGCTATGGTCGAAAATCACTAATCTAGTATAATATGATACTTATTTAAAGAACATAAATCATTGTATGGAATTCTTTAATGAACACTTTGTCTTTTTGGTAGTTGGTCATATTTGAGAAGCCAGATATATTGATAGGTTTTGTCAGTCAGGCAAAAATGTTAAGAATATCTTCTGTGATTTGTATACCCCAAAGCCATTTTGTCTTTTCCCTGCATCGTTCAGTTTTCAGATTGACTAATGATTTGTCTTCATATCAGAGTTTTACTGATTGAACTGTAATTTCCAAAATTCATCTTGAGTTTCTTATACGGGGACTGGCTACTAGATTTTCATTATTTTTATATTTAGAACTTAATGACATCTATCTGGGCAACTTGAGCCTCAAAGATGTGATAGAAAGTCTCTATTGTGCCATTAATAGAAATGGTTGCTTCTTCAGAATTCACAGGTCCAGGAACCAGATTGATGATAAGTCTGCTTTTTGTGGTTTTTTCAAGTTCCTAAAAAGCAATGTATAGTAGATTCAAATATATTTGCATTATTTTTCTTTTTCAGAGCGTGGACAGAACATCAGGAATACGGATTAATCATTGATGGTTCCACTCTGTCTCTTATATTAAACTCTAGTCAAGACTCTGGTTCTAACAATTACAAAAGCATTTTCCTACAGATCTGCATGAAGTGCACAGCAGTGCTCTGCTGTCGGATGGCCCCGTTACAGAAAGCTCAGGTAACTGGATATTAGTTGATGCTCCATTCTGGGTACTTCTGTACACATACATACAAATGATCACTTTTAATTCTCTTCAAAGGGCCCTGAGTACCTTATTATATCTTCCCTGGCCTCTTCCTCTGTGTGGTCCAACTCAGGAGCCTTCCCGCCAATTTGAATTAAACCTGTGCTTCACCTTGTTGTCCCCTCAAGCTGGCTGTCCAGTTGCTCACCTTTCAGACTTCTCTAATGAGTGCTTGGTGCCTGCTGCCTTCATCCCACTACTCCTGGCTCCACTGTTCCATTTGCTCCATGCATACTTTCTTCCCATCTTAGTCTGTAGGATCTCTTGGAGGAGAGCAGCAAACTCCTTGCCGAATCCGTTGCACTGTCTTCCATTTTCTCCTCCTTTCTCCATTGCAGTCAACACTGCAATTATGTCCCCGTTTAAACTCTCCTCACTTGGTTTCTTTCTTTTTTTTTTTTCTTTTTTTTTTAAATTTTATTTTATTTTTTAACTTTACAATATTGTATTGGTTTTGCCATATATCAAAATGAATCCACCACAGGTATATACATGTGTTCCCCATCCTGGTGGATTCATTTTGATATATGGCAAAACCAGATAGTCCACGGTCCTCTTTTTTTTCCATCTTGGCAACATGGTGTTTTTTTGTTTCCTCCTCGGTCTTCTCCCTGATTATCGGGTTTTTCTGGGGCTGTGTCTTTCATTTGCTTTTCACTTACATCCTATCTTTGGATAAGCACATCCTTTTCTATGACTCTGACTGACTTGTCCTTTTTGTTAAGTCACATATTTCTAGCTGCCTGCTAGACGGCTCTATGTGGACTCCCTCTATAACATTAAATTCTAGTATCCAAGACAGATATTTATAATTTTCTCCTTCAGGCCAGTTTGGGTTATCCTTTTTCTTTATTATTCCTGTCACCAGTGACATTTTTCTTTTGCTCCCCAAGTCTCCAAACTGCCTTTGACCCTTTTCTTCTCACTCACTCCATATAATCACCATGTCCTGTTGTTCCTACCTTTTGTCATAGCTCTCATTTTGGTGCCATCTTCTTAAACCTTTTATCTCCATCCTAGTGCAAGCAAGCCCTTAGGACTTTATATACAGAATGTTTCATTTAATCTTACTAATCCCCTTGCTTTCGCCCTCCCCCCTTCCATATCTTTCCCCATACCCCCAAATTAATCTTGTTAAAACTGTCCTCCCATCATATATTCTCGCTCAGAACCTTTTATTAGTTTCCTAGTCCCTTAGGATGAAGGGCAGATGACTCAATATGGCAGCCACCCCTGTCAACCCTTTCCATGTGTCTGTACACACTTTGAGTCCACCATCACTCCCACATCCAGCGTGAATCCTCCACTCCTATTGGCTGTTCCCTTTTTGTGTCCCTTCCCATGTGCCATGCTCACGCCAACTTCCAGGACTTCCCTCATATCGTTTCCTCATCTGGAATTGTCTCTGAATTCCTCTTGACCTAACAAAAATTGTATTCTTAACAAAACCCAGTGCAGAGGCCACCCACCATGTGCTGTCCTTTCCAGCTCCTCCAGCTTGCATTGATCTGCTTCACCTTGCCTCCTTGTACTCACTGCATCTCTGGAACCTTAGAGTGTCAGGTACACAACTTTTCACTTCTGTGTACACTATATTCTTTTATATGCGTTGGTCTTGCTTCTTCCCATCCCTCAGCTGCTTGCTCTAGACCCAGGGGCTGGCTCTGTGTCTTTGGCTTCTCCTTTACAGACTCCGTCCCCTACCTTCTCACTTTCAGTTTCTACTGTAATCATATGCTCTTCTTTTCTTCAAGCTTCAGAGCCTCTGTTAGCCCCGGCTGGGGAAGCAGATCCTATCAGAACAATATCCATAGAAATCTGTCCCTCTAATCAAAGGCAATACCTCATTCCATTTTATTTTCCCCCTACATTCATTGTCTGCTGCTCAGATTGATCACCTGGGTTTTGACTGCTCCACTGCCCAGGCCAGTATCTGAATTCCTAACACCATGCTGCTTCTCCCACCCAGAACATGGAGCACCACCCCCCCGCCCTCCGTCGTTCAGTCCTTAGTCTCTTTTATTTCTCTCACTATCATCACCTCTTCCAGAATATCACCTACCATCTACTATCACCTACTCATAGGTGTTTTTCAAATCACTTCTCTAGTCCGAGTCGTTGGAGTTCCACTTGATTTCTCCAGTTGCTTACTAAATATGTTTTCTTGGGTGTGTCACTATCACCTCAGTTCAACCTTCTCTAGAGTCCAGTTGTCATTTTCGTTGTCTTTTTTTTTTACAAGTGTTACTGAGCTCACTGTACTTCTAGATCTGTATGTTAACATCTCCTCTGCTTTACCCTTCCGTGTGCTCTCAGTCACGAAATTCTGCCCATTTCCTAGTACATTGTCTTTTCCATCTCTTTCCATTACCTTCCAGGTTCAGGACTTTAACAGCTCATTGAAATCCATGTCGACTAACTTCTCTCTCAGCCTGCAGTCTAGCCTTTTCTTCTCATTTCTCCTTTCTCCTGCACCCTGTTACCACTTTTATAATATGGCCCCATATTATATTATCTACCTGTCCATGTTCCCTTTATGAAAACTCAATTGGTCTGGTCTAATCAGACCCATTTTCTGAGCATATATTGGACTTAACTGTCAGTATGCCTTAGATTGTGCTCTTCCCTTTCCCTGGAATACTCCTCCAAACCCTTTTCCCCATCCATGCACATCTTACCAGTCCTTTATGGTTTAGATCAACCCACGCTTCCTTCTATAAAATCGTTTCTCATCACTCTGGCCTGTAGTGTCCTCTCCTTTCTCTGACATCATAGGCCTTCTTATGTGGACAACTTAGATGACACTGTCATATATTCTCTTGCATAAATATTGAGTATTATTATCTTTTATTGTTAATCTGGTTCTCTGATGTTATTGTATCCATTCCCCATTATATGCTTCCTGAGGTGTGTGACCAAGCCACATACCCTTTTTGAATATTTGCACTTCACTTTTGCACATTGTGTTGCATATAGTTATAGTAGATCAATAAATACTTTTTGGTAAATTGATTTCTTTTTTGTGAGGCTATCTAGAGATTGAAGAGTTCTTAATCTCAGTGACCTGGAACTTCTGGAAAAAAACTTGATGTTTATCTATCTAGATCTTTCATGGGCTTGTGGTCCATAGCAATATATCCTTTTATCTTTCCGCAATAACTGGCTTTCATCTTTTTAATCTGTATTTGCATGCAGAAGCTGTCACCCTTGATAATTTTATTGCATTTCCTAGACCTTTTCTGACTGCATTTTTCTTCTTTTAGGTCATTACTGCATACAGTATAATAGGTGCAATTAGTTAAACCAGTAATGTAGCCCATTAAAAACAAGTTTACTTTTGTCTTTGACTCACTGATTATTTCTGACACTCATAAAGTTTTTATTTTTTTAATTTAAATTTATTTATTTTAATTGGAAGCTAATTACTTTACAATATTGTATTGGTTTTGCCATACCTGAACCAAGTTGAGGTGAAGGATTGGGGAAAACCTGGCATTTCCTAGTAACATCATTTTTGTGTCAAATGGATTGGGCGTCAGGTTTTTTTGGTATGCAATTTAACTAAAACCTGACTGAATTTTGTTTAAAGAAAAGACTGCAGGGTGGTTTTGCCTCATATAAATTATTTTAAATCTATGTGGGAATGGATTTTATTTATGTTACCTGGTGAAAGCCTTTGAGAGTACAAAATTTTTGCAAGACATTATTTAACTACTGATTTACATAAGCTGCTAGATTCCACGGGGTTTTGAGGGTTGACACGTAAAGCAGTCATTGGTAGGAGGACAGCCACTTACCCAATATTCTTCCCACAGTAACTCTGCCAGGAGAAGGTTTCTTTTATTCAGTACCTACCATGAACACAGCGTTGAGCTGCACTGTGCCATCAACGTATCTTTAAAAGACACTCAGGGAATGATGATGCATTATATACATCTCAGGCATCTTTCTGCAAAGGTCATCCATCACCTTTAGGGTGCCCCCTTTTAAAATGCAGCTACCTGTATGAGAGATCAAATCATATTGAGCACTCAAAGATTTGGTAAAGTTTAGTTGGCAGCTAGATGGAAATAAGGGTTGGGGTGTACCCAAGGGTGGTTGGAGTGTCAGCAGGGAGGAGAAAGGCAGAGGTGACCAAAGCCATTATCCTCTCACTGCCCACTTTTGTCCTGGTTGCTCCATGCATATTACCCTAAATCAGCTCTCTGGTCTCCACTCTTCTCCTTCACTACCTGATCTGAAAGGATATGTGAAGCAGTGACAAGAGGGGATGCATTCTGCTCTCTAATGTGGGTAGAAGGCATGGATTAGACAGTTCATCCATTAGCAAAACCAGAAACGAGTGGGCACTGGTGTTACGTTTTGAAAAGCTGTGTTGTTCTCCCCTGAGAATTCGACACTATTATATGCACAGACCACCTTTCTGTTTGCAAGGCCTCCATTTACAAGTGTGAATGAGGCAAATACCCCCGTGGAGTACAAGCTCACATTCTGCTTTGACCTTTTCTATACCTCTCTTGTATTTAACATTTAGATTGTAAGAATGGTGAAGAATTTAAAAGGCAGCCCAATCACACTGTCGATAGGTGATGGTGCCAATGATGTTAGCATGATCTTGGAATCCCATGTGGGCATAGGTAAGAAACATCTAATGAGATGGCAGCTGTAAGGTATCAGTATTGCTTTTAGGTAGAGTGGTCTTGTTATTCTAGAGATTGTTTTGGTTGTTCATCTTGAATTTGAATTCGGGAATGATCATTGTTAATCAAATGAAGGTTCTCATCTGACAATGGAATATGCCCATGCATAAGTCCTACCCCTGGTGGGAATGTAGCAATACCAGGCTGGAGGATATTATTTTATTAGCCAAGTAAACCAAATTTCTGAAACCTCCTGGCCGTGTGATTGATCATTTAGCTCTCATTTTTGCCAGCATGCAGGAAATTTTATTGATTTTTCACCACTGGCCAGATCGCCTGCTTATGTTGCTGCACTGTATCTTTTGAGGTCCTTAACTGCTTGGAACTTAGAAATGATAACTGGCTGGCTGATTTTCCTCATGCCGATATCTATGCATGGTCGTTTGGGCTGTAGTGGTGAATTTACATGTTGGCATGCAACAGCAGATTCTCTAGGACTTCACCATTTTGCCCCCTGTTAGGTTTCTGGGAGGCAGCAATCCTAACACCCCAGAATATTTTTGGAGAGGGAGAAATAATAGCATTATTAGTATTTTGGAAGTTATTGTAAAGCAGTTTGGATTCCCAAATTCTTTCCATTTGGAAGTAACCCTATTTACTGTGGAACTCTAGTTCGACTCATGGGCTATTGACCAGAAATGGCCTGAAACCACTTGAGCTCATGGGCTCAAGCTTGAGCGTGGGCTGCTACTCAGCCTTGCAGGACATTTGATCTTGTCTAAGATGTCCATAGTGCATTTTGTCCGCACCAAAAGGTCCTTGAAATTCTGTTGTTTAGTCGCTAAGTCGTGTCTGACTCTTTTGTGACCCTATGGACCATAGCCTGCCAGGCTACTTTGTCCATGGGATTCTCCAGGCAAGAATACTGGAGTGGGTTGCCATGCCCTCCTCCAGGGGAACTCCCCTTCCCTCCAGGGATTGAACCCGCATCTCCTGTATTGGCAGGTGGATTCTTTACCACAGAGCCGCCTGAGAAGCCCCCTTGAAATTTGGTGCTGTCCAGAACTATTTGGTGTGGACCAAGTATGCTCATGGGCATTTTGGACAAGAGCAAATTTCAAGGACCTTTGGTGTGAACCAGCTGCTTTATGGACATTTTGGACAGGACTAAGTGTTAGCTAACCACTGCTCAGAGTATCATTTGGTATGAGGACTTAACCATCTCATTACAACTCTTCAGTTTACTTTTAAACCATAAACCCCAGGTTTCTGAGTTGCTTTAGTATAACACCTAGTCTGGTGCCATGTATAATTAATCACTTACCAAGTACCTTCAAGATATTTTTCAGATTAAAATTTTTCCTCAGTATAATTTTTGCCTTACCATGATTAAAATAATGATTTCATTAATTGTTTTATGTTTTGTTATAAATAGGTAATTGCCAATTAAACAATTTTACTTTTTATTGATAAATCTCACCGATAAAAGCACTTTTTGCTTAAGAAAACAATGCTAAACTATTCAATTGAACTGTACTTGTAAGCAAGAAAAACCTGGAAGTAACAGATGAGGTGGTTACTTACTCTATACAAATACCCTATGGAGATTGTCTTATTTTAGGTATTAAAGGCAAAGAAGGTCGCCAAGCATCCAGGAATAGCGATTATGCGGTCCCAAAGTTTAAACATTTAAAGAAACTGCTGCTGGCTCATGGACATCTATATTATGTGAGAATTGCACACCTTGTCCAGTATTTCTTCTATAAGGTATGTGATAAAATATTTGTAATTTATGAGAGTTTAACACAGCATTGACTTAGCTTGGTTGTAGGGTTTTTTGGTTCTTTTTTCGTATTTCTTTTAGTGTCTTAGCCCTGAAATTTGTGGTCAGTAAAACAAAGGTGGTGTGTTTAATGAATCAGAAACCAGAAATTCCTTTTAATGAAAGAGATTTGAGATGAAAAATTTTAAGTAAACTTTCTTGAAGTATAGTTTAAATACAGTACAGTGTACCCATTAAATGTTAATAGCTTGATTTTGACAAATGTTTGCATCCATGAAACTACCACCAGAATCAAATATTGACCATCTCTATCACCCCAGAAAGTTCCCTTGTGCTTTTCCAATCTTTTCCACCCTTGCACCAATGACTTATCCTATTGACATTACTATATGATATATAGTAATATAAATGATATATAAATTTAGATATAATTTATGCAACATATACGTTAGGTTTACCTGTTTTAACCATGTACCAGAACTTGATCTCCTATCCTATATTCTGTTCTGTTTATTTTTTTGAAGTTTTTTCAGTTTTCATTTTGAGATAATTTCGTACTTTTTAAAAGTTGCAAAATTAGTGAAATCTCGTATACTCTCTGCTCAGCTTTGCCCACTGTTAGCACATTAGATAACACGCAGCATAGTTACCAAGATCAATAAATTGATATTAATTAGCACATTATTAACTAGTCTATATACTGTATTGGAATTTTGCTAATGGTCCCACAGATATTTGTTTTGTGGTCCATTTCAGGCTCATGCCTGCATTTAAGGATCCTGATCTCCTTAGTCTTCTTTAACATGGGATAGTTCCTGTCTTTTTTGTCTTTATGATCTTAACATGTTTGAAGAATGCTGGCCATTGAGTTAGTTGAATGTCCCTCAATTTGGGTTTGTCTAATATTTGCCTGTTGTTATACTCAAGTTTGGGCACAATTACCACAGAAGCGCTGTTGCAACCTGCTGAGGGCATCATATCAGGAGGATGTGTTGTCAGGATGTCCCATTCATGATAATGTCAACTTGAAACATTGATTCAGATGGTGTTTTGAGGGTCTCAGGGCACCTCAGTTTTGCTTGTGTAATTTTGTTTGAAAAGAGCATTCTCCAGTAAACCAGCTACTTTATTTTGTGTTGAAATTCATTACCATCATTCACTGTTCCTCAGATTGTCACAGACTTGGCACCCGTGTCCTTTCACCATGTCCCCATCATTAACTTATTTTATTGTGATGACATGTAACAAGAGCTCTATCTCCTTAACAGATTATTAGGTGGAAGAATACAGTCCTGTTAAGTATAGCAGATCTCTAGAACTTACTAAAACTTTATACCCATTGGATATACCCATGCCTGACCATCACCTTTTTTTAAGTCTTGTCTTTTCTGGTACCACATGATATTCTAGGCGCCTCTTGTATTTTTTCCTTCCCCAGTCCTGGATTCAGACTTTTCTCCAAGGATCTCTGGTCCTTTTTTTTTTTTTTTTTTTTTTTTAACAAATGGTATTTAGAAATCTAGATCTGGTGCTCGTTGTGCTCATTGTCATTGGTATCCTTATAAGCTCAATACTTGAACTCAGTTTGTATGGATACCTTTGATTAAAGGCAACACGACAAGGTTCATTCTATCTAACCTTTCCCTTTTCCATATTAGTAACTCCTTTCTTCACAAAGAGTCGTACACGACTGAGCAACTGAACTGAACTCCTTTCTTCAGCAGTGAGAAACCTGGTTCTCATTTGCATTATTTATTTATTTGCTAAATCCTCAAGTTTATACTTAAAGTAGTTCCAGAATTGCTAACTCATATATTCCTGTGAGAAACAAGCCTGACTAACTTGAGAAATATGTGTGTGCGCACTTCTGTCTTTAGCTCTTTAGCCTTAGAGTATGTAGTCAAAATACTGTTTCCAAAGTTACTTTTTTTTTTCTCCTTTTCTGCCATTTCGGTGTAGTTATGTTATTTATATAGAGTCTACGGGGCCTTGGACTCAGTAACTTAACAGCCTCACGTGGGGATGGATGGTTGTTCTCTCTTACCTCCCCCTTGAAGGGGAGCCCATGAAGCTTTGGCCATACATATCTGCCTAGCATTCTGATCCTGTTCCAGAAGCTTGTTTGCCTCTTTAAGAGTTTGGCCTGCAATTCAAGCAACTGCCACCAGATGGAAGGAACACTCTGTTAAGAAAAACAAAACAAGTATTAAGATGGCTAATGTTTACCAGTGATCAGTAAGTTACATATCCCTGTTCTCAATTTAGCGGATTATTTATGCAGAAACTCTCTGTCTTCATTAGAATCTCTGTGCCCATTTTCACCTTAGTTACTGACTTAGCATAGTTCCTTTCTTATGCTGCCTTTCGTCCCAAGATGATCTCTAATATGTTTGCCCACTCTGGCTGAGCTAAGATGCCTGCCTTCCTCTTATCTTGCCTTTGCATCTTCCAGTTGTTATTGCCCTGCAGTGACAGGTCTTCCTCCTTTCTGTTTCTCCACTCAGTTACATAATTCAGCAGGTTAATGTTTAGAAAATGCCACTTTTCAACTTGTCCTCCAGAAACTTCACTCTCCTTTGTCTAAGAATTAGTCTGGCTTTTAAGGCACCCCACCCTGTGCTACGTGATATGTTTAAAATACATATGGTCTTGCCTTGGTTCCTGCTATCACCATATCGTATTCATCTTTAACACCTAGTTCACAGTCTAACTTCTTTTTTCATTCAATCAACAAATATGCTTGAATGTGTTACCATGTGCCAAGCATTATTTCAGGCCCTTGAGAATTCATAATGGAATAAGACAGGCAAAGTCCTTATTTTCATGGAACTGTTACTCTAATGGGAGAGTCAGACCTCCCCTTCCCACAAAGCACCCCCATAATCCACACCTAGCACTGTCTCTTCCTCAGAGCACTTCTTTTATATACATAAAGTACTGTAGACCCACAGTATTTTGCATTCTGCCAGAATTGATCTATACAAATGAGTGTTGCCCTTCCAGAGAATGACCTTGGGAGCTCTGACACTCTGGTGCTGTAGGACTTACTCAAAACACGTGTAGCAGTTTTCTTTAGAAATGACCTCCACAGCCTGCAGTGTATTTACCTAAATATCCTCAGCTGCGGCAGAGGAGCCACTGGATTTTTAAAAACAGCCTCAAGTCTCCCAGAATGGGAAATTAGCTAAGTGAGAACGTGTGACAGAAGGAAAGAGATGGTTTTTTGACGTGGCTCAAAAATGGACTATTGAAGGGGCTGCCCAAAGAGAAATCCAGAGACACATGAGCAAGTGACAGCAGTGCTCAAATACAGTCAAAGCCTATATTGAAGGACAGCACTCATTTGAAAACATTAGTGCTGGTAGTTTTGCCTGAAGACGTTAATTTAATTTTAGTATTTATCCTCTCACCTGGTGGCTTTTACTGCCTTATGCATTCTCAGCTTGTATTTTTTTAATCTGTTTTTCATATTCTCCCAGTTAAGTGATAACTCACTTAGAAATGAGAGGTTTTGTTTTTTTTGTATCACACAGTGTCATCTTCACTTGTAGTAGATGATCAATAATAATAGTTGGTTGTTTAATGAGGCAGTAACAAAGGCAATAAACCATTAGTTGATACTTGTTTGTGTCAATATATACTATAGTAATTTCCTGACTATTTATTGGCATTAACAGACTTTAAAATATACACTTAGAGCTTTATGTCAGTCTACTTTGTGATGATTTTACAAACCCACTTGGCATTTAAGGTGCAGTACCATTAGGTGTTCATTTTATATGAGCTCATTTCTTCTCTAGAACACCAAGAGGATCTCATAAAGTAAGTGAGGTTATCTTCTGCCTGGGAAGAGCAGAAGTTGATATCAATATGAATGTAATCTATTGTTTTGAATTGTTTCCTTACAACTCAGGAGTAGAAGTTTATTGCATTGTGACATTAGAAGCATTTAGGACTGCCTATACTATTGAATACAGTTTCCTGTTTTAGTTTCAAAAAGTTGATGGAGTGAAACATATTAAACCTTTTCTTCTTTTTTTTTTACAGAACCTTTGTTTCATTTTGCCACAATTTTTGTACCAGTTCTTCTGTGGATTCTCACAGCAGGTTGGTTTCCCTAGGTATTTGTTGTAATGTAGTTTATACTTGCTGTTAATAAATCATATTTTGTGTACTGGATTGTAGATACTTAAAGAGGTATATCCAAAATAAAAGGATTTTTTTTTTCTCTTGGTTCAACAGTTGATCTTCTTGGCCTGGTTTTTGACCAATAACAAAAGTTTATGTCTTTGCTTCAGTAATGGTCTTATTGTTATTTTCTTTTTGAAAGTTATTTGGTACATCCTATTAGAATTGAGATCCTTTAAAAAAATTTTTTTTGTCAGTGTATATAATGTTTTACAATAACTTTAAATTGTTATACTATATTTATATTTCATCAAATAAAATTTTTTATCTTTACATTTTCTCAAGTTGATTTTCTAGGGAAAAAAAATTGATGTTTAAGCTAGCCAAGAGGCAGTAATTTCTGGATAAAGCCTTGGATTAGTTAAAGAATTCTATACTTGTAGCCCTCTGTAGTTTTCTGAACATTTTTTGCATACAAAATGTGCTATATGTTGACTTGATATGTAAGTGGTTGGATGAGCAGGCACGTTTGTAGGTTTCTTTTAACAGCTGAAATACATTTTGCATTGCTTCTAGTGGAAGTATAGCTGACTAAGGGAGCTATAATGCTCAATGACTCAGAAATTTTGTAGTTTACCTATGATCAATTCAGTGATTTTTACCAAGCTGAGCTTCTGGTAACATCATCACAGGTATTAGAAACTGAGTTTCTATATTTCAAGGCCTGCCCCATTCCTCGTGATAGGAAGTGATTTTTTTCCTAATTTCTTGGCAGTATTTTTAGAGAATGTATTCTTTCCAATAGGAAGTGACTGCTATCTTTCTCTTAAACTTGCCTCCTTGCTACATTGTATGCTGTCTCTTATATCAGTGCCATGTCATCAGCCCCACGGTGCCTGCTAAGCTGATCACTTTATGAATTAGTTATCTACTGGCTGTAGGATGTGCCATCAGCCTTCTTGTATTAGAAAGTAACAACATTGGTAACAATTTTTAAAATTCTGATAGTTACACTTTCCTTGAACATTCAGATTGCTATTGCTCAAAATATTTTTAATTCCTCACTTCCATGGATGATGAACGCAAGTTTTAAAAAGACACTTTGAACTTTTGAAGCAAACTGATACAGGGAAGCTGGCTTTTAAAACCATGTTGACCAAACAAAAATTGTATGAAGAAAGAAAGGAAACCCTGGGTTTTTGAAACCCTGGGCTGTCTAGGGTCTGCTTAGGTTCTCATAGGAGTTGATGTTTGCCTTCCTCAGTTGCTCAACTGGTATGTGAATTCATTTAACAAATACTTCTTGAGTGCCTACTGTGTGCCCTGTTAAGTATTGGGAATGTAACAGTGATCAAAGCTCTTACCCCATGGAGCTTGCAGTACAGTGAGTGTCTTCCTGGAGAAGGCAATGGCACCCCACTCCAGTACCCTTGCTTGGAAAATTCCATAGATGGAGGAGGAGCCTGGTAGGCTACAGCCCATGGTGCCGCAAAGAGTCAGACACGACTAAGCAACTTCACTGGTGGAATACATACAGGTTAGTCAGCCTTTTTCAGTTTAGGTCTACTTCAGGTGTTCTCTGCAACCCAGGAACTTAGATATGAGCCATGGAGAAGGTAGAAATGGCACCAGGATGCAGATTATTTAAACAAAAATCAACTCTTTGTTTAGTAAAGCTGGAATAGACTGGTCTTTTTTCTTCATGAAAAGATACCATTCATAAAAGGTTTCACAACAACCGTATTGTCAAACCTGTTGTTTGTTTTGAGGACTTTTCTGTCTCCTCTGATTATGCATCTAAAAATTATAATTATCTCTCATATACACTCAAAGTACCATAGTGGAACAAAAATAGATTGATGATCCTTTTGTTTGAATAAAATTCAAGACTAAATTACACACCAGTCAATCTATTTGTTTTTTTTTTTCCTTTCAATTTCTCATAAGCCAAAAAATGAATGGATGGTTTTCAATGAGAATGTAGTGCAGTGTGCCAACAGACTATTTGTCTCCCTTGAGAATTAACAGAAATCTAACACCTTTGGGGGGTACTTTTTAGTTCAGTAATATATTTTGCTGAACTTAAATCTTTGTATGTGCAAAGTATCTCCATCTTCTATGTTCAGTTCAGTTTAGTTGCTCAGTTGTGTCCGACTCTTTGCAACCCCATGGACTGCAGCACGCCAGGCCTCCCTGTCCATCACCAACTCCTGGAGTTTACCCAAACTCGTGTCCATTGAGTTGGTAACGCATTGAGTTGGTAATGCCATCCAACCATCTCATCCTCTGTCGTCCCCTTCTCCGCCTGCCCTCAATCTATCCCGGCATCAAGGTCTTTTCAAATGAGTCAGTTTGTCGCATCAGGTAGCCAAAGTATTGGAGTTTCAGCCTAAACATCAGTCCTTCCAGTGAACACCCAGGACTGATCTCCTTTAGGATGGACTGGTTGGATCTCCTTGCAGTACAAGGGACTCTTGAGTCTTCTCCAACACCACAGTTCAAAAGCATCAATTCTTTGGCGCTCAGCTTTCTTTACAGTCCAACTCTCACATCCATACATGACTACTGGGAAAACCATAGCCTTGACTAGAGGGACCTTTGTTGACAAAGTAATGTCTCTGCTTTTCAATATGCTGTCTAGGTTGGTCATAACGTTCCTTCCAAGGAGTAAGCATCTTTTAATTTCATGGCTGCAGTCACCAACTGCAGTGATTTTGGAAGCCCAAAAATTAAAGTCTGCCACTGTTTCCCCATCTATTTCCCATGAAGTGATGGGACCAGATGCCATGATCTTAGTGTTCTGAATGTTGAGCTTTAAGCCAACTTTTTCACTCTCCTCTTTCACTTTCAAGAGGCTCTTTAGTTCTTCTTCACTTTCTGCCATAAGGGTGGTGTCATCTGCATTCACTTTCTGCCGTAAGGGTGGTGTCATCTGCATATCTGAGGTTATCGATATTTCTCCTGGCAATCTTCATTCCAGCATGTGCTTCCTCTAGCCCAGTATTTCTCATGATGTACTCTGTATATAAGTTAAAAAAGCACGGTGACAACATACAGCCTTGACGTACTCCTTTTCCTATTTGGAACCAGTCTGTTGTTACACGTCCAGTACTAACTGTTGCTTCCTGACCTGCATACAGATTTCTCAAGAGGCAGTCAGATATTTCTATCTCTTTCAGAATTTTCCACAGTTCATTGTGATCCACATAGTCAAAGGCTTTGGCATAGTCAGTAAAGCAGAAATAGATGTTTTTTCTGGAACTCTCTTGCTTTTTCCATGATCCAGCGGATGTTGGCAGTTTCATCTCTGATTCCTCTGCCTTTTCTAAAACCAGCTTGAACATCAGGAAGTTCACCATTCACGTATTGCTGAACCCTGGCTTGGAGAATTTTGAGCATTATTTTGCTAGCGTGTGAGATGAGTACAATTGTGCAGTAGTTTGAGCATTCTTTGGCATTGCCTTTCTTTGGAATTGCAATGAAAACTGACCTTTTCCAGACCCATAGCTACTGTTGAGTTTTCCACATTTGTAGACATATTGAGTGCAGTACTTTCACAGCATCATCTTTTAGGATTTGAAAAAGCTCAACTGGAATTCTATCACCTCCACTAGCTTTGTTTGTAGTGATGCTTCCTGAGGCCCACTTGACTTCACATTCCTGGATGTCTGGCTCTAGGTGAGTGATCACACCATCATGATTATCTGGGTCGTGAAGATCTTTTTTGTGTAGTTCTTCTGTGTATTCTTGCCACCTCCTCTTAATATCTTCTGTTACGTCCATACCATTTCTGTCCTTTATTGAGCCCATCTTTGCATGAAATGTTCCCTTATATCTCTAGTTTTCTTGAAGAGATCTCTAGTCTTTCCCATTCTGTTGTTTTCCTCTATTTCTTTGCACTGATTGCTGAGGAAGACTTTCGTATCTCTCCTTGCTATTCTTTGGAACTCTGCTTTCAAATGGGTATATCTTTCCTTTTCTCCTTTGCTTTTGGCTTCTCTTCTTTTCACAGCTGCTTGTAAGACCTCTTCAGACAGCCATTTTGCTTTTTTGCATTTATTTTTCTTGAAAATGGTCTTCCTCCCTGTCTCCTGTGCAGTGTCACGAACCTCCATCCATAGTTAATTAGGTATTCTGTCTATCAGATCTAATCCCTGAAATCTATTTCTCACTTCCACTGTATAATCATAAGTGATTCGATTTAGGTCATACCTGCATGGTCTAGTGGTTTTCCCCACTTTCTTCAGTTTAAGTCTGAATTTGGCATTAAGGAGTTCATGATCTGAGCCAGTCAGCTCCCGCCTTGTTTATGCTGACTGTATAGAGCTCCATCTTTGGCTGCAAAGAATATCATCAATCTGATTTCGGTGTTGACCATCTGGTGATGTCCATGTAGAGTCTTCTCTTGTGTTGTTGGAAGAGGGTGTTTGCTATGACCAGTGCCTTCTCTTGGCAAAACTCTATTAGTCTTTGCCCTGCTTCATTCTGTACTCCAAGGCCAAATTTACCTGTTACTCCAGGTGTTTCCTTACTCCCTACTTTTGCATTCCAGTCCCCTATAATGAAAAGGACATCTTTTTGGGGTGTTAGTTCTAACAGGTCTTATAGGTCTTCATAGAGCCATTCAACTTCAGCTTCTTCAGCATGATTGGTTGGGGCATAGACTTGGATTACCATGGTATTGAATGGTTTGCCTTGGAAACGAACAGGGATCATTCTGTCGTTTTTGAGATTGCATCCAAGTACTGCATTTTGGACTCTTTTGTTGTCCATAATGGCTACTCCATGTCTTCTAAGGGATTCCTGCCCACAGTAGTAGATATAATGGTCATCTGAGTTAAATTCACCCATTCCAGTCCGTTGGTTTGCTGATTCCTAAAATGTCAACGTTCACTCTTGCCACCTCCTGTTTGACCACTTCCAATCTGCCTTGATTCGTGGACTTAACATTCCGGGTCCCTATACAATATTGTTCTTTACAGCATCGGACCTTGCTTCTATCACCAGTCACATCCACAACTGGGTATTGGTTTTGCTTTGGCTCCGTCCATCCATTCTTTCTGGAGTTACTTCTCCACTGATCTCCAGTAGCATATTGGGCACCTACCGACCTGGGGAGTTCCTCTTTTAGTGTCCTATCTTTTTGCCTTTTCATACTGTTCATGGGGTTCTCAAGGCAAGAATAGTGAAGTGGTTCACCATTCCCTTCTCCAGTGGACCACATTTTGTCTCCGTCTTATATGTATTATGTGTTCTTAAGCTCATTGAAAAGGTTGCATACATTATCTCTTGCTTTGTGTCTGCTGCAGGCGAGAAGTGTGGTCCCCTCCTCTAGGCTCTCCCAGCTCGCTATACAGTCACCACGCTGCCTCCCCCTCTACACTTGATCTTAGCTGAAAGGCCAAGAAGCAATTGCCTCCCCCTCTAGAATTCGAACTCCTTGCATACAGGGCATGAATCTTCTCTGTTCTCAGTATTTCACACTTGGTAAACACTCAGTAAATTTTTTTTTTCCCAGCATATGTTTTTGAGGTCAACTAATGAATGAACTGATGCTCTATTCAAGTCATTACCAATCTTTTTGAATCAACGTCCACTATGATAGATATTGTATCTTTAGTAGACGTTGATTGAGAAATGTATAATTCTGTTAATTTGTGTCACATTTAAATTTAAATGCATTTTATTAATCAGAAACATTTTGTATGTGTAAAAGATACATGTGAATATGGGATATTGTGTATTCAGGTCATAGGTAATAGTTATATTACAACATGTAGCACTGTGTAGAAATTACTGAACTCAGTAAATATTTTCATCAAAATATTTTCATCAAAACAAGGTTCATTATAAACACCTTAATATTTTTTCAGTAAAGGAATATTTATAATGTCAGATCAGTCCTATACAAATACGTTATAGCTTCCAATGTCTAGTCATTCATTCATCCAGATTTTGTTGAATGCTTCCTGCAAGCTAAGTTCTGTTCTAGGAATTCAAGATTGTCAAAGCCAAGAGAACACTTGCAGTTCATCAAGCTAGGTTTATTAGTCAATGCAACAGAAAGAATGTACACCATGAGGAACAATGGAGCCTCTTAGAAAGAGAGTGTTAGAAAAGTCTAGTAAGATTTGGGCTTGAGTTAGGTGATTTGGGGAAGGTTTTAAGAAATAGTAGGGCCTTGCTGGCTGCTGTTAGCAAATGGGATTAATTTTATGACTGGCCATGTTAGTAAATCTTGTCCAGGAAGCTAACATGTCATTGGTCAAGAAGTAGTAGTCACCTGGATTAGCCAGAACATAGATGTTGGTCATTATTGTGATCTGGACAATGTTTTGTGTCTGTGTTCAGAAGTGGTTATGGAGTGGTCAAGTGTTTTTGTCTCCATCCATCACAATCACAGTGGCCTTGTTTGATGTTGCTGTTTTGTGAAATTGTTTGTGTTCTACAGAGCACCAGTGCCTAGCTGTGAGTGCCAGGCCAACTCTTGGGTGTCATGGGCTGCTTTGCTTTTTCATAAGCTACAGCTATCAATAAAACAAGTAAAAATCCCTGCCCACACAGAGCTTAAATTCTAGTGTGAAAAGAGATACAGTAAACATAATAAATTTATCATGTAAATTAAAAGGTGATTAGTACTATAAGACGGGAAAAACAGGGTGGAGGAAATGTGTTCAAGAGAGAGGACGTGGCAAGTTAAATCAAGATTGGTCTGACTAAGAAGGTGACAGACAGGTAAAGAGAAGCCAGATCAAGGGGGACTTTACAGCCCCACCATTGTAGAAACTTCTTTACTTTTAGAGATAAAGGAATCCACTGGAGAGTTTGAACAAAACAGTGATTTGATTTCACTTATTTTCTAGTATAGCTGCTCAGGTAGTTTTGTTGAGAATAGGCTACGGGTCAAAGGGAGAAGAAGCAGGGAGAACAACTAAAGGCTTGCATGATGGTCAGAGTGGAAGGGCTAAGTAGTAATGTGGTTCTGAATGTATTTAAAAGTGGAGCCAGTAAACACTTCTTCATAGATTGGATAGGGATTGTGAAAAAGAGAAGAGTCAAGGATAAATACAAGATTTCAGTTCTGGTTGATCAAAAAAATTTAGTTGCCCTTTCCAGAGATGAGGAAGACTTCAAGAGAAGCATATTTCAGGTGAGACAAGTCAGGACAGTTCTGGACATAAATTTGAAAGTTACTAGACACTTAGGAGGAGGTATTGAGTGGGCTGTTGGTCATATGGAACAGGTCTGGGCTACATACAGGAATTTTCAGTGAATGGGTTGTATTAAAACCACAGGACTGTATGAGATCAGCTAGAGAGCGAGTATAAAGTTCCACACATGGAGTGCTGGAACACGCCAACACAGAGGGCTCAGGAAGAAGAGGAGCCTGAGAAGGAATGGCTAATGAGGTAGAAAGAAAATCACTCAATTCAAAAAAAATGTCTTGAGCAAGTAAGCAGTACCGGGCACCAAGGTATATACTAGGGTTGCAAACATTGTGGGGCCACTTACTGAAGTAGGGAACATGGGAGGAAGCGGATTTAAAGGGAATGAGTTTGCTTTTAGACATTGTGAATTGCAGGTTGTCCTATGGGACAACCAGCAGGAAGTTTAGTCTGGAGCCTACGGAATTCAGGGCAAGAAAGAGTCATGACCATATGAATATGTTTAGCTTTGATTTTTGTGAATATATTTATTTAATCCTTAGTAAATGGCCACATTCGTATCATAAATACAGTCCGGAGAGGGTCATAGTGGTATTTAAAAGCATGTAAAATGTTAAGCCAAAAAACTGTGACACAGGCTGGCCACTGCTTGTATTTAGTTTTCCTAAGGAGTTCCTCTTTTATACTTAATTGGTCTTCATTCACTGAAAATTTTTGAAAAGTTCTTGGTTAGTATCTGTTAGAAATAGAGTTTATAGCATGTAAACATTCTGAATAAGAGCCTGTTTTTAAAGGGAGAGTATATTAATATGATGTATTACAATATGTTAGTTTCTTTTCTATACTCATCAGAGTGACCTTATTTACAAAACCTTTTTGTGCTGTCACACAAAGTATGAAAGGAAACTGTCTTGTTTTAGCTTGTGATTTTTCCTGACAGTTTAATATCCTCTGGCAGATGATTGTTCCAGTACATTTATTTCTCTTTTGTGGTTTGTCATTATAGCCACTGTATGATGCTGCTTACCTTACAATGTACAATATCTGCTTCACATCCTTGCCCATCCTGGCCTACAGTCTACTGGAACAGCACATCAATATTGACACATTGACCTCAGATCCCCGATTGTACATGTAAGTTGAACATACGTAAGGTAAAATCCCCTCAGACATTCGAAGTTGTGGGTTTCATTTTATCTGCAGGTCAGAAGGACACAGAACTTCCCTCCTGGTTTGATTACATGGTTCTGTTCTGAATTTTTAGCTACTTAAACTAAACCATCCAGCTGGAAAATGACTTGTCCTAGGTATATGTCTTATACTTGGATGGGTGAAATTATTTAGTTCAGAATCAGTAGTTCCTAAAACTTTGCCTACATTGTCATAGAGTTCTAGAGTCTTAGATGAAGACAGACTAGTTTTAACTACCTGCCATCTCCTCACCTGCTGCCTGATGTGAAGAGCTGACTCATCGGAAAAGACCCTGATGCTGGGAAAGATTGAGGGCAGGAGGAGAAGGGGAGGACAGAGGAGGAGATGTTTGGATGGCATCACCGACTCAATGGACATAAGTTTGGGCAAACTCTGGGAGATAGTGAAGGACAGGGAAGCATGCTGCAGTCCATGCAGTCACAGAGTTAGACACGACTTAGCAACTGAACAACACCCTCACCCAAAAAAGGGCCACCCAAAGATATAATAGATTGAACTGACGATGTTATGTTAGGCTTTCTTTTGTAAACTGCCCCTGAAACATAGCCTCCCTGCCTTGTTAGCCCCCATTCTAAAATGGCATTGTTGAAGAAAATAATTAACTCATCAAGCCTTTATATTCATGTTGTGTTAGTTGGAAATAGTTGTTTTTCTCTTGGATGGGTACTTGGCACTAGCCCCAGTTGCTTAACCTTTGATTAAATTGGATTTTTGTAAGTGAAGCCTACAGCTAAGGATAAAGATGTTAATTTACTGCAGATTGTAAGCATTATTGAATAGTGGGGAGCAACTGCAATAGAGTGAGTTGAGTAAGGTTAATTTGTGCAAAGTGAAGGTATATGACTCATAAAACTCACAATTAGGAATTGTTAGACTTAACCAGAGTTATAAATTTGTTCTCATTTTAAAGATATTATGAAAAATTTAAAACATGCACAGAAGTAGCAACAATACTATTGTATTCACTATGTAGTGAACTTCCCTGTCTTCACCACTCCGCTTGAATATCAACTCACGGCCAATCCTACTTCATTAATAACCTTGTCTTCTCTATCAAGGACTTATTTTAAAGCAAATATCAATCATTATATAAAATAGTTATTTCAGTACACTACCATACCTAAAAATTTAACAAGTCCATTATATTGTCAAATATCCAGTCAATGCTCAGGTTTTTTCCAGTTGACTCATGTCTTATAGCATGCTTATTTGAAACTGTATATAAGGCCCATATACTGCAGTTGGTTAATAGGCTTCTGAGACTCTCTTAATCTGTAGGTTATTATGACAATTTATTTGTTAACAAAACCTGATCATTTACCTTGTAGAGTTTCCCCCAATCTGGTATTTGCTGATTGCTTCCTCATGGTGTTACTGTGTTCCGCTCTAGTATTTCTTGGAAAGGGTATAGTTTGATCAACAGAAGAATCATAGCACCCTTGGTATAAATCTTCCAGAGCATGAGCTCTCATACCCTCTTGTTTAAATAAATGAAGACTCAAGGCCAAGAAATGACTTGCCTAAGGATAGAGGGTATAATGAGAGGCCAGGGCAAGATCCAATTTCCCTCCTCCTGATGACCAGACCTGTGCTCTTTTCCACAAGCTGGTGGTTTTCAAATCTTGAGCAGCAGTGTTCTATCTTCAGACAACAACTAAAGTGAAGACCAGTAGTGCAGTGACTCTGGTGAAAGAGGGATTTGGGTGGCAGGGAGCCGAATGCCTCTTGTTCAGTGCCACCAAGAGCTGTAACCTTGCCTATGCCCTAATCTCAGCTCTGCCCTTGCTGAAGTCACCTGACTGAGATGGGCCTTAGTTTCCTCTTCAGTAACAACAGATCTAATCACAGTGTTTGGGGGAGGATTAAATGAGTGACTACATGGAAAAACTTACAGTGGTGCCTGCATGCATGCTCAGTCTCTCAGTCATGTCCGACTCTTTGTGACCCCATGGACTCTAATCCACCAGGCACCTGTGTCCATGGGATTTCCCAGGCAAGAATACTGTAGTGGATTGCCATGCCCTCCTCCGGGGGATCTTCCTGACCCAGGGATTAAACCCAAGTCTACTGCATTGCAGGCAGATTTATTACCACTGAGCCACCGGGGAAGCCCACAGCGGTGCACATAGTAAATTTCAGTGTGCTTAGTCGCTCAGTCCTGTCCTACTTTTTGCGACCCCATGGACTATAGCCCACCAGGCTCCTATATCCATGAGTATTCTTCAGGCAAGAATACTGGAGTGGGTTGCCATGCCAAAATTTTCAATAGATGGGAGCTATATAATCTTACTGTGCTATTAATAACACCCTTCTCCACATAACTTCAGGGCTATGCTGAGCACTTTTGCACATTAAGAATGTTGAAAACTTGAAGCAACCTATTGAGTACAAATTCTTGTAAGGGTTTCTATGAAGTTTTAGTAACGACACACGGGTGTAGCTCATGATTTTTTAATTATTCTTTTATTTATTATTTATGGCTGTGCTAGGTGTTCGTTGGTGCATGTGGGACTTTCAGTAGTTGTGGCAAGCAGCGGCTACTCTCTAGTTGTGATATGCATGGGCTTCTCATTGAGGTGGCTTCTCTTAGGGAGCACAGGCTCAATAGTTGTGGCTCATGAGCTTGGTTGCTCCTGGATCTTCCTGGATCAGGGATTGAACCCATGTCTACTGCATTGGCCAGTGGATTCTTTACCACTGAGCCACCAGGGAAGCCTCGTCATGAATTTTTAAACAATTTTGCATAGAGGGTATAGTTTCCACATCTGATGGAGAGATGAAAGCCAGGGCATACCTATCACATAGCCCAAAAGGCGGTTTCCTGCCTGCCTGCCCTGACAAGACGCTGCTCTCAGCCTGTCACTGTGTTGGAGATTGCTCCATTGCTCTGAGTGTTCCTTTGTAAACAGGAAACTCCAGTCTTCATATGTGGCTTTCTCCACATTTATACCACTTAATGTGACGTGTGGCCTTATGTAACATATTATAGATGTCACCTTCATGGTCTTAGTGATGCAGGCGTTTACCAAAAGTTTTGATGTGAAATGTGACATAACTGGATCTTTTCGTATTTTTTGAGAGAAATTTGAAAAGTAAACTGTAGTACTTGTTTCGAGGGTAGAGGCATAGTCTTCTACCACTTTAAAAGGCAAAAGAAAGGTCTTGGTATACCTGCTGCCTCCGATTATATGGAAATGCTCAGGCCTGTGCTGCTGGTCAGCACCCCTCATCTTCATTCCCTCCTGTTCCTTTCACATTAGCTACCACATTCTAAGTTACAGCAGGTCCGTCATTCACCTGAGTTCAGCTGGAAAACCTCAGCTATAACCCAACACACCATGACGCTACTTCCTTTCTTCCCACAATGCGTGATGTAAATCCAGTGACTGGCTGGAAAGAGAGGAACCACTTCTTGCCTCAACCGCACTCAGTGACTCTCAAAACCCTCATTGGCTGGCATTTGCTGGGTGCTCCTTTCAAGGCTCTTTAAGAGAATTGCCTTCCCAGTGGCTCCCAGTTGCCTTGGGAATGTGACTTACTGGCTGTGGGTAGAGCTCATTTCTGGAAAGCAGTTACCTGTTTCCTCCTGCAGCTTTCTAGGGCAAATAGCAGCGTATAGCTTTATGCATCCCCACCATTGCTGTGGAGAAGGAAATGGCAACCCACTCCAGTAATCTTGCCTGGAGAATCCCATGGACAGAGGAGCCTGGTGGGCTGCTGTCCATAGGGTCGCACAGAATCGGACATGACTGAAGCAACTTAGCATGCATGTATGTATTGGAGAAGGAAATGGCAACCCACTCCAGTATTCTTGCCTGGAGAATCCCAGGGACAGAGGAGCCTGGTGGGCTGCCATCTGTAGGGTCGCACAGAGTAGGACACGACTGAAGTGACTTAGCAGCAGCAGCTCCATTGCTGATTTCTGTGTGCACTTGGACATCTTAGTAGGTAAAATTTGCTTAATTGCTGTTTTTCAGGAAAGCCCATAGCACTCCATACCAACAGAACAGGGATCAGTTGCACTTACATTACAAAGGTCTTTCTTATTCATTACAGCTCAATGACAGTTTTCATAATATTGGCAACAGGTGCTCTATTTGAGTGATTTTTTGATACATGTTAAGAGGAATTTGAAATAGAACTAAAGAATTCCATGCACAGACCTATCTTATTTCTGTAGCTCTGTCCCATTAGAATCGGTAGCCTTATTCGACATCCTGACTTGTACCCAGAACACTCTTATTTTTGATGGATGTTAAACTTTGGATCTGTCCACCCGCCATTTATCAAAGCCTGGCTGTACAGCTTCAGACATGTTATTTGACTCATTTTAAAAATATAAAGGGCACCAAAGACCTAAGAAAGGTTAAATTCCCAGGAAGAGATCTTGATTAAAAGAAGTATTTTTATAATTATAGTTACAAAGTCATGGTAGCTTGTTTGGTTGAGAGCATGTGATTTAAAGTCAGCTCTGGCATATAGCTGTACTAGTGGTTCCCAAACTTTACTGCACATTAGAATTACCTGGGGAGTTGTACTTTTTTTTAAATTTGACTGTGCTCAATCTTAGTTGTGGCAAGTGGGATTGAAGATCTATGTTGTGGCAAGAGAACTCTTGAGTTGCAGTGTGTAGTATATTTAGTTGCAGCATGTGGAATCTAGTTCCCTGCCCAGGGATGGAACCTGGGTCAGCTGCATTGAGAGCACAGAGTTTTAGCCACTGGACCACCAGGGAACTCCTACCTGGGAAGTTTTAAAATTGTCCTGGTTAGCCAGGTTATACCTCATGCCAGTTAAATCAGAATGAGAGTGGGAGCCAAACATCAATGTCTTTAAAGATCCCCTTGTGATTCCAGTGTGGATCAGAGTTTGGAAACAGTTATGATACACCTTTTTGAGGCTCATTATTTGAAAATGGTAGTGATAAGAATACCTATCTCGTGGTTTTTGTGTGTACACAAATGGACTATATAAAACTCTTAACCCATTTTTATAAGCGTATAATAAGTACTCAATAAATGAGCTGATTATTATTATTGATGATATTAATATTATCAGTGATCAGAATCGTAACTTAGAAGCACTATAACAACTTACTCCAACACCTCAGACAGTAGGTGATTACACAAAGACAAACCTGTGTCTCCGTTTGATTTTTTAATGAAAGCCTACCAATCCCTCACGAGGAACTTTCATTCTATAAACAGGGTCAAACCCCATGCGCACCTTCAGCGTTTCACTGTATCTTTAAATAAACAGCCTACAGAGATTCGTTAACTTGTGTTTTTTCCCATTTCTCAATAGGAAAATATCTGGAAACGCCATGCTACAGTTGGGCCCATTCCTATACTGGACATTTCTGGCTGCATTTGAAGGAACAGTGTTTTTCTTTGGGACTTACTTTCTTTTTCAGACTACATCCTTAGACGAAAATGGAAAGGTAAAAAAAAATTACGTGTTTTGCTGTTATAAGCATGGTTTAATTTTTTTCCATAGGCATTGGGTCTATCATACACATACTATAGCTGTAATCATTTTGCAAATTATTTCTTAAAGGTATGGTATTTAGTTCTCACAGCATCCTTAGAACAATTGAAATGTCAAAGTAAAAAATCACTTCCTGCATGCACACCTAACTAGAAAGCTTATGTGCAAACCTCTGGAAGCTTAACTTGGCTGTAATTTTTACTAGATGAACAGAATTCTTGGGACTTTAGACTTTGAATCTGTACACTTTGATGTGAGCCAGGGTTTTGCTGTTTTAAAAGCCAAGTCTGTCCCCACTCAGTTCTTAGTCTGTGCTTAGAGTGCAAGGAGGTAGCTGCCATATGTTTGTAGTATTTGCCCAATAATTAGGGAATTCCCTTCTCTTCCTGCTTCCTTTCCACATGGGTGCATAGTGTTTTCCAGAAAGGCTACACTGATCCTGCCAGTGTCTTCCCAGCAAGCGACTCCGTAGGTCAGCACCTGCATTGGGGTGACTTTGCCCTGGCTGTGCTCTAGGAGAGAATTGCTGATGGGGTGAGGTCTTTGGCAGCCACACAGTGGAAAATCGAACCCACCTTGCATGCTGCTTCCACTAGGTTCTTTGCTATTTCTCAGCTTCCTCTTTTATGGTCATTCATAGTTTATAATCATGTGAAGCAAAGCTAAGTTTCAAAAAGACTTTACTGAGTACAATGACTATGTCTAGAACCATGCAATCACCATCTACTACAGAAGTGATAGGCTCAGTGAATTTGAATGATATACTGAAATTAGGTACTACAGTTAAAACCTCTCTAATTTGGACTAACAGAAATCAGTTCAATCACTGAGTAAGTGTTGATGAAATATAGATTTAGTACTTTAGTGTAGGTACATATAGCATTTGCCAGGGAGAGTTCCCTAGTGAATCTGTGTGCATCCTCAGGCCAATCACTTCAGTTTTCAAAGTCACCTTTGCCCAGTGGTAAGCAGAAGAAATTAGATTGTATGATTTCTCAGATCCCTTCAGCTTTATGACTTGATTCTGTAACTTTACCTTTTTATTTTATGTTTATTTGGTACATAAATTATAGACAGCTGACTATACTCTCCCACAATTCTGTTGATATGGTTCATTTGCTCAGCAAACTCTACTGGTGGTGCATGGAGAGCCTCAACCCACCCTATGTTTAATTCATCTCTCATTTTGAGTTCATGAAGTCCAAATGAATTAGACGTTATTGTATGTTTGCTAAAATTGTAATAAGAACTACTATCAGAAGTTAAACATAACACCATGTATGATTTGATCAAATCCTTTTTTTTTGCTATTAACCTTAATTTTTTGTTTTTATTTTTTAAAAACCTTTTACATTTCATTTTCTGTTTTAATGTTATGCATTCAGATCTTGACAGCATTTGGTAAGCATATGTGCCATTCATTGCCATCGTTCGGATTTATACATGGTATCTGCTTTTCTTTGATGTGCTCATACTAACAGCTGTAATATTTATAGCCACAAAATTATTTTGGTTTTTTATTAAGATATAACTGACATGTAACATATGCCTCAGTTGTATAGTATAATGATTTGATATTTGTATGTACTGATTGATCACCACAATAAGTCTAGTTACCCTGTCACCATATCACCATATACTCTATTTTTAAAATGTAAGTTCATTTGTCTGCAAATTAGTCCTTGTTTGAGATCTTTAGAGGTATATTGGGCTTCCCTGATAGCTCAGTTGGTAAATAATCCGCCTGCAATGCAGGAGACCCTGGTTCGATTCCTGGGTCAGGAAGATCTGCTGGAGCAGCGATAGGCTACCCACTCCAGTATTCTTGGGCTTCCCTGGTGGCTCAGCTGGAAAAGAATCCACCTGCAATGCTGGAGACCTGGGTTCGATCCCTGGGTTGGGAAGATCCCCTGGAGAAGGGAAAGGCTACCCAGTCCAGTGTTGTGGCCTAGAGAATTCCATGGACTGTATAGTCCATGGGGTCGCAGAGTCAGACATGACTTAGTGACTTTAACTTTCAGAGCAATTTGACAGGAAAAGCCCATATCAAACTCTGTAAAGACAGGAGACATCCAAATGAGTTGTCTTATGAACGTTACTGGTAGTGGAACAGAATTTTTCCTGCCTGTATCATGCTAGTCTGTTCTTTGTTTTATGCTACATGGATTCATGAAATAAACCCTAGCAACCACACATGTGGTGTACCTCTTCAAGAAAATTTAGGCTCACAGTAAAAGCCAACATATTGGCCTGATCTTTTGAGCAGATATTTCCCTAAACAATTTATACAAAAATCCTTGTCAGTTACACACAAGATTAAACTGGCTGTTTATTGTTTTAAGCAGGCTTGTGTATTCATGGTACATGTAATTGTTGAATGTTTTTCAGGTATATGGAAATTGGACATTTGGAACCATTATTTTTACAGTCTTGGTATTCACCGTAACTCTGAAGGTTAGATTTTTATTATGTTTAACACCATATTTTTTTTAATACTTTCTGGTCTTATACTAATATATCTTAATTTTTACTGTGAGCTGTTATTCAAGTCTGAATGCTTATTAAAATTATGTGTGGTATTAGAGATTTCGACATTTGTATACTATTTGTGATCCATTTTTTTCCAGTATATTTTCTATCCTCTTTTTTTTTTAATTTATATTGGAAATCTCTTCCTTTGTTCCTGCTGTTTTTGAGATGTTATGAGAAGTGGTATATAAATGGACTGTGAGTGTGTGTGTTTCCATGTTAAATACTTGAATATTTTTTAAAGTTATATATCTGTTTAAGAAGGCCAGTCCTTAAAGGAATTTGGATACTTAAGACAGTTGAAAATAAGTGTCTGTGAGCAAAATATGTGTGCCAAAGAGCTTGGTAGTGATGATATTTCATATAATGTGTTCATCACTGAAATTTACCCATATTAGTGATGAAATGCATAAGAATATATGGCAGATAACATTCAAGGAAAGCAGTTTTGGCAAAATCGTTGTCATTAACATGCAGCCGTGTAATAATGCTGTATGTTGAATACTGCCCTTAAGACTCATGAGTTGGGCCACCGTTACAGTTGAAGGTATAATCGAATTATTTTGATCATTCCAGTAATAAACACCTCACATGGAGTCCAAGAATGAGTACCTTTAAATGAATTTCATTCTGCCCATTGATCAGAACTAGATTCAGAAGTATAATTGACAAAGGGCCTCTAACCATTTCCCCTCTGCATTTTTATACATGATCCATTTGTCGTACTGAATAGAACTAACATGTTTGCATTCTTCATGTACTATTTCAGTGATATTTTAGGCTTGCTAGAAAATGTTACAATTCAACTCGGTTTAGCCACTTACTAGCTGGGTGTCCTTGGGCAAGTGACCTTGTTTCTCAGCATTTCTATTTCCTCTTCTATGAAATAGAAATAAAAGGACCACCTACCTCCCCTGGGATTTTTTATGAGAAGTCAATTAGTGAATATGTATAAAGCAGTTAAAGTAGTGTCTGGCACATAGAACGAGATTGGTACAATAGATGCTAATTATTATTATTTACTGTTATATTTCATAGGATCATGACTTAAAAGGGGATTCTCTCCACCCTTTTTTACCCCTGGCCTTGTATATGGCCCCAGGGCCTTCAAGCACCCTTCATAGTTAAAGTTGGCCTTACTGCAACATTTTTCATCTGTCTCTGAAAAGCCATCCAGTCCATCTTCTTTACATGAGTATTACTGTGACATGTTTCCTAGCAGCTTGGTGGGGGGTGGGGTGGAGGGGATTCAAGACTGGGCTGCATTCACAATGTTATCAATATCCTGTTTATGAATGAGAGACTATTAACAGAGAGCTGAGGAGCAGGGTGTCAGAACAGCAAGTAACAAAACAGACACCACCTCCTCTTCAAGAATGAAATGCCCTGGATAGTAAGCATTGTGGCCCAGAAATTTTAAGAAAGCAGAGTGGACCATACTTTTTATTTTTAGATTGCATGTGAAAATCCCAGGTGCCACAGTCAGAAAAAACAATCAGTCCTGGAGGAAACATGAAAGGATTAAAATCTCAGGCAGCTGAAAAAGTTATTGATTCAATGGAGTAGCTGTGGGGTTTGCAATTGAAAGGCATGTTACATAGACCCGCAATCTGTGGTTCCATGATGCCTGATATGTACAGCTAGTTGCCTTTGCATTTAGTAACCTCCCTTATGTTGTGTTTGAGGTCTCATGACTCCTTTGTGTAGTTGGTCTTTTCTTCCTAGCTACTCTTTCCCTCTTCTCCTGATCCTCGGTATACCTGCCTCTATCAGCTAGGCCTTCTCTTTTTGCCATCAGCTTCCTGACCACCACCACTTAAGGACATGGGGGCTCCAGTGTCCGGGATCTTACCATGACTTCATTCCTTGTCCTTCCTTCAGTAGTGAGGCATCTGCAGTGGGTACTTCCTTGTCCATACCTCCATGCCTGTACTCTGGCATCTAAATATGTTGGGGCAAAGCTCTTTGGGAAGTCTGGGTTCTGTTCTTCTAGTGCCGTTCGGCTTTGGTTGCCTGGCCAAGCTGGATCCTCCCACAGATATCATGTATGAGTTATTGAATGCCACCAGACACTGCCTGGTGTGGTGTGTACACATCATGAAATTTCCTGTGTTGTATCTTTTCAGCTCGCCTTGGATACTCGTTTCTGGACATGGATCAACCACCTTGTGATTTGGGGTTCTTTAGCATTTTATGTATTTTTCTCATTCTTCTGGGGAGGAATTATATGGTAAGCAACTAAACATATGGGAGTGATATGTAAATATTAAGAATATGTATATTATATGTGCCAACATTAATTATACTTTTAAAGTTTTGATAAGATGGCAAGTCTTCAATATTAATGGACTGGAAGTTACTTCTAGCCAGTAATGCTGCTAATTTTAGGTGAGATTTTAAATGTAAGTTTATAGACTGCACAAATTACTCAAAAGACTTTTTGACCTTCTGGTAGCCCTTGTGCAAATCTTTCAGCTTGAAGGTATATAAACATCTCTCTGTAAAGTGAAACTAATTTCTAGCATGGCCTCTCCTATATGATTTCCAGTGGAAATACTCATCCTATGAAATTTCTGCACAATGTAGTGGCCAGTAGATACAGCCTTATCCATGTGGACCCTGTTCTCCCTTTATGGTATATCACTCTCATTCTTGCTACTGCAGATGTGCTCAAGGTACAGAATAGATATCACTGAATACTCAGAGGGTGGTTATATCTTGAAATCACCATCCCATTGTTTTGGGGAAGGTAAAGGTGGACTCTGCAGCTTGGATTTAAAGTTCATTCCATTCATCTTGGTTCAGTAGATGTTTATTCAGAATCCATTTTGCATGAGGCACTCTATGGGATACAGCAATGAATAGACTATACCCCTGCCTCAAGAAGACGAGAGTCCAGTGAGTGCACATAAGCTGTGATTGGGAGAGTCATTAGAAATTAAAATCAGAGTTTCATCTCCTTTCCTTACTGCCAGAGGCCTATATTTTATTTTTAAATATCACAGTTGTTTTCATTCATTGGTGATTTCCCCTGACAAGGAAACCAACAGCAGAGAACAGGGCTAAAGCAATCCATTGGTTGAAATTCCAGGCATACATATTTTCACTAGTTTGAGCAAAATTGTACATACAAAACATTCCACATTATCACAGAGGACCATGTTTATGTCCCTTGAGACTTAATTAGAATAAACTCATACTGTTTTGGAAAGCTTTTTAAAATAAAAGCCTCAAATAATAAAAATATGGAAAACCGAATCACTTGCAGAAGTAGCAACTCCAGAAAGTATACTTACAGCATTTATTTGACACATTTATTTGAAGCAGTGACACTGAAGGAAGTCTCTATTTTTTTAATAATATACAAATGCATCAAAGTTGATTAACCAAATGTGATATACAATAGTAAGATCTACCCACAGGACCATAATTCTGTCTAGGAATCTGTGTAGTCAGCATCTGAGCTAATTGTGCAAAATTTCCTCAAGAATGAAATGTTTCTAGCAAACTGAACCAGTTTCTCACTCTCTCCAGACTGTTCCTTATTGATTAAAACAAATCGTTGACACGTTTTAACATATTGTCATACCTGTTTCTATTGATTAGAGATGCTGACTAAAAATGAAATGTGAATAAATCTTTGTTTTACTTTCTTGCCTCTAGTGCTGTCCTTAAGTAGACCTGTCTGAGTTGAGCTACTCCATGAATATAAAATTTATATTAATCATAAATCAACCAGCAAAATGTGACTAGAAATTGTAAAACTTCAGCTGAACGCTGATTACAGCTAGTCTCCGGACATGCTCAACCCTGAGACATGATGACTCACCTCTCTTCAGGGACAGGCAGTGAGAATGATTTCTGAGCTCCAAAACCCTTCTAAAAATAATATCTTTTGTTTTTTACTGCTCCCTTGCAAGACTCCATAGATACTGTCAAAATCAGAAAGAAAACTGTGGAGCTTTTAGAAACAGAGTATTATGAGCACTATGCAAAGGAATACCCAGTAACTAGCAGTCAGAATTGTCTGCTGGATGCTTACTGTGTCTTAGCTGCCTGGAACGTTTGTCAGGGTGCTCTTCTGCATTAGAGTGGGACTTGAGCTCTGTGGAAATCTTTTCTCTATGGTAGGAGCCCTAGAAAACTCTTAAGTTTCTCCACCTTACTATTCTCGCAATCTAGTGCTCTGTGAAAGTCATTCAGTCATGTCCAACTGTTTGTGACCCCATGGACTATACAGTCCATGGAATTCTCCAGGCCAGAATACTGGAGTGGGTAGCCGTTCCCTTCTCCAGGGATCTTCCCAACCCAGGGATCCAACCCAGGTCTCCCACATTGCAGGCGGATTCTTTACCAACTGAGCCACCAGGGAAGCCCAAGAATACTGGAGTGGGTAACCTATCCCTTCTCCAGCAGATCTTCCCTGACCCAGGAATTGAACCAGGGTCTCCTGCATTGCAGGCGAATTCTTTACCAACTGAGCTACTAGGAAGCCCCACAATCTAGTGGGTAGTGGGTGCACATATATTCCACAGTCTAGTCCTCATCTGTGTAGAGCCATGAGCTTGATGTGATCATGTTATGTTGCATGACAGTGCACAAACATCAGTGTTTAAATGAGAAACCAGTGTATCTTATTATTTTTATTAATGTGCATAATGAGGATTCCTTTTAAATGCAACAGGCAGCTTCAGTAACACTTCTGTTTCATATAATAGGAACTCATTTGCTTTTCCATTATCTTCAGTGAGCACTATTTGTCATCTACTAAATGGGACCAGCCACTTACATACCTAAGGCTCCTAATCCAAGGATAGTTTGGTACATGCCCTGAGCTCAAGCAGCTGCTTTGCACTTCCTCCCCCTCAGCTTCAGACGACATTCATGCTAACGTAGTGAGTCTCTCAGTGGTTCAGCTCAGACAGGGAAGGGCAACTGGCTGGACTTCTCAGTGGCCGCCTAACGGTTCAATGGATGACTAAACCCGGCAGAATGTAGCATCCTCCTGGATTTCTGGACCCCAAGGCTTAATGTGTGTAGCAATATTCTTTTGGCAACCTACTTTGCACACTCTGGTACTCAGTATATATTTGTAGATGAGAATGGTAGATTTCTCACATTTGAGAGAGAAAAACTACAGTCCTTATTATGCTTACATAGGGGTTTTGTGGAGGTGGGGCAGCGGTAATAAAAATGTCTTTTAAATTTCCAAATGTAGAGCACAAATCCTTTCTTACATTAATAAAACAGCCAAGGAAGTAAAATGTTTGTTAACATAAAAGTTAATCATCATTTCTCTTGAATATGTCAGAAGTGCCAGCATTTTCGAATGCAAATAAATACTCTCCAGTTGGCAACCTTAAAATAGATCGCTTAGTTGTTTTCAAGTCAAGTGCATTTTATTATCCCTTTGATTACTTTCAAGTCAAGTGCATTTTCCCCTTTGATTATCATCCCTTTTCTTTCCAAACATTTAGTAAATGAAATCTGTTTACTACTTTTGGTTGTTCTAAAGATTATTTTTATTAATGTATATAATGAGGATTCCTTTTAAATGCAACAGTTAGTTTCAGTAACATTTCTGTTTCATATAACAGGAACTGATTTGCTTTTCCATTATGTATTCTCTTTCCACTCTAGGCCATTCTTGAAACAACAGAGAATGTATTTCGTATTTGCTCAAATGCTGTCATCTGTATCCGTATGGTTGACCATAATTCTTCTAATATTTGTCAGCCTTTCCCCCGAGATGCTCAGGATTGTATTAAGGAGTGTAAGAAGAAGAAGTACCAGGGTAAGAACTAACTTTATATTATAAACTGATTTTTCTAAGGGGCTTCAATATCTGCCGTGAACTAAAAACTTTATTTAGAGAATTGCCTTAGTTACAGCATGTTAAACCCCTCCTTACAGGTTCATCACTTAATTTCCTCATCTGCATAAAAAGTATAATAAAAAACTTCGTTATCCAATGCAGGTGGTAAGTAGATTCCTTAATAGTGTTCTATGTGACCTTTAGTGATCCATATGGAGTATCTCATATGCTCCATATGGAACTTTAAACAGAAAAAATGATTTTTTTTTTTTTATTTAGCCTAGAATTTTCACGCTGGGAATTTCCACACCAACGTTTCAGTTTTTTTTTTTTTTTTTTTAAACAAAGCATTCCGGCTTTAACCTTAGAAATTTCCCTGTGGTTATTTCAGACTTTTTTTTCAGTTGATAATCCCAATTTGCCTCTTTCAAACCTTTCCCCTTCCTTTAATTATAGTGCTGCTTAATCTCTGTGTTGCTTCTAGCCCTGTCTGTCCAAGAGTATATTTAAACCAAAGAGAATTCCCTGGATGTGGTTTCTACATCCTTCCCCTCTCAAACACACTTGTAAAAATTTAAGATGGTTTTATGAGTGTGTTTTTATTTTTGCTGCTTATATGATAAATTTTTTGCAGCAATGCGAAGTTATTACCCTCTGTCAGCCTAATTGCTTGGGCCTGCATTGTCTGATATCTGTTGAACCTTTCTTAAAAAGCCTTTAAACTGAAAAAGGTAGATTAGCCTAGAAAAATAAAACTTCTGGCAAATTTTGACCTACAAGTTAAGTAAATATGTCTCATTCCTGCCAACACTAGCTAATTTTGCCCAACAAAACCCTATTTCGATCATACTGACACCAATTAGATCTTATAGCCCCTCCAAGGCAGTATTTTCAAGAAGTAGTCTAAGGTATATCTACCTGATCTGTTTGATTAAATTTGCCAGTTTAGCCAGAAAACTGGTTCATCTTGATTTTTATTTTTTTTCCTATTGGTAGATTCCAGTGGTTGGCATCATATAGGATAGGGAACTAAAATGTCTATAGTGGGAAAAATCTTCAGTGATTGGGTGTATAAAAGAGAAGCTTCATAATCCAAGTCAGTATCAACCCCAATGAAAAACAATCAGATTATCAGTGGCACAAGCCACATTGATTCGTGGTATAAACTGGCCAATCACTATATGGTTAGGTGGTCAGAACTGGCCTTAATTCCATGCTTCTGCATGCCTTATGGATGAAAGTGGACACAGTAACATTAACCTAGCTAAAACCACCTTAATCTCTCTAATCCTTCCAGTAGACCCACTACTGACTCCCTCCAGCCTGGTGTTTAGTCTTAGAATGGGAAAGTGGCATTTATTTGTAAATACCAGTTGGACAGGGTTATAACAGGTTACTTCTCTAATGGCTCAAGTGGCAATTTGTATGAAACCAAATTTTAAAAATGTCATGGTAAGAAATATTTTGGTGCCTGTCATAATAGAGATTTGTCTACAAAGGATCTCTGTATTTGGAAATACACTCTGAGGAGCTCCTTGATGTTTTTCTTATTTGGGGTAATGGAGCTCATGCTAAACGATGGCTCACAGCCAGCTTATAAGTTGACAAAGCTTCATCCTCTAAAGATGAGACAAAAAATCTCAGAAATCAAAACCTTCAAACATAATATTTTATCCTCTTCCATAGGCCCTTTAAAAAAAATGACACTGGCTGGATGTGACTTACATAAATTAAATGGTCATTAAATGGAGGGATGCTACAAGGCAGTCACAGATAAAGACTTAGAACATTTTCTTTCCATGCAAACAGCAGATTCCAGACTTCTGTTGAAAGAAAGCATGGAGTTCTGGGCCTGCAGCCCTTTTTACTTAGCAGTATAGAGTATTTCCAGGGTTAAGCATGAACTTTGTTTGCCATGAATTATGTCCATGATAGGAGGAATTCTAGTGTCTGTGCTGTAGCTTGGCATGCTGATGTGCTAGAACAACCAGAATTCCCATAATCACCTTCATTCATTCATTCATTTATTCCTGTCATCATTGAACCAGTGAACATGTGTTGAACCACCTACTGATGAACATCTCTCTTTAACATCCAAAGTCTGAAAGGCTAAATGGTTTTTCAGACCCTATGGGATTTTGAAACTTGCAGATAAGACAGAACATTGTGGGCACTCATCAGCACTGCCTTTTTTTCCCCCTTGTGAGAAAATGCAAGAGCAAAGTAGTGCATATCAATGCATAAAGGGCAACTGAAACATGGCAGCCATGACTTCTCTGATAAGCCATCTATTTACACAAGGCTCTAGTTGGCCACATCAGAGAGGCAGAGGCCACTTCAAAAATCTTTCTTCAAAGAAAGAGTATCTTAAAGGCTTCTCTAGTGGCTCAGATGGTAAAGAATCTGCCTGCTCTGTGGAAGACCCAGGTTCAATCCTTGGATCAGTAAGATCCCCTAGAGAAGGAAATGGCTACCCACGCCAGTATTCTTGCCTGGATAATTCCATGGACAGAGGAACCTGGTGGGCTACAGTCCATGGGGTTGCAAAGAGCTGGACACGACTGAGCAACTCACACTTCAATGAGCAACAATCTGGCATTCTGGGTGACTTCCTATTTATTCAGTATCCCTTGCTAAGACATTGGCCTCATTTAAAGAGCAGCAAGAGATTCTTTTACACTGGGTCCACCTCATTCCTGAGAGGCTCCCTAATGGGGTAGAGTGTGTGTCCCTAGCTAAAAGTAGAAGATCCCCCTGACTTCAACCAGTAAGGGTCAGATCCTTTGCAGGGAGAGCCAGAAATGCCTGTGGCAAGTAGACTGCCTGTGCTATCTGCCTGTGAGTCTTGGCAGCTGCTTTAAGAAGGGAAACTCGGTAGTGGATAGAGAAAATGTCTCCAAGGAATTTGAGAAGGAAGCTAAGCCATTTACGTTTAACTGTTGTAGAAGCAGCCTTCTGTTGAATTCCATTCAATTCAGAACACTTTGCCCGAGGGTCCAGGATAAGCTAGCTGCTGTGCTAGGTTGATCATTCCAGCTCACAGGGAGCTCTCACTCTAGTTGAGTTATAAAGGGATTTATTTAGAACACTTCTGAAAGCAGGTATAAACAGAATAGTAGAGTCAATATTATGGCTTGTAGCACAGCTGAGCCATCTCAGGGTCCAAGTCACTAACTCCAGAAGCCTCCGGTAAAAAGGCCAGTCTGGCAGCCCCCACCACAGCTGAGTTCTGTCTTGATACTAGCAGTATAAAAAACTCTGCTATCTTCCAAAATAGATTCCCTCAGTCATTTAACTCAGGAGGTAAATACATTTTCACACCCTTATTTTCAGCAGCATAGTTAATTTTTGAGCTAAAATCCCATCATTAAGGATCATAGGGCTTTTCTTTAGCTTCTAAGCTGCCAACAAGTATATGATGAAATTATCATTGAGCACTGAACAGTGGGTACAGCAGATAACACTTCAAAGGAAATATAAAGTTTACGATTTGGGGTACTTAGAAAAGCCATGTCCCTTCTCAGCACTTTTGTTGGACTGGCTCTTAATCAATGAAATACACCTGGACCCTCTAGCCAACTAGTGAATGAATACCAGTTACCGTTTCAGGCGGAGGAATTTTCCATGTATCTTTATGTTAAGTTTTCCCATGGAAACCACCATGATCAAAAGGAGGCTTGATTTTGCCTAGTAGACATGGAAACACTATAATGTAATGAGAATGAATGCGGCAACATGGCTATACCTTGCAAGTGACGTCTGCACAAACAAAAGCAAACATTCAGTTACATAGGGAGCTCTTTCAGAGTGGCAGCCAGGAGAAGGAAGAATGTCAGGTATCTGAGCAAAATTCCCAGAGAAAGCACTTTAGAGAATATAGTTTCTCCTTTAGTAACAATAGTGACTGATGATGACTATTGAAATCCTTACAGTGTCTCATACAACCATGAGCTCTAAGGGTAACAGCCCTGTGATCTAGATTAGACAAAAATAAAGTTGAATCTTAACATCGTGGCTGTGGAGGTGGACCTTTATGCATTGGCCTCTTTGACAGACTGCTAATTGAGCCAGTGTCAAAGCTCCCTAGATGACTGCAAAGGAATGTGGAAATTTCATACTGTTTTGTTTGTTATCTCTCAAGCTTCTACCCCCGCTACCCGCCCCCAACCAGTTGCTAGCTGTATCAATTTTTTATTGCTTTACTCTTTTCATGTTCTCTACTGCCTTCTGTACTCTCATATTTCTGTTTTCCTTTATAAAGTAGCCTATAAATCCCTAAAATTTCTACTTCATAGAAAAACTTTTATCTCTGACAGTTGGATACAAGATTCTGAGCGCACCAAAATGTGTTTCAAGTTACACTCTTAAATAGATGGGCTTGTATTTTAAACACAGGGTGGGGGGTTTGGTATCATGTTAATCTTGTTGCAAGGCTTTTGCCTACAAAAGAGAAGGCAAACAATTAAAATTTTTTTCTCAGAAACTAAATATTAATCTCTCTAGCTTTTATCAATTGGTAATTTGCATGTTACCAACATGTCACCAATTTTATTAAGGTAAAATATGAACAGGAGAAATGTAGTTATGTTAAAGCATATATGAATAAACAAAATTTTTCCTTTGGAAGTATAAACGTTTATTAGACTCTGCTAGATATATGTGTTACTTTAGCTGGTTTCTTTTTGTTAAGCCTATTTCTATTAGTTGCTAAGTAGATAATATGGGTAATCTTGATTAGCAGAATTGTTAAGCTCATCCCCGTAGTTCACCACTCATCTGTTTTGCTAGAGCAATACCATACCAAGTCTATAAATTAGCCTACAGCTTCAGGCACAGAATAAGGGGGAAAAAACTAACCTCTTAGGTTTTCTAACTAAACTTTAAGTCATTGATTTTCACTTTTTCTTAGTGTTTTAAAGGAAAAATTCATAGCTTTTCAGGCAATGCTTTTAAAGAGTTTCTACAGGAAAAAAGGGGGAAAACCAATGAAATTACGTTAGAATAACGGAAGTTAAGCTTTGGTTCAGAGGTAAATGGTACGAAAGTGTGGTTTCACCAACAGTTTTTCCATTATTTAGTTTTGATTAGGTTTTTAACCTGAAAATGCCCAAGGTCAGTCTGTATTACATGTGTGCAACTGGACAAGATGAGATAGTTACTTGAAGATAGGTCAGTGATGGATCCTGAGCATAGCTCTTTGATCATTGAATTGTAAACAGTGTAAATTAGTGAATTAATGATTAGAGATGAGCTTTATTTCAGTGAGAAACATACTTTTAAATTATTTTATTCAAAATAGTGAATATTCCCATGAACCAAAAGTTTTTAAATTGATATACAGAGAAATAGCAGTTTGCTCATACAATAAACTATTCCTAACTCTAACTCTGCTTTTACTTCAGAAAGTAACGTCTTTAAAACTAACGTCATTTCGACTTCTAATTCTCAAGGTTTCTTTTAAATGTCTTACATTTCAGAGAATATTTACTTTTTTCTTTCTTTTTGGTTTCTGCATTTCTCTTTTTTCTACTGCAATTTTCCACCTTTTGTGCAATTGTGAACAAGGTAACGAAACGCCTCCCTTCCTCAGGAACATCTACTATCTTCATGCTTTCTCAAACTTCCAGCAATCACAGTTTCTCTTGGAGTGAATAAGGTGACTTCCTTTCTTAATGTACCAACTTGCTTGCATTCTCATTTGCTTGACACCATTTTCTGATTCTTTATGAAAAATTCTCATGACTCATCTTTATATCTTCTGTTTGATACTTAAGAATATTTTGCCATTTTCCTTTAATCATTTGTTCACCTTCTCAATTGTCACAATGGAGAATCAAAAACCTGGACTGTAGGTCTGTAGTCCCACTGGTTCCTGGTACACAGTAGAAGCCACAGCGTGTTAGAGCTAGTCTGTTCACTAAGATAGGAATGTTTTGCACAAATTTCTCTTTGTTCAGTACACTCAGAGTACCAGAACAACTCTCAGAGGTGTTCACCAAAAGGATGGTAAGGTTTACTAATCAAACCATATTGCCTTCATCTACCGCATAACTTACCAGTGTCATTTCAAAAACTCAAGTTTGCCACGTACTACTAATGTCTGTATTCTACCATGAAAACAATTCAATGTGAGGTGGAGACTTTCTTAGGTCTTTAAGTGTATTCATTTAAATGTTATGCATTTGCTATAGTATAATCATGTGTACTTTTGGCCAGAAGAGTAGTCTTATAGGAAATGATTTTTCTATTCCTACATTTTTATCACCAGGTAGGTTACCAATCTTTAAATGCTTTAAGTATCTTTACCTCACTATTACAGAGCAATCTAAGCTGTAAAAAGGCATCTGACTCATTATCCACCAGACCTTCAGTCAGACCTCTTCTTTTACGAACATTCTCAGATGAATCTAATATATTTTAACAGGTACCTAGTGTTACAACAAGTGGGCTGGCTTTAAAGAAACAGATTAACAGCATTATAAAGAAAAAATGAAAATATCACTCTCTAAATTTTCTCTGCTGTTGGTGTGGTGAACTTTATACTATTCTTTGAAAAAATATAAAGATGCATTACTTGGAATATGGAGAAATACATATTTTAAATTTGCTAAGCCCCAAAATAAAATTTTATGCATTTTCCAGAGCTGAAGAGTAATATAATATATTTAATTTGTAAGGGGCATGTTTTCATGGCATCACATGAAAATGCTTGTTACCACTGATCAGGAAATATAATTGGATTTTAAAAGATCATTTGGAAAATTAAAAATAAATATTCCAAAATTGCATCTGTATAATATCAAGTGAGTTTTAGTATTGCATGTTCTTTTGGGAATTATGTGGAAATAATTCAATGTGTCTGCACCTCCATGTGCTATGTCTGTGTTTGCAGGTATATATTGATGTCTTTGTAAATGTCTGATCCCCAAGTGTATGGTAATGAACCAATCTACTCTAATCACTTTTTGTAGTGTCAAGTTTTATTCAAGCTAAGTATTTCAACTTTTGGAGGTGAAAGCTTTCCTAGCCATTCAGGGGGATGCTAGCCTAATGATTTAGAATGCATCATAATTATTTTTTCCAAAAGTGAGTAAATTCATCATATAACATGTTATTTCATTTACCTCCCCCCCAAAAAAAAATTTGGAAGGAATTGATATGCCATGGGAGGAATTCCTCTATATGTATTCTGTTTCCCACTGCAGAGGCCTCTGTCATCCCAGGCCTTTCAAGGTGTTTTATCCATCCATGGACGTTTAAAGTACTTCATGAATGAGGTTTACAAATTTGTCAGCTTAGAAACAATTCCACACAGCTTAGGGCAGGGCATCTTTCATGCACACATAAAAATTAATGATCATCATGAATGACATTGCACATCAGTTCACTTTGATGCTAACAATTGTGAGGCCACTTCATAGGCCCATTTTTTGATCAGCTATCAGCTTCCCTACCCTTCAGCAAAGGATAAAAGTTGAGCTAAAATATTGAAGCCATTGGTTCTTCTATCTCCTACAGTTCATCACAGTCTGTATCTGCAGTGTTATTTTGGGAGGCGACTCATTTTGTCTCAGTCTGCCTCCTTTTACCCAGTTGGAGTGACTCAGTTCAGTTGCTCGGTTGTGTCCGACTCTTTGCGACGCCATGGACGGCAGCATGCCAGGCCTTCCTGTCCATCACCAACTCCTGGAGTTTACTCAAACTCATGTCCATTGAGTCAGTGATGCCATCCAAAATATTTTCCCTCAGTAATGAATCTGCTTCCCAGTAGCCTTCAAAGTCTTTGACCATCTTGTCCCAGATAGCCGTGTCCTAAGTTGTGTGGTGTATTTTAGTGAATTTTTTATCCCCCTGGATTGCTTTACTTAGCTTGGTCTGTGGTTTGGGAGACTAGGCTGGGTAGCAGACATTGCTACTGCTTTTGGTCTCTCCAGGGCCTTAACTCCTACAGTGTTAGAGCTAAGTAAGGTTTTGTTTTCTTTTTTTCAAAAACAATTGTTTTATTTTTAAAGTAATTATTTCTTCTAGGAATATATTTTCATATTACATTATTTCTTCTCCAAGGAAAAGAAATCTGGCAATTAGTTTAGCCACCGAGTTTGTCCCTTGTTTGTTAAGGAAACTGCCTGACTCCTTATATAAGTTCTCGTGTGAATGTCAGCCTTATTTTGGTTAGTGTCAACTTGCCCCTGCTACCTGAAGAACTAATGTGAGAATGTGTGTGTGTGCCAAGTTGCTTCAGTCATGTCTGACTCTTTGTGACCCTATGGACTATAACCCACCAGACTCCTCTGTCCGTGGAATTCTCCAAGCAAGAATACTGGAGTGGGTTGCCATGCGCTTCTCCAGGGGATCTTCCCAGCCCAGGGATCGAACCTGCGTCTCTTACATCTCCTGTATTGGCAAACAGGTTCTTTACCACTAGCGCTACCTGGGAAGCTCCCAGTATAAGAAAATGAAACATCAAAAGAAATGGAAGGTATTCTACAGGACTTCTAGTCCAAGCATGGCAAGGAAGGTGCACTAAAAGGGGAAGAAAATAGTACACCCCTTAAGGCCCTCCATTACTCAAGTTTTTAAAATTTGAATTTTTGAGTGTTGAATCAAGGTTAGGTTCACCTCCTTGACAATAGGACTTGTACTTCTCCACATACCTGATTTACAGGCACCAATTCTCATGCTGCATCCTAATGATAGTGTGTGATAGTGTTTAGAGGATGAAGAATCTAGATTTCTTAGGGTGTTTTCTGTGGTTTCTTTTCTAAAAAGATAATGAATAAGGGAAACAGAAGAGTCAATTGACTCATAATGATCTATCAGAAAAAAATTAACTTAGGTATTATAGAGAGGAAACATGTTTCTTTAAGTAAAAGTGCTTTCTTAACAATCTTTCAAAACTGAATATTAGAGTTTGTCATAATTAACACAACCAAAAACCAGTGATCAGTTCATTCATTCATCATGTCCTGAGTACCTGCTGTGTGCCAGACACTGGACTGGGTGCTAGAGACAAAAAGTTAAATAAAACGTCCCTGTTTTCATGGGGGTGGGGCTCACAGCTAGAAGGGATCCTAGTCAGCTAAGCCTCTGCTGTCCTAGTGGTAACAGTTCTTAGGAGAACCCTGGAGCAATCCAAAAGCAAAAAGCAAGTCTGAATCTATTCAGCTGACAGATGAAGAAAAGATAAAAACTGGCTATTGTGTCACTTTCTTCCCCAAGCATGTGAATAAAACTTGACAGCTTTTTAAAGACAATTGGTGTACTCTCATAACAAAATTTACTATATGATTTATTTTTTTAAGTGCTAAACAGATGGTTTCACATTATTATTAAAATTAATGTTTTAACTCCGTATATTTTACATCTTTCAGAATCCGAATCTTGAACTGCCTATGTTATTGTCCTACAAGCATATTGACAGTGGTTACAGATAAAAGAGAAAGCATGAAGAAACAACTTCAAAAAGTTATCATCTCAGGATACTTGATATGCAACTAACTAAACCACTATCTTATGTCTGAGGTTCAGAATAAATGTCCAGTAAAATACCAAATGACTCTCTTAAGCATTTATAATTATTATAAGTAGCCATTATGGCCAAAGCGCTAAGTTATGAATTATATGAAAGTTGGAAGCAAGAATATATAGAATTTCTGGCTTTAGATAGAATAACTACCAAATGGGTGCTCTTTTAACCCATGAACTCTGTGAATGGATTTAAATATGATAGAATAAAGTAGAAGTCATGCAATGGGAATGAATAGATTTTGCTAAACTTACTTTTTTGCCTGGCAAAAGAAATGGGCTGTTAGGATCACATTTCTTGTTCCTACTGAATGATGATCTTAAATTTTTTCCACATATGAAAGGAATACTTGAAAATATAAAAGAACTAAATCAGTGCATCAGATAGTAGGTAATCCTTTCTGTTCACCTACATGCTGATTATCCTTGCCAAAAAGTGCATTGAAAGGTGGAAAGAATGTTAACCCTGGGTATTTTTGCAAAAATAAAAAAAAAAATTATTTATTTTTGTTCTTCTGAATTACACTTAATGGGTGGAAGACTACTAGATTTGAAAAGAAATCGTTTCCAGTCACTTCAGTGACCCTCAAAATAGTTAAAGATATAACAGATTTTTCCAATATTAGTTTTACTGGGATCAGGGGTAAAATGGGCAAAACCACAGTTACATTAAAATGGCATTCTGAACATCAGTCTTTTATAATTTTTTTGTGGAGAGGAAGGAAGAATAGCTTATTTGAAACTGTTAACAGTTTCTGTTTGAAAGTGGTTGCATCTGTGCGCATATGCAGCACTTTTTTTTTTAACTTGGCAATTTGGGAAGGAGGAAGGGTCCATAACATGACTCTGAACATGAATATTGTCTCTCTTAGCAAACATGGCTAGGGTAATGGTCTAACTCTAAACCACAAGATTCACCTTGGTTAAATCCTCCACTTACTGGACTAGAGGGAGGTTATAGCCTCCTAAAGAGCTCACTTAAAACAAAAATAAATGTGATATGTCTTTATTAAATGTTAAAATTAAACATACACTTTTTTTTGGATATAAGTGACTACATTTGACTCCTAGATTGAAATGGTCTTTTAAAAGGTATTTTTGTTCCAGTTTCCATTTTTGGTTGTCTTTCGGGCATGCCTGTACTATTATTAGTGTTTATATTGTACCCTGATTTGGAGAAGTATTAGATTCAGTCTATACCAATGTATTTATAAAGTCCGTTTGACATATTTGATTCTTCCACTTATATTTTGTGTTAATGTTTAGGTATAATTTTTCTTAAATTCTCAAAAGGACATAATTTCAGTTGTCAGAAGCCCTTCCATCATTACTGACCCTTTTTCATTATTTCATTTGTTACCATCTATCAGTATTATTTTTGAGTATTTGTTAGGTGTCATCACGCCTTCCTAAGTGTGCTGTGTTTTAGTAGCCTAGTATTTGAAGTAGTCTGCTGGAAACCAAGTCAGTATATTCTCTACTATTCCAAAGAGCTAAAAATCAGAGCCAGGAAAGCTTTTGATGTTTTGTTGTTGTTCTTGTGTTTATAATTGTTGCTGTATTATTATTGTTGTTTTACATAAGAATTATAGAGACTGTGAATACAAAGAGCCCACCTTGACTAGAGAGCCTTGTTTAATGCAGACCATTGGAGGTTTGACATAATCAAAATATCTAGGATAGCAGAAATATAACTGGTGGCATGTAAAATTCCTTGCAACCTGGAAGAAAGATAAGGAAGGGGGATGTAAAGTCTGTCTTATAAGGTACACATTACACTGCAGCTCAAATTCACGATGACAGTGATGTGTGATATGGCCTAGATTCTTGAAAGGGACCTGACTTGACTTTTTAAAAGATAGATATTTTACTAAGGAGCTTAAAAAAAAAAGGGTTGGCGTGAGGTTAGCAGAAGTAAGCCATCCAGTATTCCTATCACTACAATCTAACCACCTTATTTTGTGCCAGAGAAACTGATAAAATGTAATAATAGGATCATATACCCATCATTTGAATAATTTTGAACTACAAACTGTCCTTATAGTTTTCATAACTGTTGTCCATTGTTTGAGGATGTTACTACTAAACTGAAAACATAAATTCCATATCTACCACATTTACACCAGCAACAGTATAAAATGTAAGCCTAAATTTGCAAAATTCATAATAATTTAGTGACAGAATTTTTTAATAACATGCAGTATATAAATGCAGATTTTATGCAAGTGTTGACAAAATCATTTTTCAGCTTACAAAATGGGACTGCAATATTACATTTTTCACTTCAGCAATTTTTTACATCATTGCTTTCTATAATGAATGTGAATGCCATCTTTTATGAATGCAACTTGCCTTTTTCATTACAGAAATTTTGTTTGATGTAATCAATAAACTTTGGTATGATATAATTGACATTTTCAGTCTCTTTTTTGTAAAGGTCTGTTTGACATAAAAGTAATATGGAAGAAATTTGGTTATAGGAAATAAGTTCCTAATTTCTGCTTTGCCTGTACAGCTCACAAAAGATTGACCATTTCTGCGTACAAACTGGCATTTGAGGGCAGAACTAATTTGGGGATGTTCTGACATTTGGGAGTTCTGAATAAGGCTGGATCTGGTTGCTGTATACAGAAAAGTCCAGCTAAATTGGCAAATATGTATTGCTAGGTTGCTGTGTGCTAGGCAGTACTCACTTGTTGGACGTTGTGCTATATATGGTCCACGTCTGCATCCCATTGAAATCATTTGGTTCTTTTTTTTAATATTGATTTATTTATTTGGCTGCGCTGGGTCTTAGTTGCAGCACATTGGATCTTTAGTTGTGGCATGCAGGATCTGACTCCCCGACCCAGGATGGAACCTGGACCCCTGCATTGGGAATGTGGAGTCTTAGCACTGGACCACCAGAGAAGTTCCTGAAATCATTTGATTCTTAAGTAGCCAAAGATGCAGGGATTTTACAATAGAGTGTGTGTGTGTGTACATCTTTCTCTCCCTCGCACCCCTCCCCCTCCCTTCCTTCCCTCTGTTGTTGCTCAGCCTGCCTCTAATGCCTTGTGAGTGTCCCTTTTCCTTGAAAAACCCTGCTTTCCTTGACTCCTAAGAAACTAGTCACCTGGGTAGCTGGTTTCATTACATTTGTACACTTCCGTCTCTGTATTTTTATCATCTTTTAATCCTGTTAGTCTTTGACCTACATTGAGAAAATGCATTTCCTCTTTTTTTGTTAAGTAGGAAATGTGCTCTATGAGGAGGTGAGACACAAGTTCAAGTTTCAGTTTTGCCACTAAGCCATTTCCCTCGATCCTCTTTTCTCTCACCTGTAAAGTGGTGTCTTGGGGGTGAGGGGAGAGCAAATGAAGTAAAAGATCAGCATATGAGGTAAAAGATCATAATTGCTTTGTAAAATGGCATTTACTAGCCAGAGAAATGCATTGGTATTTTTATATAAAGGGGTTTTGTTGATGCTTTGACACTTGTAATCAATAGTTGTTATTTACCAAATTTTCATACATGTGTCTTAGATTCTTTCTACCTTCTTGGAGTTAGTCTGTTTAGGTTTCCTTCCCTTCCCCCATCCAGCCTGGTAAGGCACTGCCTCACTGTGGAGTCTGCCCAGGATTGGCCAGTGAAGTAAGTATTGTGACGGACTGAGTGGTTTGGCCCCTTCAGTAAGAACAAAGGTTAGGGGCTGAGGTTATCACTATGGTTATTCAGTGAATGTGTCCGCGACTGAAGCGCTGGGTGCATACTAACGAAGCTTGAAAGCCTGAGTTCTGGGAATAGTTGTCAGGAAAATGAGGGGCTTAATTATTTCACAGCATTTTTTATTTGACACATTTTTCCAGCAACGGATGGGTAAGGAAATGTGACCTCAGTTCCTAGTATGTGGACCTACTGTGAAAAAGCACTGCTGTGTAGAGCGAAAAAGTCCTCATCCTATGGGCAGGCCACTGGCTGATCAGTGCCCCTCTTGGTGGAGCTGAGTTCCTGCTAGCCATGGGCCTTTGGCCTTGGCTCTTTGGGTAGGGAAAGGCAACAGATGTTCATAGTTAAAATGCCTGCTGCTTCTTTGATCTCTTCATCAATTTGTTAAGACAGATTTCCTACCAGTAAAGTCACTAAATTCCTAGCTCATCATATAAGCTAACACTTAAGCAGCATTTACTATGTGTCAGGCACTGTTCCACTGACTTTACATACATTCACTCCTTTAGTAATCCCCACAACCCTATGAAATAAGTATTAACACTTTTTTGATATCAGCTATGAGACAGCATCAGACCCAAACTGAGGGTATTCTACACTTTAACTGGCTTGTAATCATCAACATTATTAACATGATTAAAGACCAAGACCCAGGGATGCCCAGATAAAGGAAAGGAAGATGATAACAAGTGTAGCGTGTGATCCTCGGATCCTGGACCAGAAATTGGGACATTGGTGGGGTAATTGGTGAAGTTTGTGATATATAGGTTATATCAATGTTAATTTCCTGATTTTTAAAATTTTGCTGTGATTGTATACATTTGGGGGGATCTGAGTGGAGAGTATGTATATGAGAATTCTTTGCACTGTTTTTGCAGATTATTTCAAAATCATAATTTGAAAAATAAAGCTAGAACATAACGAAGCATACAGATATTAATGGGAGAAGGCATTGAGCTGACTCTAGAAGACTATAATTTATTAACAAATATCTGCATCGCACTTTACAGAATGTTTTTAACATACTTCATTTAATCTTCACAGCAGCTCTGTGTAGAGATTAATCATGAGACTCTGGATTCTTACAGATAAAGAAACTGAGGCTCAGATAAGTTAATTATCTTGTCCCTGGGCCCTCAGGACTGAACCTAGGTCTGATCCATGTGTTTTCTGCTACTCTACCCTGCAGTCTGTCTAGCACTTCTCAAGCATATCTGCTGGAGTCTACAAAAATTAAAGAGGAAATTCCTGAAGTCAGTTTTCCTGTGGGCCCATCTGGATGTGATGGTCTAACCCATATCAGACCATGAACAAGAGTCATGCTAGTGCCCTTAAGGTTGAGGCAAGTGCCCTCAGAATGCCCTAGGCTAGAATTTCTCTTTCATCTAATTTGATTTTGTACTGGGTTTCCCTCAAGTACTGCTTTTTCAGGTGGTTCTTGAGGCAAGTTTGATCTTTCAAACCCAGCTTCCCCCGCCTCATCTGAGTGAGAATACAAATTGTTGTTAAGTCCCTCAGTCATGTCTGACTCTTTGCAACCCCATGGACAGCAGCACGCCAGGCTTTGTATCCTTCACTATCTCCCAGAGTGTGTTCAAACTCAGGTCCATTGAGTCGGTGATACCATCCAACCATCTCATCCTCTGTTGCCCCCTTCTCTTTCTGACCTCAATCTTTCCCAGCATCAGGGTCTTTTCCAATGAGTCAGCTCTTCACTTCAGGTGGCCAGAGTATTAGAGCTTCAACATCAGTCCTTCCAATGAATATTCAGGGTTGATTTCCTTTAGGATTGACTGGTTTGATATCCTTACAATCCAAGGGACTCTTAAGAGTCTTCTTCAGCTGCTGCTGCTGCTGCTAAGTCACATCAGTCGTGTCCAACTCTGTGCGACCCCATAGACGGCAGCCCACCAGGCTCCGCCGTCCCTGGGATTCTTCAGGCAAGAACACTGGAGTGGGTTGCCATTTCCTTCTCCAGTGCATGAAAGTGAAGTCTCTCAGTTGTGTCCGACTCTTCGCAACTCCATGGACTGTAGCCCACCAGGATCCTCCGTCCATGGGATTTTCCAGGCAAGAGTACTGGAGTGGGGTGCCATTGCCTTCCCCACTTCAGCACTGCGGTTCAAAAGCATCAATTCTTCAGCACTCAAACTTCCTTACACTCCAACTTTCACATCTATACATGACTACTGAAAAAGCCATAGCTTTGACTATACGGACCTTTGTCAGCAAAGTGATGCCTCTGCTTTTTAATATGCTGTCTATGTTTGTCACAGCTTTTCTTCCAAGGAGCAAGCGTCTTTTTTAATTTCATGGCTGCAGTCACCATCTGCAGTGATTTTGGAGCCCAAGAAAATAAAGTGTCACTGTTTCTGCTTTTTCCTCATCTATTTGCCATGAAGTGATGGGGCCAGATGCCATGATCTTTGTTTTTTGGATGTTGAGTTTTAAGCCAGCTTTTTCACTTTCCTGTTTTCACCCTCATCAAAAGGCTCTTCAGTTCCGCTTCACTTTCTGACATTAGAGAATGCAAATAACCCCTTTCAATTTAATAATGAGACATCAACCTAGCCACCTGGTATCTAAAATATGTACATCACTTAAAGAACGTGGGAATATTGAAGGCACTGTCCATCTCAAATGATTCTACCTCACTCCCGGCAAAAAGTCTGGCTGAAGTAATTATTTATTATTTCCCAAACTGGGTTGTATGAAGCATTAAAGTCCTGGGTAATGTTATTAGAAAATCCTTAAAAGAGAGCACTCTCTGGTTAAATAACTTTGGGAAGTTCTGTGTATTACTGCCCTAAGTTACAACTCTATAAGAACTCTAATATTAAACCCATTTGACTTCTTTTAACCCACTCCAAACACTGGACCAAGGAAACCTTTTTGCATAGACCATCTAACGTGGAATTCATCATCAGACATCAGTTTTCCATGGAACACTCTTTCCTTCCCACTCAGTTGACGGAGTTCATTTTCATGATCTGAGAAAGATGTAAATGAAGATAGTTTTCAAGCCAAAATCCTCAGTCAAGCTTCAAAGTAGAAATCAGACCATTCCATGTATTTAAAACGGAGGGAACGTAAAAAGGGAATTGATTACACAAGTGATGGCAAAGGGGCAAAGCCAGCTGGGGCTCTTTGGATTTTTTTATGGCTTTGACCGTGAGACATGTGGGATCTTAGCTCCCTGACCAGGGATCAAACCTGCACCCCCTGACTTGAAAGGCAAAGTCTTAACCACTAGGCAATCAGGGAAGTCCTCAATTGGGACTCTTTGTAAAGCAGCCGCCCAGAGATTAGAAAGAGTAGGAGGCCTGGTGTGCTACAGTCCATGGGGTCATGAAGAGTTGGACACAACTTGGTGACTGAACAACAACAGGAGGCCAGAAGCACTCAGGCTGAGGGGACAAGGAGAAGGTGGAGATCCTGGATCCTGGGGTCTGGTCCACTTGGCAGAAACAGGAATGATGGTAGACCTATCTGGAGCAGCTGGGCCCACACAAGCATCAACCACCGTTGGAGACACAGCCTGAGGTACAAATGCCTTGGCTTCTCCCGCCTGCCCCACAGCCTCCAGCTGGTGCCTGCCATAGGTTCCTTGAGAAGCGGCTTGAAGGGGTCACTCCCCATTATCACAGAACAGCAGAGCAGAAAGTTGGAGAAATGCCTCTAATCTGAACTCACTTCGGTAAGGCATTTTGTGTGAGTCATATGATTTATGGATACATAATTAATGGAGTAGAAGGCCTTTGTATAATACAGCCTTCTCAATTAGTAATAATAAAGACACTGTAGCATAAATACTAGAGCTAAATGAAGGAGTAAGCATATCTAGATAAATTCACCTATGTCACATTCCAAATTCAAGAAAAATTCACAAGGGGTCTCAATAAAAAGCTGCAATCAACAAAGGGAATAGTTTTCCCTCTTATGTTTCTGCCTAAATAAAATATGAACTCTCACTCTCTAAAGCATGTAGAACAAGGTTTCTGCCCCTCTCCACTCACTCAAGTGCTAACTGGTGAGCCAGCAGAAGGGGTTATTTTGTGGTGCACATGTGTACACGTGTGTGTATTTCAGTCTGCTCTGGCCCTTTCTCTTTTATAGCTGCCAGCCTGGAGTCTGCTCTGTTCTTTTCTCCATTCCTGGATCTTCTGTGCAATAAGCTCACTGGGGACAGGAAGCCATATTGGAAGGGTGACTTCAGTTTTCCAGCCAGTGAAGTCTCTTGACTACATGAATCAATTCAATTCAGGGATGTCATTTCCACCGCAAGCTGAACCAAGTTTTAAAATGCAGCTTTGCAAATAATAGATGGCTATTTTGTCTGCTTTAGGCACTTCTGTATTCTTAATGCCTAGAGCAATTCTGGGACCAGAGATTCTGGTTAACAAAATACATAACAAATGAACCAGTGTGTTTTATCCCTGACTGACTGATGCCTGAGCCTATTGCTCAACCGGCTTGAACTCCCAAGGGAGAGAGATGACAAGCTGGGGGAGGAGTGTTCTTTGCATCTTCCCCTTTGCCTTATCCATATTCAAACCGATAGCCAACCCCAGTTTACAACTTTAAGAAGTATATAGTACCAAAAGCTGCACAGGTTTTGGCTTTTGTGTTCCAAAGGCAGATCTTTAAGAAGAATATAGAAGGTTTGCAGAGGAGAGGACAAAGGGGAGTCTTGGCCATAGAGTGTCTTGAGGAGGAGACATGAGAAAGGAGTCTTGGAGTGCAAAGGGCAGGCAAGACCTACGCTTTCCTGCAAAGCAGCAACAGCCCAGTACCTCTAGGCAGACAGGATCCCAGCCAGCCAGTCTTGGCAGACAATTTCAAGCCTCCGCATGGCAAGAGCCAGGTGAGTTGCTGGCTGTAGGAGACATCATGTAGATCAGATGATGGATCTCTGCAGTGTAAGTGTGGATGATGAGTGAGGGCCAGATAGTTTCCCTTGTCTGTCTCCAAAACCTTAGCATTAGCTCCAAGAACATAGAGCAGCCCTGAGGAGGGGGACCCACGGAAGGACAGTTTTCATTCATTCACTCACATTCATTTATGCAGCCGGGAACTAGGCAGGGTTACAGATTTAATTGAATTGATTTTTTAAATATATTTATTGAGCACCTCCCCTTGAGTTTGCGATATTTCCTTAACAACTACCTTTCACATTATTTTTAAGCAATTTCTCCTTCATCCTGCACTGTCAAATTTCTACATAGTTAGATTTTCTAGATAGCTGCAGTTTACTTATTTAAGCACCAAAACTTTCTTTAGTGGAAGTCTTTCCAATGTGCTGCACTGTTCTCTGCCTCCATATGCAGAAGGCACCAGCTACCACGTTACTTTCCATTGATGGCACTGGGTCATTGTTGTGGAGATCCAGCACAGTGCCCTACTGGAAGCACGATGGTTCCTGTATTTGTGCCATGCTGTCAGCTACAGCTATTTTTGTAATATGTCAGTCAGTTCAGTCACTCAGTCATGTCCGACTCTTTGCTACCCCATGGACTGCAACACTCCAGGCTCCCCTGTCCATCACTAACTCCTGAAGCTTGCTCAAGCTCCTGTCCATTGAGTCAGTGATGCCATCCAACCATCTCATCCTCTGTTGTCCCCTTCTCCTCTTTCCTTAAATCTTTCCCAGCATCAGGGTCTTTTCCAATGAGTCAGTTCTTTCCATCAGGTGGCCAAAGTATTGGAGTTTGTGACGTGTATAGATCTAAAACTGCTCTCTTCCTCTTAACTTTCCCCACTGATTTTTAAGATTTTATTTACTTATTTATTTTTTGGCTGAGCTGGGTCTTCATTGCTGTGTGGGCTTTTCTCTAGTTGCAGTGAGCAGGGGCTACTCTTCATTGCGGTGCATGGGCTTCTCCTTTGCAGTGGCTTCTCGTTGCAGAGCACAGGCTCTAGGCATGCAGGCTTCAGCAGTTGTGGCTCCTAGGCTCTAGAGCACAGGCTCAGTAGTTGTGGCGCACGGGCTTAGTTGTCCTCCTGCAAGTGGGATCTTCCCGGAGCAGGGCTGGAACCCATGTCTCCTATTTGGTGGGTGGATTCTTAATCACTGAACCAACAGAGAAGTCTTCCACCAATTAGTTTTTAAGTGACAACAACATGTAACTGACTAGAAATGCAGATGAATAAGTGGGTCAGAACGTGACGTGCCTGGATCTCAAACTCTACTGAGCTCTCCAGAAAAGGGCCCACTCACCATCCCAAGGCCTCCAGAATCATGTAAAATCTCCTTGGTTCAAGACCTTCCTCCAGGCCTCTCCAACCTGTTTCTGAGTGGTGCCCCTCTTCTGTGGAATTCTAAGGAGCTGGAACTTACTGTCCCATTTGTGTTCCCTTTTTGTACAAGCTCCACAAGAGGCTGCTACTCTTTCTTGCTTTCACTTCCATGCTTCCAAGTCCAGCCACCACAGCTGTCCCAGGTTCCCAGGGGGCCACCAATCAGCCCTCTCGCTGGCCCTTCTCTTCATAGAGGAAGACCAGGCATTGCAGATGCAATGATGAGAAAAAGGCCCTTTTTTTTTCTGAATTATGTTTATAGATGTTTTAAGGCATAGACTTTGGCATAACTATTTGCATGTCTCAGAAGCATTCTGATTTTTGGTGTGTTTGAGATAATTAATATTGCATGATAAATGATTCAAATGGGTGTATCTTTACTTTTCTCCTTTGCTTTTTGCTTCTGTTCTTTTCACAGCTACTTGTAAGGCCTCCTCAGACAGCCAGTTTGCTTTTTGCATTTATTTTCCATGGGGATGGTCTTGATCCCTGTCTCCTGTACAATGTCACAAACCTTCGTCCATAGTTCATCAGGCACTCTGTCTATCAGATCTAGTCCCTTAAATCTATTTCTCACTTCCACTGTATAATCGTAAGGGATTTGATTTAGGTCATACCTGAATGGTCTAGTGGTTTTCCCTACTTTTTTCAATTTAAGTCTGAATTTGGCAATAAGGAGTTCATGATCTGAGCCACAGTCAGCTCCCGGTCTTGTTTTTGCTACTTGTATAGAGCTTCTCCATCTTTGGCTGCAAAGAATTTAATCAATCAGATTTCGGTGTTGACCATCTGGTGATGTCCATGTGTAGAGTCTTCTCCTGTGTTGTTGGAAGAGGGTGTTTGCTATGACCAGTGCGTTCTCTTGGCAAAACTCTATTAGCCTTTGCCCTGCTTCATTCCGTACCTCAAGGCCAGATTTGCCTGTTACTCCTGGTGTTTCTTGACTTCCTACTTTTGCATTCCAGTCCCCTTTAATGAAAAGGACATCTTTTGGGGGTATTAGTTCTTAAAGGTCTTGTAGGGCTTCATAGAACCGTTCAACTTCAGCTTCTTTAGCATTACTGGTTGGGGCATAGACTTGGATTACTGTGATATTGAATGGTTTGCCTTGGAAATGAACAGAGATCATTCTGTTGTTTTTGAGACTGCATCCAAGTACTTCATTCTGGACTCTTTTGTTGACTATGATGGCTACTCCATTTCTTCTAAGGGATTCTTGCCCACAGTAGTAGATAAAATGGTCATCTGAGTTAAATTCACCCATTCCAGTCCATTTTAGTTCACTGATTCCTAAAATGTCGATGTTCACTCTTGCCATCTCCTGTTTGACCACTTCCAATTTGCCTTGATTCATGGACCTAACATTCCAGGTTAATATGCAATATTGCTCTTTACAGCATTGGACCTTGCTTCCATCACCAGTCACTTCCACAACTGGGTGTTGTTTTTGCTTTGGCTCCATCCCTTCATTCTTTCTGGAGTTATTTCTCCACTGATCTCCAGTAGCATATTGGGCACCTGGGGAGTTCCCCTTTCAGTATCCTATCATTTTGCCTTTTCATACTGTTCATGGGGTTCTCAAGGGAAGAATACTGAAGTGGTCTGCCATTCCCTTCTCCAGTAAGAATTTTTCTTCAAGAAAATTAGAGATACCAAGAGAACATTTCATGCAAAGATGGGCTCAATAAAGGATAGAAATGGTATGGACGTAACAGAAGATATTAAGAGGAGGTGGCAAGATACACAGAAGAACTATACAAAAAAGATCTTCACGACCCAGATAATCACAATGGTGTGATCACTCACCTTGAGCCAGACATCCTGGAATGTGAAGTCAAGTGGGCCTGAGGAAGCATCACTATGAGCAAAGCTAGTGGAGGTGATGGAATTCCAGTTGAGCTATTTTAAATCCTGGAAGATGATGCTGTGAAAGTGCTGCACTCAATATGCCAGCAAATTTGGAGAACTCAGCAGTGGCCACAGGACTGGAAAAAGTCAGTTTTCATTGCAATCCCAAAGAAAGGCAATGCCAAAGAATGCTCAAACTACCACACAACTGCACTCATCTCACACGCTAGTAAAGTAATACTCAAAATTCTCCAAGCCAGGCTCCAACAGTATGTGAACTGTGAACTTTAAGATGTTCAAGCTGGTTTTAGAAAAGGTAGAGGAACCAGAGATCAAATTGCCAACATCCGCTGGATCATCAAAAAAGCAAGAGAGTTTCAGAAAAACATCTATTTCTGCTTTATTGACTATGCCAAAGCCTTTGACTGTGTGGATCACAATAAACTGTGGAAAATTCTGAAAAAGATGGGAATACCACACCACCTGACCTGCCCCTTGAGAAATCTGTATGCAGGTCAGGAAGCAACAGTTAGAACTGGACATGGAACAACAGACTGGTTCCAAATAGGAAAAGGAGTATGTCAAGGCTGTATATTGTCACCCTGCTTATTTAACCTATATGCAGAGTACATCATGAGAAACGCTGGGTTGGATGAAGCACAAGCTGGAATCAAGATTTCCGGGAGAAATATCAATAACCTCAGATATGCAGATGACACCACCCTTATGGCAGAAAGTGAAGAAGTACTAAAGAGCCTTTTGATGAAAGTGAAAGAGGAGAGTGAAAAAGTTGGCTTAAAGCTCAACGTTCAGAAATCTAAGATAATGGCATCTGGTCCCATCACTTCATGGCAAATAGATGGGTAAACAGTGTCAGACTTTATTTTTTGGGGCTCCAAAATCACTGCAGATGGTGACTGCAGCCATGAAATTAAAAGACGCTTGCTCCTTGGAAGGAAAGTTATGACCAACCTAGACAGCATATTAAAAAGCAGAGATGTTACTTTGCCAACAAAGGTCCATCTAGTCAAGGCTATGGTTTTTCCAGTGGTTATGTATGGATGTGACAGTGGACTATAAAGAAAGCTGAGCACTGAAGAATTGATACTTTTGAACTGTGGTGTTGGAGAAGACTCTTGAGAGTCCCTTGGACTGCAAGGAGATCCAACCAGTCCATCCTAAAGGAAATCAGTCCTGAATGTTCATTGGAAGGACTGATGCTGAAGCTGCAACTCCAATACTTTGGCCTGATGCAAAGAGCTGACTCATTTGAAAAGACCCTGATACTGGGAAAGATTGAAGGCAGGAGGAGAAGGGCACAACAGAAGATGAGATGGTTGCATGGCATCACCAACTCAATGGACATGAGTCTGAGTAAACTCTGGGAGTTGGTGATGGACAGGGAGGCCTGGCGTGCTGCAGTCTGTGGGATCCAGAGTCGGACATGACTCAGCGACTGAACAAAAACAATGAACAACAATCAACAGACATTAGATAACTTTTATCTTGCTTTTATGTTCCACCTGCTGGACCCAATTTTGCCTCCTGGAACAACACAAAATCAGGTGACTCTGTCTTTGACAAAGCCTTTCACATCTTTTAGGATTGCTATCATGGTCATTCACCCCTTTTACAGGATACCCCTCTCTAATGATGTCAAATCATCCTTTGTGTGAACAGCTTTCCAAAATGATCACCGTCCTGGTCACTTGCCTCTAACTAGGCTCCCATTCATCCCTGAAAGGTGGTACTAAGCACAAAGTGCAATACTCTGGCTATATTGTCAAAAATTTCTTTCCTTGTTCTATTAACTGGTTCTGTTACTGTGGCTCAGGGCAGCATTAGCGTTCTTTATCAGTCACATCTGACTTTTGGCCCAGATATTTTCACGTATACTGTTTTCAAGCCATGTGTCCCTGAATTACTCTCCTGGGGCTGGAAGAACAAATTACTACGGACTTCATGACTTAGAATTGTATTCTGTCTTAGTTCTGGAGGCTAGAAGTCTGAAATCAAGGTGTTGACAGGACCACGTTGACTCAGAGAATGCTATAGGAATTCTTCCTTATATATTCAGGTGGCCAACAGTAATTGAAACACAAAAAGATAGTCAACATTAATAATCATCAGGGACACTTAAAATCACAACGAGATAGAATGACTATTATCTAAAAGATAAAAAAATAAGTGTTAAATAGGATATACAGAAAAGGGAACCCTCCTACACTGTTGGTGGAAATGGAAATTGGTACAGCAACTGTGGAAGACAGAATAGAGATTCCTACAAAAATTAAGAATAGAACTACCATATGATCCAGCAATCCCACTCCTGGGCATATATCCAGAAAAGACAAGAAGTATAACCTGAAATGATACATGCACCTCTATGTTCATAGCAGCACTATTTACAATAGCCAAGCCATGGATACAACCTAAATGTCCATCAACAGATGAATGAATGAAGAAGATGTGGTATATATTATCAGTTCAGTTCAGTTGCTCAGTTGTGTCTGACTCTTTGCGACCCCATGGGCTGTAGCATGCCAGGCCTCCCTGTCCATCACCAACTCCCAGAGTTTACTCAAACTCATGCCCATCAAGACAGTGATGCCATCCAGCCACCTCATCCTCTGTCGTCCCCTTCTCCTCCAGCCTTCAATCTTTCCCAGCATCAAGGTCTTTTCCAGTGAGTCAATTCTTCACATCAGGCCAAAGTATTGGAGTTGCAGCTTCAGCATCAGTCCTTCCAATGAACATTCAGGACTGATTTCCTTTAGGATGGACTGGTTGGATCTCCTTGCAGTCCAAGGGACTCTCAAGAGTCTTCTCCAACACCACAATTCAAAAGCATCAATTCTTCAGTGCTCAGCTTTCTTTATAGTCCAACTCTCACATCCATACATGACTACAGGAAAAACCATAGCCTTGACTAGACAGACCTTTGTTGGCAAAGTAATGTCTCTGCTTTTTAATATTATATATATTATATATATGCATATATATGTATTTATATATAATGGAATACATATATATATATGTAATGCTGCTTCTGCTGCTAAGTCGCTTCAGTCGTGTCCAACTCTGTGCGACCCCATAGACAGCAGCCTATTAGGCTCCTCTGTCCCTGGAATTCTCCAGGCAAGAATACTGGAGTGGGTTGCCTTTTCCTTCTCCAATGCATGAAAGTAAAAAGTGAAAGTGAAGTCGCTCAGTCGTGTCCGACTCTTAGCGACCCCATGGAATGCAGCCTTCCAGGCTCCTCCGCCCATGAATTTTCCAGGCAAGAGTACTGGAGTGGGGTGCCATTGCCTTCTCCGATATATGGAATACATACATATATATAATGGAATACTCATCTTCCATTAAAAAGATGAAATCTTGCCATTTTTAACAATATGGATGGACGTTGAGGGAACTATGTTAAGTAAGTTGTAGGGAGAAAGGCAAATACTGTTTGATTTCCCTCATATGTAGAATATTAAAAAAAAAAAACAACAAGAAACTAAATAAACCAAACAAAAATAAACATATAGATTTAGAGAGCAGAGTAGTGGATTACCAGTGGGATGGAGACTGGGGGTGACAGTGAAACAGGTAAAGTGAGTCAACTATATGGTGGATGGATGGTTAAATTTTTGGAGGTGACCATGCTATAGTGTACAGAAGTGGAAATATAAGGTTGTAAACATGAAACATATAACCACTGTTACCACAATAAAAATAAGGTAAAATTGAAAAAAAAAGTGGAAATGACAACTTAAACAAACTTGAAAAGAAGGAAATAAGAATAAAGAAAATTATTCTAAGAGTAGCAACTGCTTTATGATATTATATGATAGACGGGAGCTGAATGTAATGTATAAGGTAGCAGACAATAGTGATCTACACCACTGAAAAATCATGAACTCAACTGTAATTTTATTGTAGGATAAAAATGTCAGAGTCAAATCTCTTGTTTTCAGTACAGTTCAGCAGGATGCGTATTCATGGGAGAAATTCCACTCAAACTTCTCCAATAATTAAACTCATGTGAGCCATCACAGGACAGATGGTTGTGCTATTTAAAACAAATTATAACCTTTAAGGATGAACATGTACTATTGAAATCTAAATATAAATTTGCCTTGAATTTTCATTGAATAGCACGATTGTTTAACAGGTAAAATTGTGAAGACTTCAGAAAGTGGTTTTTATTAAGAATACCTCTTAAATGACAAAAATATTAGGTGAAAATTATTTATATAATTTGTCAATATTTCTGGAAGCTTTTGAAAAGCCTTTTTCTGACATTTAAATTATCTGTTCTGTTGAATAGTTTTGGAACTAGAAAGGGATGACAGATTTTTATCTTGTTTTCTTTTTATGCCTTAAAGTGGGCCTGTATATACAACTTAAATAGCAATTTTAACTTTTTTGTCCATCACTAAAGTGTCATCAAAGGCTGTGAGTAACACTGACCCTCCTTTGGATTATAAAAAATCTTCTGACCATTTGATTGAAAACATTGTCTACTCCAGTATTTAAATTTTAGTGGGTTTTTTTCCACTTTGATTTTCCTTGTGGTATTTAAAATGCGTTTTTGTCTATTTGAAATTTTTAACGATATAACTGTGGAAGAACACGTTGTACAAATGTAACCCATTACCCTTACTTTGTGACTAGTTTGATATTGAAATCCAAGATGTGTTTTTTCACACTTATGGGAAATGAGTACACTCTAATTCTTAGTAAAAAAAAAAAAATCAAAATTATAAACAGTATGATCTCAAAATGACTGGGGGGAATGTCATAATATTAATCATGGTGGCCACTAGATAATGGAATTAAGGCTAGGTTTTGTTTTTGTTTTTTTTTCTGCTTTTCCATAGTTTGCATAGTTTCCTGGGGAAGGAAATGGCAACCCACTCCAGTATTCTTGCCTGAAGAATCCCGTGGACGGAGGAGCCTGGTAGGCTACAGTCCATGGGGTCACAAAGAGTCGGACAATTCATAGTTTGCAAATCTTCCACAATGAGCATGTACAACTCTTACAATCAAAGAAAAAAAATGCAAACACAAAAAATAACAGTTTTTCTCCAAGAATAAAGGCATCCCATTTCTGAGGTAAGAGCTTTCATCTGAAGTCCTATTTTGTCAGTAAGGGCTATTTGAATACTGAATTATACATTGTTGATCCATAAAAGCTACTCATTTGTGTAAAACATGGTACAAGTGAAGTGCTATGTAGACCACAAGGCTGTGATATTTATGTTCTTTAACATGTTCATTTTCAAATACACAAACTTGCAAGATATAGTAACTGAGGACGACTTGCCTGCAAATTACAGAGTGATGCACTTGGAGTGCTCTGACCATCCATCTTCTCTGTACGCTCCCACGCCCCAGCTTCTGTACAGCAGTGGTCAGTGTGTGATGTTCTTCTAGTTCCATTCTCCGTGCCCTTGTTTGAGAATATGGTGATCTTACAATGTCAGTGAATGTTCACACAGAGTTTCAGAAAAAGAAGTGGCAAAAATTTAAATGCATGATTGATTTCCTAAAAGAATATTCATAAGATGATAAATTAACGAGTAACTTTGTACTTTTAGTACAAGAAAAAACACAAGAAGCCAGTAAAACTATTTGTTCAAATGGTGAAAAATATCTACCATGATCCTATTGTAAGAATAATTTTGGAAGAAAATTATTGCATTTCAGGCAAAAATCAATTTTGGTTCACCTGATGTTTTTCTAATTTAATAAGAGCTGTATTTTTTCTGATTATAATGATGATACCTTCTCAAAATTAAGCAATACCTAATAATATAAGTCATATAACATCTTACTCCACTCCCGTTAACTATATGCTTCAGACTATCTCTATGCAAGCGTATATACTTAACATGGCTATACACATGTGTGTGTTAGTCACACAGTCATGTCTGACTCTTTGTGACCCCATGGACTGTAACCCACCAGGCTCCTCTGTCCATGAATTCTCCAAGCAAGAATACTGAAGTCAGTTACTATTTCCTTCTCCAGGGGGTCTTCCTGACCAAGGAATCGAACCCAGGTCTCCTGCATTGCAGGCAGATTCTTTACCATCTGAGCTAAAGGGAAGTCCCGGCTATACATACACACTACACGTGTATAATTTTGTATAAAATAAACCATGATAAACACACCATTTTATGTGTATATATATATACACACACACACACACACACACATATTTACATGTATATATTTACATATATAAATATATATTTTTTTTAACCAAAAAGACCATGAAGACCTTTTCACGTTAACTGATTCAGATATATAGCATCCTTTGAAATCACTGTGTAGTATTTTATTGATTTCATGAGTGCGTGCTAAGTGACTTCAGTCATGTCCGACTCTGTGTGACCCTATGGACTCTAGTCCCCCAGGCTGCTCTGTCCATTGCATTCTCCAGGCAAGAATACTGGACTGGGTTGCCACACCCTCCTCCAGGGGATCTTCCCGACTCAGGATTGACCTTCATCTCTTATGTCTCCTGCATTGGCAGGTGGGTTCTTTACCACTAGTGCCAACCATGGATTATTTTACTATTGCCTGCTTGATGCCTATGCAGCTTTCTCCTTTTCCTCTTCCTGCCTGCTACTGTGAATGGAGTGACAATGCACTCTCAACCAAAATATTTGCACACTTACTGAATTAACTTCTGATATAAAATCAAAGATGGAGAATTCTTGGAGCAAAGAATGTGCGTATTTAAAATTCTGGTGTGAGGACTTCCCTGATGGTCCAGTGGTTAAGACTCTGCGCTCCCTACTTCAGGGGGCACAGGTTCGATCCCCAGTGGAGGAACTAAGATCCTGCAAGCCGTGCAGTGCAACCAAAAAAAAAAAAAAAAAGATGATGAAGACTATGCGACAGAGACTGTATGTGACCCACAACATGGAAACTTCTACTATTTCTACTACAGAAAAGATTTGTCAACCATAGGTTTAGAAGAAAAATAGTGCTTTACTCTTTGTAGTATTTGTTTTTTTTTTTTTTTGCTTCTTGTGAGTTTAAATATTTTAAGCATGTATTTCTTCTTTTGACAGTTTACATTTCCTTTCTCATTTTTCTATTCGGTTGCTCATTTTTATTCATTCCTTTTTTGAAAGAACCCTTTGTATCAGTATATTAGGGAAAAGTATATTTTGTCACATATTTTGCGAGTATTTTTTTCTCTGTGTCCAATTACCTTTATGTCAGGCATTTTTTACATTACAAAGGAAGTTTAATGAACATGCGATCAATGCAAGTGTTCAGAAAATGTTGTTTTAGATATAGTAGTGGAAGAAGTTCTCTCTGACATGGTGACACTTGAGCGGAGAGTTGAAATAAGCAAGAAAAGGATATATGGATGAACGTATGAGGGTTATCCTGGCTGTTCCCAGTGCACAGATCCATTTACATGGCATATTGGAGGTACTGCCAAGAGATCAGTGGGACCAAAATGGAGGGAGAGTGGTAGAAGTTGAAATTAGAAGTGTAGGGAGGGAGGAGATGATGTAGACAACTGGAAGAAAATATTTGCCAATGATACAACTGATATCAGATTAATTTCCAAAATATACAGACAACTCAACAACAACAAAAACAAACAACCGAATCAAAAACTGGGCAGAAAACCTAAATAAACATATCCTCAAAGAAGACATATACTGCTGCTAAGTCGTTTCACTCATGTCCGACTCTGTGCGACCCCATAGACGGCAGCCCACCAGGCTCCTCTGTCCCTGGGATTCTCCATGCAAGAAAACTGGAGTAGGTTGCCATTTCCTTCTCCAAGAAGACATATAGATGGCCAATAAGCACATGAAAGGTGCTCAATGTCACTAATTATCAGAGAAATGCAAATAAAAACTGCAAAGGTATCATCTTACTTTCCTCAGAATGGCCATCATGAAAAAGTCTACAAATAATAAATGCTGGAGAGAGTGTGAACAAAAAGGAACCCTCCTATACACAACTGAATACTACTCAGCAATAAAAAATAATGAAATATTGCCATTTGCAGCAATGTAGATGGACCTAGAGATTATCAAGCTAAATGAAGTAAGACAAGGCAAACACTATATGATATTATATGTGGAATCTAAAAAATATGATACAAATGCACTTATTTATAAAACAGAAATAGACTCACAGACATAGAAATTGACAGACATAGACATTGGCAGATATACACTACTATATATAAATTAGGTAAACAACAAGGACTTACTGTATAGCACAGGGAACTATACTCAATATGTTGTAATAAACTATAATGCAAAAGAATATGAAAGAATGTATATGTATGCATATACATCTATATGTATCTGTTTATGTATCTGAGTCACATTGCTGTACACCAGAAATTAACATATTGTAAATCAACCAATCAACACACATATACAATTATTTTGCTTACAACCTACAACCTGGCAGGCTAATTCTTTCTAGTGGAAGCTCCATTTTCCCAGCCTTGTCCTTGTAATTAAAATAGTTGTAGGTCCTCCTCCTTCACTGTGATACAGTGTATGGCTTATAAAATTGTTCTCTGAGTTCTACTCCAAGTCAAGGCTTCTCTATACTTTTAGTTGCTAAAACAGGTTGGTTTTGAAACATTCTTCCAAATATTCATGTTTAATTTGAAGTTAAGAACAAGCATGAGTTTGTTCTCAGGGCCAGGGAGAGGCTGTGATATGCCAAGGTTCCTTTTGGCTGAGGAAACAGAAAATAAGCATCAACAGTCTTAAGAACCAATATCTGTGGTAAGGATTTCTCTGCCTTAGACTAATACAAGAAATGAATTTAGGCATGAGTAAGTCTATCTTGGAATCATACTATCAAAAGAGCATCCACCATAGCCAGTCCCTTGCACTCCTTTCCCTAGAACCCCACACAGTTCTAGAGCTAGCTCTTGTTTTTTGTTTGTTTGTTTGTGTTAATATGGCTATGCTGGGTCTTTGTTGCACCATGTGGGATCTTGCTCCCTGTGTGCTGTGCTTAGTCGCTCAGTCGTGTACAACTCCTTGCAACCCCATGGACTGTAGCCCACCAGGCTCCTCTGTCCATGGGGATTCTCCAGTCATAAATACTGGAGTGTGTTGCCATGCCCTCTTCCAGGGGGTCTTCCCAACTCAGGAATCAAACCCAGGTCTCCTGCTTTGCAGGCGGATTCTTCACTGACTGAGCCACCAGGGAAGCCCTCTAGCTCCTTGACCAGGGATCAAACCCAGCCCCCTACAGTGGAAACACAGAATCTTAGGCACTGGACGGCTCGGGAAGTCCCTGCAGCTCTTGTTGAGGTGTATTCATACATGCAGACTGAGGTACCTACTTCAGAGTTCTCCCCTAGTTCTTTATCTCCTCTTCAGATGTCTCCTAAAATAATTAGGGACTTCAAGGAAACACAGGCATGAATTTGCCAGTTCTGGTTTGGGATTTCACCAGGTGTAAAGCTGGGATTCCTGGTGCACCATATTGGTCTGCTGGCTCTTTGTTCTTGACCTTCATGGGACAGCTGTATGTTGGTGGTGGTGGTGGGGCGGTTCTCTATGGAATCCAAGAGTCTCAGACTCTGAGCCCTATAGTGATTAGGACATGAGAGGGTGCCTCATGCTACCTGAATTTAGGGAAGATTGGCTTATAAATTTGAACATTAAATTATTCCCTTGCAGTCAGTACAAGACCTTTCCATACCTGTGACCAGTTCATTTTAAACATATTTTCCCAGGACCAAAATGCCTGGAAACCACTTTGGTCCCTAAAAGGTGGCTGGGAAGCATAGACTTGGAGAACGAAGAGAAATCAAAGGTCTGAAGAACAATTTTGTGAAAGAATGTGATATTCTTCCTCACATTTTGGTGGAGTGGTATCTATTGAGGCAAAATGACGTCTTATTCTTGCTCTAAAATATTGATTTCTGGAGGGGAGGAAATTTCTGGAGAAGGACCCCTTTGTGTAAGGAGCCTGGGGGCCTTCTAAGAGTGAAGTGTTGGAGACTCCAATTCTTCTTTCTCTGAGTTGCGGAGTTCTTTTTTTTTTTTTTAATTTTTTTTGGCCAAACCACATGGCTTGTGGGATTTTAGTTCACTGACTAGGGATTGAACCTGCTCTGCGGAAGTGAAAGCCTGAGTCTTAACCACTGGACCAGCAGGGAAATTCCCCCATGAGCTGCAGAGTTCTTAAAGCTTCCATGGGTGGACAAAAAGGCCCCAGTGTAAGCGTACTTGAACTTGGTTAGATGGAGGTACAAAGAGATGGGGCAGCTCCATCTCAGAGCCCTCTGTTCTCATCCCTCCTGAGCTGGTTGTTTTCCAGGATTCCTACACATCAACTTTTCTAGCATTTCCCTGATTTGTGCTCGTAGACTGAATCACTTTCTCCTAGATTCCTTGTCTTCCTCTTTATTGATTTACTTCTTAATTTCGAGGGAATACATTCTCTAGTAACATCCTAAGAAAGGTTATGGGTGACAGACTTTTTAAATAATATTCTTTGCATGGCTGTAAAATATCTTCAGTCTACCTTCATATTTCTTTGGGATTTTGGCTCAATAAAGAATTCTAAATTGAAAAGTATTTTCCCTCCATTTGTCATGTATTTTTTCCAGTAGTTTCTAGAATTCAGTATTGCTACTGAGAAGTTCAATCCCAATTTATTTTTACCCCTCTTGAAATATCTGAGTTCTTTTTCATATCCCTGGTATCCTGAAAAATTCATAAGGGTGTGTTTCAGTGTACTTCTTTTTTAAAAATTATCTCATTTTGCTTTCGATGGGCCCTTTTAATATAAATACTTGTATTTTTCAGTTCTAGAAAAAATGTTCTTCTATTTCTTTTCTGATATCTTTGAAATGCTCCTCCCCATTTTCTTTCTTCTTTCTTTCTTGGGCTTCTGTGGGATTCTGGGCCTTCTGAATTCATTCTTTCTGTCTCTGCTCTCTCACTCAACACTGCCAGGCAACCCACACTATACTTTCCTAGAAACCCAGTTTTCCACTCTAAAAACAGTGAGGAGGAGGAAGAGGAATTCCTACCCCTACTCTTCCTCCTTACTATCATCTGTTGACATCAATTCATGATGTCAGAAAGAAAATAGAAACAGGAGTCTTGTTAAGACGTGTTACTGAGATGAACTCCTGTGGAGGAGTTGGGAAGAGAAGGAAGATGGATTTGGCAGAAGTCAACTGGTGAAGCATCCTGAACAGAAGCCTCATCCAGCCCCTCCAGTAAAATCTGGAGATGGGATTATTTGTCAGAGTGGCTCCTGTTTGGAGCAAGGGAGCTAGATCTTGATACCCCATGCTCTTCAGTCATTGGGTTGCCCTTGGCAGAGACCAGGACCTTGGCTTGGATAGCTGTTTTCAGTTTAGGCAATCCCTGTGGGGTGCTGACAGCGGAAGCAATTTATCTGGCAGCATTTTCAACAAATGGAAGAATAAATCCTTACCTCCAGAAGAGGGACCTGAATGGCACATCACAGTTTCTAATGCATCAGCCCCCCTGTACCTCAGTGGTGCCCAGGAATCGACTCAGAGCAGCCTGTCCCAACCAACACTGTGCCTCTTTTCCCAACTTGACATTCAGTGACATCGAGATAGTAGCCTGAAATTGGCCCTTTAATGGAATTTTAAAAATGTTGCCAATCATTTTCCACTCTAAGAGCTCTCTCTTTTTTTAAAACTCTGATTATTCCTTTTTCATGCATGCGTGCATGCTAAGTCACTTAGTTGTATTCAACTCTTTGTGACCACATGGACTGTAGCCTGCCAGGCTTCTCTGTCCATCCATGGAATTCTCCAGGCAGGAATACTGGGATGGGTTGCCATGACTTCCTCCAGGGGTGTTCCCTACCCAGAGACTGAACCTGCATCTCATGTCTCCTGCATTGGCAGGCAGGTTCTTAACCACTAACGCCACCTGGGAAGCCCATTCCTTTTCCATAGTATACTATTATTGTTTATAGTTTATAATAGTGACTTAAATCTTCCAGTGTATAAACAATTAGCATTGTTTTTAAAGGTCTCCATTCCCTGAGTTATGTCTGTTACTTCCATGGATTTTTTTCACTTACCCATCCATCCATGTATCATCTTGTCAAATAAAGGACTAGGCACTGTTTCAGGTGATGATGATACAATAAACAAGACACAAAAGGTACCTGTCCTGGAGCTTCCAAGCTCATGAAGGTAATTGTACAGTCCACTAAGAAATGTGAACATATAATCTACTTGAAGGAAATCATCTTTGCTACAAATGAATGAAACAATGTAATAGGTGGACTGGTGGGGGGCTGTTGTTTTAAATAGAGTGCCTGGGAAGTTATCTCTGCAGAGGTAACATTTGAGTAGAGACCTAAAAATGCGCTTGTTGCAGGAACAGGAAGAAGGCTAAAGTGGGCAGAACAAAGTGTACCAGGAAGCAGAGTGCTAGGAGTGTGGGGAAGGAGGTGGGGCCAGATCATTTTTGCTGTTTATCTTGGTCTGTCATTGCATTTGGTGACTTATATCAGTCTAGGAGAAGTGTGGAAACGAGTGGAGAAATTACTCCAGAAAGAATGAAGAGATGCAGCCAAAGCAAAAACAACGCCCAGTTGTGGATGTGACTGGTGATGTAAGTAAAGTCCGATGCTGTAAAGAACAATATTGTATAGGAACCTGGAATGTTAGGTCCATGAATGAAGAAAATTGGAAGTGGTCAAGCAGGAGATGGCAAGAGTTAACATCGACATTTTAGGAATCAGTGAACTAAAATGGACTGGAATGGGCAAATTTAATTCAGATGACCATTAAATCTACTCCTGTGGGCAAGAATCCCTTAAAAGAAATGGAGTAGCCCTCATAGTCAACAAAAGAGTCCAAAATACAGTACTTATTTGCAATCTCAAAAATGACAGAATGATCTCTGTTTGTTTCCAAGGCAAACCATTCAGTATCACAGAAATCCAAGTCTATGCCCCAACCAGTAATGCTGAAGAAGCTAAAGTTGAACGATTCTATCGAGCCCGTGCTCTGCAACAAGAGAAGCCATTGCAATCAGAAGCCCGCACACTGCAACTAGAGAGTAGACCCTGCTCTGCAACTAGAGAAAAGCCCGTGCAGCAATGAAGACCCAGCACAGCCAAAAGTAAATTCAGAAATCTTAAAAAAAAAAATAAAAAAAAGAAAGAAAGAAAGAGAGCCCTATGATTGGAGACCCTTGAGTAGCAGAATTTGGATTTTTTTGAAGGCCTTTCATTTCTGCTGCAACATCTCTGCTCTTTCACTTGGAGTGAGAGTGGTATGTGTGGCTGGGGTCTAAGGTGTAAGGGGTGCAGCTGGGGGGACAGTAAGGACTTTGCCCACACAAAGTCTTTTCATGAATCTTCCTGTTTTTAGGCTCACATCTCACTGTCACCTTTCAGAGTACCTGATATTTCCAAATCCCCAGACTTTCCAGGGTTCTCCTAGGCAAACTGGCTCCATTTGATCCACATCCGGTTTCTGTGAGTCCCAGCCTCCCCCTATTCAGCTTTGGCTCTCTCATATCTAATCAGCCTTTATCCGGTTTTGACTTTCCAAATTGTGGTGAAATCTTCTCTTTCAGAGGCCCTTTCCCATTCTCTTCATCTTTGTGGATTTATACACTTAAAAACAAAAATAGTGTGGTGTCTTAGAGAATAAATCAATAGTAATAAATCAATAGACTTTCATCTGCAGCTTCAAAACACTCAGGCTCATTTTTCCATGTAGCAGGAAGAAGGTGGGGAAAGGAGTGTCCCTTGCATCCATGTCCATAAGAACCACAGTGGCCCAGGAGGGGTCTGCAATAGAAACAGAAGCACAACTAGTGGCTGAAATCCAGTCCAATGCTATAGACTATCCAGGTCTTAATTGACAGCCCAGGCTCAGTGACCTGGTAGTGATGGTGAAATTCTTCTGCAACTGCAAGGGTATTTGTTACAAGTTACACAAAAAAATCAGCATTTTACTAAATACTGAGATTAAGGTTATCTTTATCTCTGTAACACACTGTTCCTCCTGGGGGAGGCTCAGATGAGGCTGTTCTGTCTTGGCTTGAGTGTCTCCAGATAGGATGACAGACAAAGATCTTGGGTAGAATAAATTATCATAGAGGAAGAAGGATGAGATCCTAAGAAAAGAAATCTGGTTGGGATGAAAAAGGGGGGAGGAAAAGAGGAAATCCAAATTAGGGAAAAGGAGGTGTTCAAGATCAAGGAAGAGAGCTGGGAATTGAGCCTAAGGCCCCCATTCTTCCCCTCTCATCATCACCCTGTCTTAGCTTCCCTCTCCCTAACTGATCTTTTTTTTTTTTACATTCACACCTCATTCTAAGTTTACTCCTTCTGGACCTGTGGAAACAGATGAAGGGTACAGATTCCAAGAGAACTGATAAAGGACTTGGAAACAGGAAAAGATGCTCAACCCCACAAGTAACCCAGAGTCAATCAGCTAGCCAACAGTAAGTGACCTTGGAAGGGTTTTACACAGGAAAGGGTGGTTCTAAGCTTTGAAAGTGAGTGTAGCTCTGGTTTAAAATTTTAACTGTGCACATTCAAGATTAGACTTTTTAAATGACAGTGCTTAAGGAGAAAAAATATTTTGTTAGTTCAAAAGTATCAAGGTCTCAATAGTGTCCCTCACCAACTGATGAGTGGATAAACAAAGTGTGGTCTAACTATACAATGGAATATTATATTATTTAAAACATTTCTTTATTATTTATTTGTTTGGCTGTGTCGGGTCTTAGTTGCAGCATGTGGGATCTAGCTCTCTGACCCGGGATCAAAACCAGGCCCCCTGCCTTGAGAGCACAGAGTCTTAGCCACTGGAGCACCAGGGGAGTCTCACAGTGGAATATTAAACTGTGAAAAGAAATGAAGTGCTGACACATGCTACAACATAGATGAACCTTGAAAATGGTATGCTACATGAAAGAAATCAGACACAGAAGGTCACATGTTATATGATTCCACTTCTATAAAGTTGTCCGGAATAGGAAAATCCACAGAGACAGAAAGTAGGTTAGTAGCTGTCTAGGCCTGGTGTTGCTGGGGGAGCTTGGGAGGTGATGGCTAAAGAGTATGGATTTCTTTTTGGAGGGATGAAGTGTTCTACAATTAAATTATTATGCTCATTGCACAACTGTGAGCACTGAATTATACACTTTAAATGGAAGAATTATATGGTATATGAATTCTGTCTCAATACAACTACTACCAAAAAAAAAAAGCATGGGTACTAGAAAAGTAGAATCTTAAATGATGATATTACAATTGTTAATAGGTGAATTTCTTCATGGATTGGGAGACTACACTTTGTAAGGACTATGACTGCTTTAGGAAAGAGGAAGTCTGAGAAATTAAAAAAACATTTTGGTTTGGAATAATATACTCAAGGTCCAGATTTGAAAATCACAATTCATTTGTGTGATTTTCCTCACCTCAAAAATGCTAAAATTAGTTAACTGACTAGTTCTAGTTTTCCTACAAACTAATAGCATGAGTTCAGGCAACTCAGTCTCTCAAAACCTCAGTTTCCTCACCTAGAAAGTGGGGATAAATAAACTGCATCGACCTTATAGGTTTCTTAGGAGGATCAAAGGAGATAAGAGATGAAAAAGTACTTAAAGTATGAATGAAAATGAACTGTGAAAATGAGGGTGGGACACATTAATTTTATTATTAGTAGTAGTAATAACAGCAACCCTGGCTTATAGCAAATGAAGATTGTGACCTACTGATCTTTTTAAAAATCTATTTTATTTTGTTAAAAAATATTTGTTTATTTAATGTACTTATTTGGCTGCACCAAGTGTGATTTGTTGCACATGGACTCCCCCTTTCACCATGGCGGCATGCAAGCTCTTAGATGTGACTTACGGGATACAGTTCCCTGCCCAGGGATGGAACCGGCCCCCTGCACTGAGAGCCCGAAGTCTTAGCCACTGGAGCACCAGGGAAGTCCCATTGTAGCTTAGTGTATACCTAACAGTTTGTACCTCTTACTCCCCTACCCTTATCATGCCCCTCCACCTTTCCTCTCTCCATTGGTAACCACTAGTTTGTTCTCTATATTGTGACCTGCTAATCTTACAAAGACTTGCATCTTTAAATTTGGCCTTACATAAAGTAAATAGCATGTTTTATATATTTCACTGCTCATTGTTACTAAAGAATATATGTTTGAGAAATAATGAGGGAACAAATATAATTATGGATTTAGCATTGGTTTATTACCTATTGAAGTATAATTGTATCATAGAATATGATACTAACTTGAAGTGTACATCACAGATTCAATAATTTATGAAAAATTAAAGTGTTAGTCACTCAGTAGTGTCCAACTCTTTGCGACCCCGTGGACTGTAGTCCGCCAGTCTTCTCTGTCCAGGGAATTCTCCAGGCAAGAATACTGGAGTGGGTTGCCATTTCCTTCTCCAGGGGATCGTCCCAACTCAGGGACTGAATCCGGGTCTCCCGCATTGCAGGCTTCTTTACCATCTGAACCACCAGGGAAGCCCAGTAATTTATATACATTTTGAAATGGTCACCACAATAAGTCTGGTTACCACCTGTCGTCATTCAAGGTGATTATATTATTGACAATATTCCATATTGTACACCTCTGTGACTTATTTATTTTAGTGACTATTTTATAACTGGAAGTTTGTACTTCTTAACTCCCTTCACCTATTTCACCTATGCCCCACCCCCTCCCTCTGGCAACCACCAGTTTATTCTCTATGAGTCTGTTTCTGTTTTAATTAGTTTTTGAAAATTTATTAATTTTTATTTTTTAGATTGAACACTTGCACTTCTTTTATCCTCATGTGACTTATATAACCACTCTGGTTAAAATGGTTTTTTAAAATTAAGCTATTTACATGAACACTCTTCAGAATTCCAGTCCACCGTAATAACTACTTGTTTGGGTAGTATAGAAATTCAGCAGTAGAATCGATTTCCATTTCATTGTTTAAGCCTGAACTCATTCATCATGGCTAATGTGGAAAGAGGTGGTCCTAGCCAAAAATTCGAGTTGGGGAATAATGATTCCAAATTTCTAATTCTGACGCAAATTTAGTCCCAAGTAGTTAACATTTACATTTCCAATATTTTCTCATACTCTGGGTAGGTACCCAAAGCGTTTCATAAAAGGACTGCCAACCTTTATAGGAGCAGTTGTTTTCTCCACTGCAAGTATAACTGCATTGGAGATATTCTGAAAGCATTTTAAAGGTACTGTTGTTTTTTTTTTTTTTTAATTCAATTATACCTCAAAGCTGAAAAAAAAAGAAAGAAAAAAATGGGACTTCCCTGGCGGTCCAGTGAGTAAGACTCCCTGCTTCCAATACAGGGGGTGCAGATTCGATCCTTGGTTTTGAGACTAAGATCCCACAGGCACCATGGCCAAAAAAAACCCAAAACCATATGACCATCTAAACAGGGCAAAGTTTGAAGTATTCACTTCCTTTAACAAATGACAGAAATTAAAATATTTCCCTCTGAGGAGCTTCGCTGGTGGCTCAGTGATAAAGAATCCACTTAGCATTGCAGGAGACACTGGTTCAATCCTTGCTATAGGAAGATCCCACATGCTGCGGAGCAACTAAGCCTGTGAGCCACAACTTTTGAGGCTGTGTTCTAGAGCCCAGGAGCCGAAACTGCTGAGCCTGAGTGCCACAACCACTGAAGCCTGCGTGCCCTAGAGCCCATGCTCTGTAAGAAGAGAAGCCACTGCAGTGAGAAGCCCAAGCCCCACAAGTAGAGAATAGCCCCTACTCGCCGCAACTAGAGAAAGCCCTTGTTGTCAACAATGAAGACCCACCATAGCCAAAAAGTAAGATAAATAAATAGATAAATAAATCTTTAAAAATGATAATGAATGAAAAGATTTCTGTGGAATTTCCTGAGGAGGGATTAATTTTAAGTCATGCCCAGCAGGGCCTGGGCTCAGATCAATTAGTTTATAATATCTTGGAGGTCTGGTGTCAAAGGGATGTCTCTATGTTCAACATGCTTTTGTGGGTTTATGCATACATACAGAAGGTGCCCTGATGCCAACCCAGAATTAGATGAGATTATGTGTTAGCATATTAGTTGGGTTTGTTTGGTTGCAAATGAAAGAAATCCAATTGCAAATAGTTTTAAGCACAGAAGAAAATGGCTTAATCTGTGCAACTGCAGGCTCTCTTTGACTCTCAGACTTACCTCACTCTTAGAACTGACAATTCCAGCAAAGATTTACTCTCCCTTTCACTGGCTCCAGAAAGTCCTGGGATACTATCTTACTGGTTTACACCTATCAGAGTGGCCAAGGAAACAGAATACACCGAGCTACTAGGCCTGGGTCACCTTTCCACCCTGGAATGGGGTGGTGGGCATGCGGTTACTGGCAGTCTTATGTGCACCACGTAGATTTAGAGTGGAACAGGGATGGTTCTGCATAGAAATACTGAAGTACACAGCTGCTAAGCAGACAAAAATGGCAGATACACCTTATTGTACAAAGCAAAGAACCTATCACAGTGTGCAACTTGATACAGTCCTTTGTGTAACATAATCACATCTAATCTCTACACTATGGACAGAGGTTTATGACATTGTACAGGAGACAGGGATCAAGACCATCCCCAAGAAAAATGCAAAAAGGCAAAATGGCTGTCTGAGGAGGCCTTACAAATAGCTGTGAAAAGAAGAGAAGCCAAAAGCAAAGGAGAAAAGGAAAGATATACCCATTTGAATGCAGAGTTCCAAAGAATAGCAAGGAGAGATAAGAAAGCCTTCCTCAGTGATCAGTGCAAAGAAATAGAGGAAAACAATAGAATGGGAAAGACAAGAGATCTCATTAAGAAAATTAGCGATACCAAGGCACATTTCATGCAAAGATGGGCTCAATAAAGGACAGAAATAGTATAGACCTAACAGAAGCAGAAGATATGAAGAAGAAGAGGCAAGAATACACAGAAGAACTGTACAAAAAAGATCTTCACGACCCAGATAATCACAATGGTGTGATCACTCACCTAGAGCCAGACATGCTGGAATGTGAAGTCAAGTGGGCCTTAGGAAGCATCACTACGAACAAAGCTAGTGGAGGTGATGGAATTCCAGTTAAGCTATTTCAAATCCTGAAAGATGATGCTGTAAAAGTGCTGTACTCAATATGCCAGCAAATTTGGAAAACTCAGCAGTGGCCATGGAACTGGAAAAGGTCAGTTTTCATTGCAATCCCAAAGAAAGGCAATGTGAAAGAATGCTCAAACTACTGCACAATTGCACTCAAGGAAATGGCAACCCACTCCAGTATTCTTGCCTGGAAAATCCCATGGACGGAGGAACCAGGGATTGCAAAGAGTTGGACACAACTGAGCGACTTCACTTTCACACGTTAGTAAAGTTATGCTCAAAATTCTCCAAGCCAGGCTTCAACAGTATGTGAACTGTGAACTTCCAGATGTTCAAGTTGGTTTTAGAAAAGGCAGAGGAACCAGAGATCAAATTGACAACATGCACTGGATCATCGAAAAAACAAGAGAATTCCAGTAAAACATCTATTTCTGCTTTATTCACTATGCCAAAGCCTTTGACTGTGTGGATCACAAAGAATTGTGGAAAATTCTGAAAGAGATGGGAATACCACACCACCTGACCTGCCTCTTGAGAAATGTGTATGCAGGTCAGGAAGCAACAGTTAGAACTGGACATGGAACAACAGACTGGTTCCAAATAGGAAAAGGAGTATGTCAAGGCTGTATATTGTCACCCTGCTTATTTAACTTATATGCAGAGTACATCATGAGAAATGCTGAGCTGGAGGAAGCACAAGCTGGAATCAAGATTGCCGGGAGAAATATCAATAACCTCAGATATGCAGATGACACCACCCTTATGGCAGAAAGTGAAGAATAACTAAAGAGCCTCTTGATGAAAGTGAAAGAGGAGAGTGAAAAAGTTGGCTTAAAGCTCAACATTCAGAAAACGAAGATCATGGCATCTGGTCCCATCACTTCGTGGCAAATAGATGGGGAAACAGTGTCAGACTTTATTTTTTGGGGCTCCAAAATCACTGCAGATGGTGACTGCAGCCATGAAATTAAAAGACGCTTGCTCCTTGGAAGGAAAGTTATGACCAACCTAGACAGCATATTAAAAAGCAGAGAGAAAAAAAATAAATTTGTACATCTCTAGTTAGTAAAAAAAAAAAAAAAAAAAAAGCAGAGACATTACTTTGCCATCAAAGGTCCTTCTAGTCAAGGCTATGGTTTTTCCAGTGGTCATGTATGGATGTGAGAGTTGGACTGTGAAGAAAGCTGAGTGCCGAAGAATTGATGCTTTTGAACTGTGGTGTTGGAGAAGACTCTTGAGAGTCCCTTGGACTGCAAGGAGATCCAACCAGTCCATCCTAAAGGAGACCAGTCCTGGGTGTTCATTGGAAGGACTGATGCTGAAGCCGAAACTCCAATACTTTGGCCACCTCATGTGAAGAGTTGACTCATTGGAAAAGACCTTGATGCTGGGAGGGATTGGGGGCAGGAGGAGAAGGGGACGACAGAGGATGAGATGGCTGGATGGCATCACTGACTCGATGTACATGAGTTTGGGTAAACTCTGGGAGTTGGTGATGGACAGGGAGGCCTGGCATGCTGCAATTCATGGGGTTGCAAAGAGTCAGACATGACTGAGCGACTGAACTGAACTGAACTGGGTAACTAAGAGGCTGTGTGGTACAACCAAAAAATTAAAAAATAAAAAATCAGCCATGACTGAGCCACTGAACTGAACTGGACTGAATCTCTACAAATTGTGAGGTTGCTATTATTCCTATTCTGCAAATGAGTTTTTATTTGGTAATCCTCACACATGTCAACAGAACATCTCAAAATCAAAGGTAGTAAGAAGCAACTAAGGGAGCCTTTGAATGTCTTGTCCCCTTCCACTTTCAGCATTTCAGAGATTCTGGTTTCTCAAAGCCTCTGCCTAATTTACTATTCCTGTTACTCAGAGACAGTATTTTGCCAACAAAGGTCCGTGCAGTCAAAGCTATGTTTTTTCCAGTAGTCATGTATGGATGTGAGAGTTGGACTATAAAGAAAGCTGAACGCCGAAGAATTGATGCTTTTGAACTGTGGTGTTGGAGAAGACTCTTGAGAGTCCCTTGGACAGCAAGGAGATCCAACCAATCCATTCTAAAGGAAATCAGTCCTGAATATTCATTGGAAGGGCTGATGCTGAAGCTGAAACTCCAATACTTTGGCCACCTGATGTGAAGAACTGACTCATTTGAAAAGACCCTGATGCTGGGAAAGATTGAAGGCTGGAGGAGAAGGGGACAACAGAGGATGAGATGGTTGGATGGCATCACTGTCTCAATGGACATGAGTTTGAGTAAGCTCCGGGAGTTGGTGATGGACAGGGAGGCCTGTCATGCTACAGCCCATGGGGTCTCAAAGAGTTGGACACGACTGAGTGACTGAACTGAACTGATTTGTGTTACTCAGATTCCCTCTATTTTACCTAGGATAGGTGAGATTTATGGATTTAGGCAAATGGGATGAAAGCTTATCTCATCACTGTTACTAGAGAGAGGAATTTGTTATAAGCCTAGTTCATCCTCAGCCTTCATCCAAGGACATTAATGAAATACCAAATGACCTGATTTCCAATCATATTCTATTGTTTGACCTGTAGCAAGGGCCCCAACGATTGCACCTAAGAGCAGTTGCACGAAGGTGGATCTGAATGTGTTCTGCAAATTGAAGAATAGAGTCATGCATTTTCTTCTTTTTTATTGAAATATAGTTGATTTATAATACTGTGTTAGTTTCAGATGTGCAGCATAGTGATTCAGTATTTTTGCAAATTATACTCCATTAGAGGTTATTATATGATAATGGGCATAATTCTCTGTGCTGTACAGTAGATTTTTGTTGCTTGTCTATTTTATACATACTAGTTTGTTACATTTTCTTCTTTTAGCCTTGAGAAACCCTGAGATTATGTTTTTTCCAGTAATGGTCCACAGTAAATTAAAAAAACTGTTATTCATCCATTATTATTTTATTCACCCATTCAATTAACTGATATTTCAAGTGTCACCTATATTCCAGGCCCTGGAAGACAGTGCTTAATAAGCTCTTTTTCCTGTCCTCATACTGATGAGAATCAGTGATAGGACAAAGGGTCATGACAGAAGGGGAGTGGCTCAGGAACTGTGGCCAAGCTTCACAGAGGAGGTAATGTGAAGGAGGTAGTCATTTCTAATGACTGTGGAATCCATGGTACGGATGACATACAAGGAGCTCATGTAATCCCAGCCTTCTCTCTCTTTTATCAATTTGCTTGGCTGGCTGTTTATCTTCTGATCATCTATCCATCTACCTACCTACCTACCTCCCTCCCTCCCTCCCTCCTCAATGTTTCTTCCAACATTTTCTCAATGCTTACAGATGGCATGCAGTTGAGATTACAGTGTATATTCATTTTGCATACAGACAACCCAATCACCATCAGATCATGAATGTTTTCTCATGGTCTGAAAAATCCCTCAAGGCACTTCCTGGTGGTCTAGGGTTTAAGAATCTGCCAGCCATGCAGGGTACATGGGTTCGCTTCCTGGTCCAGGAAGATTCCACATTTCGCGGAGCAACTGAACCCATGCGCCACAACTATTGAAGCCGCAACTAGAGAAATCCTGAGCACAGCAACAAAAACCCAGTGCAGCCAAAAATAAAAATAAAATAAATTCTTCAAGAATGTCAGTTTGAAAAAATTAGAATTTTTATTTGAAGATGATTGTAGATCTATAAGCAGTTGTAAGAAATAATGCAGAGAGATCTCATATACTCTTCACCCAGTTTCCCCTAATGACAGTATCTTGTAACATTATTGTATGCTATCAAACCAGCATATTGACATTAGTACAATCAAGATACAGAACAGTTCCATCTCAAGGGAATGTCATTTTTGATAACTGCATAATTGATTTTGGTATGTATCATAATTTATTAATCTTGCTATTGTTTGAAATGTAGGTTGCTTCCAATTTGGAAATATAATAAATAATGATATAGAGAATGTCTTTGTATATAAATCTTTGCCAAAATCTCTGATTAATTCTGTAGGGGAAACTCCTGGGAGATTTGCTGAGTCAAAGGATATGTACATTTTTAGGGTCTCAATACTGATTGCCAAACTGCTTTCCAGAAAGTTTGTGTCAACTTACACTCCTGCAGTACATGAAAGTGCTTGGCAGGCCACATTAACTGATGTTCAGTATTGTAAAAATCTTTGCCAATTCTGCAAGTGAAAATGATATTTTGAGACTTTTTTGGCTTATTTTTACAAATATGAAAATAAAAAATTTATATATATATATGCTTATGTATATATTAGGTTTTAAAATTTTTTAGAGTTATCTCCTATCTTTTGACCATTTCCATTGCATTTTTCTTATTAATTTATAAATACTCTTTACATGTTAAGGATATTATTTTTAACACCTTTATTGAAATAAAATTAAAATACATACATTTTGCTCACTTAAACTATACATTTCGGACTTCCCTGGTGGTCCTGTGGTTAAGATTTCACACTTCCACTTCAGGGGGGTTCCCTGATCAGGAAACTAAAATCCTGTCCATCAACAGAGGAATGGATAAAGAACATGTGGTATATATATATGCAATGAACTACATCTCACATAAAAAAGAATGAGATTTTGCCATTTGCAACAACATGAACGGCCCTGGAGGGTATTATGTTTAGTGAAATGTCAGACTGAGAAAGATAAATAGTGTATGTGAAATCTAAAAAACTAAAACAATATATAAAAAAATTAAAAACAATATACAAAAAATATAATAAAACTCACAGATATAAGAACAAACTATAGTTATGTGTGGGGAAAGGTAAGGTGGGAGTAGAACAATAGGTGGGGGATTAAGAGGTACAAGCTATTATGTATAAAATAAATAAGCAACAAGTATATATAGGGAACACACAGCAGAGGGAATATAGCCAATATTTTATAATAAGTATATATGACATATAATCTATATAATTTTTGAATCACTATGTTGTATACTTAATACTAATATAATGTTGTAAATCAATTATACCTCAAGAAAAATAGTTCAATGGCTTTTAGCATAGTCACATACTTGAGCATCCATCAGCACAGCACAATGAATGTTGAAATATTTCATCTCCCGAAAAAGGAATTCTAATCCCTTTAGTTGTTACCCATACTCCCTCCATCCTCCCATTCGCTGGCAATCATTATTCTATTACTGTCTTTATATATTTGCCTATTCTGGACATGTCACATAAATGGGATTATAAAACATGTGGTTTTTGGGACTAGCTTCTTTCACTTAAGCATCTTGTTTTCAAGGTTCATCCTCATTGTAGTATGTACAAGAATTTCATTCCTTTTTAAAGCTCAATAATAATCCAGTGTATGGATATATCACATTTTGTTTATCCATTCATCTATTGATGGACATTTAAGTTGTTTCAACCTTTTGGGTATTATGAATAATGCTGCTCTGAACATTCATGTACAGCTCTCTGTGTGAACACTTCTTCATTCCTCCTGGGTAGATTTATGGGTGTGAGATTGCTGGGGTTATGTGGTAACTCTATATTTAACTTTTTGAGGAACTGCTAGACTGTTTTCCACAGTGGCTGCACAATTTTACATTCTCATCAACAATGAATGAGGGTTCCATTTCCTCTACTGTTTTACCAATGCCTGTAATTGTCTGTCTTTTTTGTAATATAATCATTCTAATGGACTTGAAGTGGTATCTCATTGTGGCTTTGACTTGGATTTACCTGATGGCTAATGATGTTGAACATCTTTCCACCTCTTTATTGACTATTTGTATATCTTCTTTGGAGAAATGTCTATTTAAATCGTTTGTCCACTTTGAAATTGGCTTGTCTTTTTTATCTTAAGAGTTGTAGGAATTGTTTATATATTCTGGACAGTAGACTCTTGACAGATATATGATTTCCAAATATCTTCTCCCATTCTGTGAGTTGTCTTTTTATTTTCCTGATAGTATCTCTCTCCTTTTTTTTTTTTTTTTTTTTTGGCTGTACCACATGGCTTGTAGAATTCTTAGTTATCCAACCAGAGTCTGAACCCACCCCCCAGCAGTGAAAGCTTGGAGTTCTAGAAACTGGACTCCCAGGGGAGTTTCCCTGATAGTGTTTTTGAATGATTTTTAAAAAATTATGATACTTAGTTTATCTGCTTTTTTGTTGCTGTGTTTTTGGTGTGATATCTAAGAAACAGTTGACACATTCAAGGTGATAAAGATTATGCCTCTGTTTTTTTCTAAAAGTTTTGTAGTTTTAGCTTTTACATTTAGATCATTAATATACTTTGAATATTTTTTGTATATGATGTAAAGTACAGGTCCAAATTCATTCTTCTGCTCATAGATATCCAGTTGTCTCAGTACCATTTGTTAAAAAAATTTTTTCTTTCTCCATTGACTTGTCTTGGCATCATGGTCAAAAACGAATTGACTCTAGGTCTGGGCTTCCCTGGTAGCTCAGTTGGTAAAGAATCTGCCTGCAAGGAGACCCCAGTTCAATTCCTGGGTCAGGAAGATCCCCTGGAGAAGGTACAAGCTATCCACTCCAGTATTCTTGGGCTTCCCTCATGGCTCAGCCGGTAAAGAATCTGCCCCCAATGCGGGAGATCTGGGTTAGATTTCTGGGTTGGGAAGATCCCCTGGAGAAAGAAATGGCAACCCACTCCCGTATTCTTTCCTGGAGAATCCCATGGACAGAGGAGCCTTGCGGGCTGCAGTCCCCAAGGAGTCGCAAAGAGTTGGAGCCGACTGAAGCAACTTAACACTTAGCACTAGGTGTAAGGGTTTGTTTCTGGAATCTCAGTTATATTCCACTGACCTATAAGTCTGTTCTAATGTTGGTATCATACTATTTCCACTTTATTATTGAAGCTTTGTAGTAAGTTGTGAAACTGGCAAGTGTGCGTCCTCCAACAGTATTTTTTTCAAGATTGTTTTGGCTATTCTATATCTCTTGAAGGATCTTATTGTTTTGGAAACTATTTCTTTACTAAAGACTTACCATTTGTGGTTTGACTTTTTTAATGAGTTTTAATTACACAGAAGTTTTAAATTTTATGTCAGTTTATTGATCTTTTTGATTTATTTTTAATGATTGTGATCCTTTTTTTCTTCCAGTTTTATTGAGATATAATTGCCATGCAGCACTATATAAGTTTAATGTATACAGTGTAATGATTTGACTTATATACATCATGAAATGATGACCACAATGAGTTTAGTGAATATTCATCTCATATAGATATAAAATTTAAAAAATAGAAAAAAATATTTTTCCTTGTGATGAGAACTGTTAGAATTTACTCTTTTAACAACTTTTTATGCAATATATAGCAGAGTACTACCTATGTTTTCTTTTAGGAGGTCAGGTCTTACATTTAAGTCTTTAGTCCATTTTGAGTTTATTTTTGTATATGGTGTGAGAAAGTGGTCCAGGTTTCCCAGCAGCATTTACTGAAGTGAAGTGAAGTGAAAGTTGCTCAGTCATGTCCGACTCTTTGCAACCCCATGGACTGTACAGTCCATGGGATTCTCCAGGCTAGACTACTGGTGCAGGTTGCCTTTTCCTTCTCCAGGGGATCTTCCTAACCCAGGGATCGAACCCAGGTCTCCTGCATTGCAGGCAGATTGTTTCCCAGATGAGCCACAAGGGAAGCCCACCATTTACTGAAGAGGCTCTTTTCTCCATTGTATGTTTTTGCCTCCTTTGTCATAGATTAATTGCCCATATAAGTGTGGATTCATTTCTGGGCTCTATTCTGTTCCATTGATCTATGTGTCTGTTTTTGCACTAGTACCATAGTGTTTTGATTACTATCGCTTTGTAGCATAATGTGAAATCAGGGCATCTATTCCTTTTATAATTAGAAAATTCTTTTTCATTGTTAATTTTCTAATACCCTTCAGAACTTAAGTTTATTTTTTGTTTCCGTCTTTATCTAGAAAATGTGTTACAAAAAAAAAATGCCCATTGTGAAAATTTTAATATAATTACCTATGAAGCAAAAAGTGATAGCTCCCCGTAATTAGTTGATTCCTAATTTTACCCTCCAGAGATAACTGCTGTTAGCAATTTGTATCCTTCCTAACCACTTTCTAAGCATAAACATAGGTATAGTGTTTAAGAAGTGGGATCAAACTATAAATATCTTTTTGCATCTTTCTTCACTTGACAGTACAGCAAGACATCTTTCCATATGTGGATCAATCTCATACTTTTTTTGTTATGCTAAGTAAAGCCTTCTTCACCCTATGATTATAAAAAATATCCTCCTATATAGGCATTTTAGTAGTTTTAGAAACTGCTATTTTTATTTATCTTTAACTTAGTTATTAAAATAAAGTTGTAAAAGAACAACTGTGGTGTCAGTGTAATTCTTAATGTCATCTTGTCCACAATGTAGAGGGGGGACGTCTCCACACATTCAAGAGAGGGGCTGGAAAACATTGTGCCTGTTAACTTGACACATTCAGACAGAACTGAAACTGCCTAGAGGAAGAGGGGGGGTGTGTGTGTGTGTGTGTGTGTGTGTGTGTGAATGTGTGTATATTTTCCTCCCTTTCATAACTCTTGCCTTTTGTATTTGGCTGCACGCATTCTCAAGAGGTGTAGATCAGTGATTTCCCATAGAGCCTTTAAAAGATGGACCAGGAATAATTGGCCTATGTAATATCAGACCACTCTCTTGCCAGAACATTTTGAGAAGAATAAGGATTCAACAAGAAAGAAATGGCAGTTGCAATTCCCATAAAGACTTGTAGCGCTGAAGCAAACTCGTGGTGAATTCCGATGGCACTAACTCAGTTTCAGACTTGCAGTTTTTATGCTCACATCCCCAGGCCTCTCCCCCAGTGGCCACAGCTTTCTGAGCAGCAACCGCCCCAACCGCCCCCACCCCCGCCCACCCCGCCACCCCCCACCCCCACCCCCACCCCCACCACGGCTCTGCGGAGTCCGGTAGTTCATCGACCCCATCTCCGGGGGCTTTGGGACAAGGAAGAGGTCGACTCCTTTCCTTCCCACTTCTTGCTTCTTTAAGGGGTCGCCTCCTCTTGCCTTCCGGTTTTCTTCTGCGTTCCGGAGCCCTCTAGGACACGCCAAGATTCCAAAGCCAGAGAGGGATGGCAGCCCAGGTGTCTCTACAGGGCGCTTCCTGAGACCCCAGCGTTTGAGAATCAGGACTCAGGACTTAGCACCCCCAAGGGGGCGGGATGTGTGGGTGTGGGTGTTTGCATTGGGGGTGGGGGGAGGGCACAGACCCGTTCAGACCCTCCAGGGCTATAGCACACTCTTGGCTCCGGCAAGGGTAGGCAATCTTGGCAGGGCCACGAGCAAGCGTTCTCATTGAGCCACTCCCGCGCGTGGCGAATCTGTCTTGGCCAGGGCTAGCCGGATGGGATGCTCGAGTTTCAAGAGTTACCCTAGGAGTGCAAGGCCGGGCCGTCTCCTCCCACCACTTGTGCTCGCCCCTGCCGCCTCCCCTCCCCCGACAATGGGCGTCTCTGCAGGGGTTCTCCCTTTGGGCTACCGGAGTCCCTCCTCCACATCCCCGCCCCCCATCCTTCGGGAAGCTAAAAGGGGGCGTGTGTGCGCTCCCGGGAGGAGTCGCCCTCTGAGGCCACGGCCAGAAGCGCCCATTGGAGCCCAAAAGTCCGAGCAAGTTCCCGGCCTCCGGGCGCGCCGCGCTCTCAGCCTCTGGCGCCCGCGTCCCCACGAGAGGGCTCGGGGTCGTCGGGCTGTGGTGGCGTCGGCAACGAGCCGGCGGGCAGCTGAACGCCCCCGCCGGAGCCCGGACCAGCGGGGCCGGACGCACGGTGGAGGTCGGCGGCGGCGGTGGCGGGCCGGGCCAGCTGTCCCGGTCGAGCTCCCCGCTGAGGATGGCGGCGGCGGCGGGCTCCCGGTACCACCTGGGCACGGCCCCCGGGCACGCGCCGGGGATACCGGAGCCCCGGACCCTGGCCCCGAGTGGCAGTATCTGGGAACTGCCCTGGAACCGGGACGGCGGCGCGTTAGTGCATGCTACCCAGGACATCCCTCTGCAGGTGGACATGTCCATGGCTCTGCAGCGCGTGCGGATTTCCGATAAGTACAGCAAGAGCTACTTCAGCCTGCTGCAAGCAGCTTCCGTCGCAAGTAAGTTCCCCCCTCGCGCCCGCCGCCCCCCGCCCGGCTCGCGCGCCCCTCTCCTCGCGCGCTCCAGCCCCGGCCGCCCGGCTGCCGGGCGCACTTTGTCCTTCCTCCACCGGCGCCCGCTCCCTCGCCCTCCCCTGCCGCCCGAGCCCTTGGCTGGCCCGCCGTTTTCCTCCGGCCCGGGGCTGCGCTGCCGCGGGACCGTGAGAAGGTCCGGGTGGTGCGAGGACGTATCCGGGGCGGGCGAGGAGCGGAGAAGGGACCTGAACCAGCTTGCTGGGGGAGGTGGGGCTGCGCCGTATCTTCCAACTCCGCATCCCGCCGACCAGATGCTCCCCGCCCCCGCCTCTCGAAAGTGCATTTCCTTTGTATGAATGCTGGAAAAGCGGGGGCTGGGGGTTGAATCGCACGTTTGGGGAAAGCAAATCCAAAAAAAAAAAAAAAAAGTGCTCGGAGTCGGAGACCTTTGGCACCGCGCTGGGAGGGGGCGTTGTAGAGAAAGCGTGCCGCCGGTGCCTTGGCTTTCTCACTCGGACTAGTGCGTCCTTCTAGCTGGGTCCACGAGTTTCCTGTCTCCCCGGGGTCCTCACTATAAAGGCAGAAGTTTTCGTCTGCCACTTTCGCGGTGTGGGTGAGGGATGAGAGCGGCTATTGGGGGACCGTGGACGCGGTCACTTGGCGGCCGTGGTGCACACACCGATGCACACGTGTTTACCCCGCCAGAGGGGCCCTGCGATGGGGAGGGTGCAGCTCTGCTATCTTACGTTCAGTCAGGGCTTTTCAGGCAAGTTTTCGAGGTACTGCAGTTCACGGATGTGTCTTCCTCGGCAGCCCGTGGTGCTTTTGCCTTAGCAGGTGCTCAGCCTGGCCCAGGAAGTTTTGGCATCCCCAGAAATAGACTTGGAGACAATTTTCTGAAAAATCAAATAGCCACCACACATGTTCAAAATACTCTGCCTCCTTCTAGGCCAACCCCTGTGGTTAGACTGCAGTAAGCCAAGGCAGCAGCTTATTCTCTTTCAGAAGCCCTCCACGTTTGATTTTTGGGGACGGGTACTATTGGTTTCCGAGTCTTTCCAGGTGGCACTAGTGGTAACGAACCTGCCTGTCATTGCAAGAGGTGTGAGAAACGCGGGTTCCATCCCTGGGTCTGGAAGATCCCTTGGAGGAGGGCATGGCAACCCACTCCAGTATTCTTGCCCGGAGAATCCCTATGGACAGAGGAACCTGGCGGGCTGCAGCCCTTGGGGTCGCACAGAGTCCGGTGCGATTGAAGCGACTTAGCATACATACGTACTATGGGTTTCCAGGTGTGATCAAGCAGTAAGGGGAGTGTGGTAATGGGGCACGTGCTCCTTCTTCAGGTGTTGAGCGTCTGAAATGGCTTGAAATGCTTACACCAGACCCTCACTGGAACCTGGGCAGCTCAGGGAAGTGTGGGGAGTCCTTTGTGTCTTGTGTTTGCCTCTTGCATCTTCCTGAGAGTGAAAAAAAATCTCCATAGAAGAAATGTATGCTTTCTTAACAAACATCAAATTAGCTGTGCTATGAACTCGAAGTTGACATTTCTACTCCAGTGATTTCTCTGTTTCTATAGTTGGGTGCGGTGTTTCATCCTCCTTACCTCTGTAGGCTCTAGCGTGTTGGCAGGCTTCTGTCGCCTCAGCATTATAAGTCACAGCACCTGAATGACACCGGTTGCTGTGCTGTGTTTTTACGTGGGCAAACTGTGCTGTTTTGCCTTTCAGCATTTTTAGTAGCTGGCTGGACCAACAGAACGTCCTGGGAGTGGTCTGTAGCTAACTTGGCTGTTAGGACATACACCCTAGGATGATAGTTTTATGTGTGGAAAGGATTTCATCTATTTAAAAATTATTCATCCATTTAAAACATATATTTACAAGGCTTTTCATCACGGGACAGAACTTTCCGAGAGATCATTTCAAGGATGATCATTTAGAGCCTGCTCGCTACCAGGATGTGCCAAGGTGTATAATAAAACAAATTACACCTGTTTGTGCAGGATCCGTTGTGGGGTAGCCAGAAAAGGCTCTGCTGACTCGACAGAGGAAGTTAAGTGAAGACTTCAGGGAGAGGGTGAAGAAGGATCTGCAACTTTAAGGATGCAGCCAAATGTCCAGGTGGATTGGAGACTGAGCACGGAATGTGGTGGGGAAAGGTAGGGAGAGGTCATCTAGGCAAAGGAGGAAATAAGATGTAGGCAAAGGAGGAAATAAGATGTGGCCAAAAGAGTAGAAAGGGGACAGCATCGTAGGTTGGGGGAGTCTTTTTGTAATGATGGGAGTGGAAAGTGTGGGAAACACAGGAGATCAATTTGGAGGAGTAGGCAGAGGCTGGATCAGGCATGTTAAAGGGCTTTACTTTGTAGGGCAGTGGGGAGCCATCAGAGCATTGTGAATAGAGGAATAGAGCAAGGCTGCTGCATAGGGTTGTATGGGCGCACAGGGCGCACAGTGGTGGGCTGTATTAGTGTGTGGTAGAGCTTCTTACTTTTGCAAATACGACTCTGGAGGTTGTAGGGAGGACCCAGTGTGTGGCATATGGAGCAGAGGAGGAAGTACAAAAATAGGGCTGCCAGTTAGAGAGCAGTTGGAACAAGCTGGGCGGGAGTGGACAAAGGCATGGACTGAGTCAGTTCAGGGAATGGGGAGAAGGAGAGAAGCTCAGTTCAGTTCAGTCACTCAGTCGTGTCCGACTCTTTGCGACCCCATGAATCGCAGCACACCAGGCCTCCCTGTCCATCACCAACTCCCGGAGTTCACTCAAACTCACGTCCGTCGAGTCGGTGATGCCATCCAGCCATCTCATCCTCTGTCATCCCCTTCTCCTCCTGCCCCCAATCCCTCCCAGCATCAGAGTCTTTTCCAATGAGTCAACTCTTTGCATGAGGTGGCCAAAGTACTGGAGTTTCAGCTTTAGCATCATTCCTTCCAAAGAACACCCAGGGCTGATCTCCTTTAGAATGGACTGGTTGGATCTCCTTGCAGTCCAAGGGACTCTCAAGAGTCTTCTCCAACACCACAGTTCAAAAGCCTCAATTCTTCGGCGCTCAGCTTTCTTCACAGTCCAACTCTCACATCCATACATGACCACTGGAAAAACCATAGCCTTGACTAGACGGACCCTTGTTGGCAAAGTAATGTCTCTGCTTTTCAATATGCTATCTATGTTGGTCATAACTTTTCTTCCAAGGAGTAAGCGTCTTTTAATTTTATGGCTGCAGTCACCATCTGCAGTGATTTTGGAGCCCCCAAAAATAAAGTCTGCCACTGTTTACCCATCTATTTCCCATGAAGTGATGGGACCAGACGCCATGATCTTCGTTTTCTGAATGTTGAGCTTTAAGCCAACTTTTTCACTCTCCACTTTCACTTTCATCAAGAGGCTTTTCAGTTCCTCTTCACTTTCTGCCATAAGGGTGGTGTCATCTGCATATCTGAGGTTATTGATATTTCTCCCAGCAATCTTGATTCCAGCTTGTGCTTCTTCCAGCCCAGCATTTCTCATGATGTACTCTGCATATAAGTTAAATAAGCAGGGTGACAATATACAGCCTTGACGTACTCCTTTTCGGGAATTGAAAGAGTAGAATTGATTTGACTTGGTGGCTAGTTGTGAGGTTTGAGGAACAGCGCAGGAGATTAGGTCAAATGCAGGTTTCTCGTTAAAGTGATGAGGCAGGGAGAGATAAAAGACCAGGAATGGAGGAGGGAGAGGAAATTTGGGGTTCAGTTTTGGATATGTGGTTTCTTCATTCAGGGAGAGCGAACCCATAGGTCTAGAGCTGGGAAGAAGTGAAATTGTTTCTTACAGTCATCCGTGGCACCCATCAAACAGTTCCTGGCATGCAAATTCTTTCCTTAAATGACTTCTATGGGTTATCTTCATCACTCAGAAAATCTAGCCTAGATGGCGCCCATACTTAGTATAAAATTACCTTTTGAACTTGCCTTGAATAGAGGTGTCTTCCCCCTGACACTTTCCTTACCCGATGACGGAGAAAAAAAGAAAAAAAAAAGAAAGATATGTTTTTCATTCCTTGCAGTCCAAAAGAAGGCAAACTGTCTCTGTAACAGAGAAGTAGTTGTGAAAACTTGTTCACTGCAGATTTGATTTTGTTAGAGTTTAGCTGTGTAAATCACAACAAAAAAGATGTGTAAATCACAACAAAAGTTAATTATTTAATATATGTTGCAATGTGGTATAAAATGGATTCCAATGATAATGGGTCACTTACTACTGCTGCTACTGCTAAGTCACTTCAGTCGTGTCCGATTCTGTGCGACCCCATAGGCGGCAGCCCACCAGGCTCCCCTGTCCCCAGGATTCTTCAGGCAAGAAACCCACTGCAGTGGGTTGCCATTTCCTTCTCCAATGCATGAGAGTGAAAAGTGAAAGTGAAGTCACTCAGTCGTATCCGACTCTTAGCGACCCCATGGACTGCAGCCTTCCAGGCTCCTCCGCCCATGGGATTTTCCAGGCAAGAGTAGTGGAGTGGGGTGCCATTGCCTTCTCCAGGGTCACTTACTGGGTAACACTAATTTCTGAGTGATTCCGCATAAACGGTTTTCTGGGTAACTGAGGTTTCAGCACTTTTAGAGCTTGATTTTTTTTCCCTCTTCCCAATCTAACCATTTTAGATGGAAAGCTTTTCAAAAAGATTATTTATCTTCCTGACTCCTGAACCTGGAAATAATTGCATCTTTTCCTGATGTTTCAAGATTATCCTTATAATAGCATTAGTTATTTTAATTTGTTCTATATAGTGTTGCCTCAAGGGCTCCTAAACCGTGATGGGTCTGTTTGTCCTCATATTAAATTGGGCACAGATTGTTCTGCCTCTTAATTTGCAATGCCTGGTTTTCTAATCTTTCCATATATCCCCTCTCTGTTAGCTGCCATTTCTTTTTCCTTCTTTTTTTTTTTTTGAGGCGTAGTTGCCTTACAATGTTGTGTTAGTTTCTGCTCTACAACAAAGTGAATCAGCTATATGTATACATATATCCCCTCCCTCTTGTGCCTTCCTCCCACCCCTCATAGCTGCCATTTCTTGCTGCTGTTATTTTAACTGTTTCTACCAGCCAGCAGTTACTGCCTGATCCTCTAATCTCCCTCCTTCGTTGCCCATTCTGGTGTGTTATGAGCTAGAAAACGAGAGAACCACACGTGTTAGTGTTGTTTGCAAAATATGAGTAAATAGACTGAGTACGGTTGTGGGGATTCTGCTTCTATTAATAGTAATGTATATGAACTTTAGTATGATCTCTTCAGGTTGCATAAAAGCTTTTTTTTTTAAGATTGAAGTATACTTGACTTATCCAATATTATGTTAGTTTCAATAGTACAACATAGTGATTCAGTATTTTTATAAATTATTCTGCAAATAAAGTTATTACAAAATATTGGTTGTGTTCCCCATACTGTACTTCTTTTATACCTAGTACTTTGCACCTCTCAATCCCCTTCCCCATCTTGCTCCTCCTTCCTTCCCATTCCCCCTGGTAACCACTAGTTTACCTAGTATCTATATCTGTGTGTCTATTTCTGTTCCTAAAAGCTTTTTGTTTTTTTCCTAGTTCTTAGTTGTGTCCTGGAGGGTTGAGGCTGTTAAATCAGTTATGACTGAAACCTGTGTTCTCTTACAATTTGAACTATTACAATTTGTGAAATTGTAAGTTTACTTTCTTATAAAGGAAACAGATAAAAGTATTAAAAATCCATCAGAAAATTGAGATTCATTTTATCCATTGCATTTCTCAGGCATGCCTGCAAATGCTTGGCACTGGGAGGCATTTCAGTCTTAGGAGTTGCTCCCAAGGATTGAAAGCAAAAGTCCCTTTATGGTATCTTCTCAACCAAGCACTCTCTGAAGGCTCAATAAAAAACCTGCTCCTCACCTGCTCCAGCACAGAAGCAGAGGTCAGCCCCCTAAGAGAGATACCTCCTGTCTGATCCAGGTCTTATTCCGAACCCAGCAAGAGGCCGTCCTCTCATTTCTTTTTCACCCAAAGCCCACCCCTCACTGTGTATGTATGACGAATGTAAGGCTTTGACTGGCTTCTTGTTCATTTCAGCACTGGCAAGGTGACAGTGAACAAAGACCTAAGAGAGGGTAGGATGTCACCAGAGGGGTCTGAGGGTGTGTTTTAGGCAGAGGGGACAATCAGTGTAAAAGCCTTGAGATGGAAAAATACTGACAAATTCAAGGAATGGGAAGAGAACCAGTGTTGCAGAAGTTATGTGTGTGTGTGTATGTGTGTGTGTGAGAGAGAGAGAGACAGAGACAGACAGAGATGAAGCCAGAGAAGTAACGGGTCTGGATCATAAATGGCATGGTAAGGACCTTGGCTTTTACTCTGAGTCACATGAGGAGCCATAGGCAGGTTCTGAGCAAAGGAGAGACAGACTTACCTCGCATCCAGAACAAGTTCACCAATTAGGAGGCTGCAGAGATTGATGATGGTGGGTTGAACCAGAGAGGTAATAATGGAGGTGGTGAGCATCTGGGTATATTTTGAAAGTAGACCCAAAATTATTTGCTCATGGTTTGGATGTGGGCCCTGAGAGCAAGAGATGCATCAAGGATGACTGAGAATTTGGGCCTGAGCAAGCGGATGGAAGGAATTGTCATCGATGGAGATGCCTGCAGGTGGAGCAGGGTGTGGCGAAATCATGAGGATTAGAAGTTTGCTTTGAGGGGGAATTCCCTGGTGGTCCAGTGGTTAGGACTCAATGCTTTCACTGCTATAGGTCCAGGTTCAATCCTGGTCTGAGAACTGAGGTCCCATGAGCCACGTGGCACAGCCCAAAAAAGAGTTTGGTTTAGGACCTAATAACTTTGAGGTGTCTATTCAATGTCTGTGCAGAGTTGTTGAGTTGGCAAATGGATATAGAAATCTGGTCTTCAGGGAAGGGATCTGGCTTGTGGATATCAACTTGGAAGTCATCAGCCTCGTGCTGCTGCTGCTGCTGCTAAGTCGCTTCAGTCGTGTCCGACTCTGTGCTACCCCATAGACGGCAGCCCACCAGGCTCCCCTGTCCCTGGGATTCTCCAGGCAAGAACACTGGAGTGGGTTGCCATTTCCTTCTCCAATGCATGAAGGTGAAAAGTGAAAGTGAAATCGCTCAGTCCTGTCCGACTCTGAGCGACCCCATGGACTGCAGCATACCGGGCTCCTCTGTCCATGGGATTTTCCAGGCAAGAGTACTGGAGTGGGGTGCCATCGCCTTCTCTGCATCAGCCTCGTAGGTGGTATTTAAAGCCTGGATGAATGAGTCTAGAGAAGAGATCAGTGAGAAGGGACAGTTGTTTGTTTCCCTCAATAAAGACTTGGAGATAACCTTTTTCCCAGATCTTATTTAATAGAGCACAAGTGGAAGCCATGCTCCAAAGAGACAAATCATTTCTGTGGTTTGTTGTTCAAATGTTTGCACTGTCCGATTTGCTCACAGGTCACTTTGACTCACGTTCCTTTGCTCAGAATCTGGAACCAAAATAATCTATTCCTGGAGGTAAAGAAGTCTGATTGAAGGCAAAAGGAGAAGGGGGTGACAGAGGATGAGATGGTTAGATAGAATCACCAACTCAATGGACATGAATTTGAGCAAACTTTGGGAGACAGTGGAGGACAGAGGAGCCTGGCATGCTACAGTCCATGGGATCGCAACTCTTACAGTCCTAAGAGTCAGACATGACTTAGTGACTTGACAACAACAAAGAAGAGGTCTAGGAGAGCTCTCCAAAGAGAAACTACAACTTCAGTGCTGCTGCTGCTGCTACGAAGTCGCTTCGCTCGTGCGACTCCATAGACGGCAGCCCACCAGGCTCCCCCATCCCTGGGATTCTCCAAGCAAGAACACTGGAGTGGGTTGCCATTTCCTTCTCCAATGCATAAAAGTGAAAAGTGAAAGTGAAGTCGCTCAGTTGTGTCCGACTCTTAGCGACCCCATGGACTGCAGCCCACCAGGCTCCTCCATCCATGGGATTTTCCAGGCAAGAGTACTGGAGTGGGGTGCCATTGCCTTAATCTTTATGGGCATAAGAAATCTTCAGTTTAGTCATTCGTGACTTAAATTCCTGAGGCAGATGAATTCCTTCCCATATTATTCTTTCTTCAGCAGAAATACCAAGGAGCCACTATTGCTTTCCAATTGAGAAGACCTTTATCAGTTACCTCCTATCATTTTCAATTCATGGTATAATTTTTTAAAAAACGATCATATGTTAATGGAAGGGCTTCCCTATTAGCTCAGATGGTAAAGTATCCACGTGCAATGCAGGAGACCTGGGTTCAGTCCCTGGTTTGGGAAGATCCTGTGGAGTAGGGCATGGCAACTCACTCCAGTATTCTTGCCTGGAGAATCCCATGGACAGAGGAGCCTGGCGGGCTACAGTCTATCGGGTTGAAAGGAGTCGAACACAATTGAGCGACTAAGCACATGTACATGCACGTGTTAATGAAAAAATAAAAAGCTGATGGCATATTAGAAAGAAGGAACAGTTTATTCTTACAGTAAAGTTTGGGGCTTTATAAAATGGTTGAATTAGCAAATATAGTGACATTTTAATATGCTGAAATGTACTTCAAAAGGTAATTATCTACTTTCTGACTTTCAAATATTTACCAGTGATATTGCTGCCTTTGCCAGGAAGAAGTTAAGTTGTCTGGTTCACCCCGCAGATACTGGGAAACCAGACTTATTAACAGCACTTATAATTTACATTTGTGTATTCATCTCTGGAAAATTATGAGCCGGCAACTTGACGGAGATTTGTCTGCTCCATTTTCAGATAATTTTTGCATTAATCTGAAAAGGGAAGGTGGAAAGAGATTTGTTAGCAAGAGGCAGATGGGAAAAATAGGATCCCTTCTAGTTTTTTTTTTTTTTTTTAAAAACAGCTTTAAGAAAGATAGCGCTAAGTCGTGTCCAACTCTTGTGATCCCATGAACTGTAGCCTGCCAGGCTCCTCTGTCCATGGGGTTCTCCAGGCAAGAATACTGGAGTGGGTTGCCATTTCCTGCTCCAGGAGAACTTACCGACCCAGGAATTGAACCCAGCTCTCCCTCATTGCAGGCAGATGCTTTACCAACTGAACTATGTGGGAAGCCCACATGCCATACAATTAACCCACTGAAAGTATACATTTCAGTAGGTTTTAGTATAATCACAGTCGTGATTCATTACCACAAGTTTAGAACATTCCCATCACCCCCAAAAGAAACCTTCATGCCCATTAGCCATGATCCCTCATTTCCTCCCATCGGCCCTTCCCACCAGCCCCTGGCAGCCACTCATATCCTTTCTATCTTTAAAGATGTGCCTATTCTGGACATTTCAGATAAATAGAATATATGATCTTTTGTGTCTGGCTTCTTTCACTTAACATAATGTTCTCAAGTTTCATCCATATGTAGCATGTGCCAGTATTCATTCTTCTGTCTGACTGCATATTTTAATTATCGGTTCTTCAGTTGATGGACATTTGAATTATTTCCATCTTTATCTGTTATGAATAATGTTACTATGGATATTTTTATACAAGTTTCTGTGTGGACATGTTTTCACTTCTCTTGAGTATATATGGAGGAGTGGATTTGCTAGGTCATAGAGTCACTGCTGAGTTTAATCATTGAGGAACTCCCTGACTTCCAAAGCAGCTGTAACATTTCATTCGTATCATCATTGTAGGAGGGTTCCATTTTCTCCACATCTTCTGAGGACTTGTTTGATTCCAGCCATTCTAGTGGGTGTGAAGTAGTTTCACATTGTGGTTTTGATTTGCATTTCCCGAATGGCTAGTGAAACTGAGGACATTTTCATGTGTTTATTGGCCACTTGTATGCTGTATCTTTTTTGGACAAATGTGCAGATTCTTGGCCCATTTTTAAATTGGGCTATTTCTCTTTTTACTGTTTAGTTGTAAGAGTTCTTTATGTAGTCTGGATTCAAGGATCCTTATAAAATATTAGTTTGCAAATATTTTCTCCTGTTCTGTGAATTATCTTTCATTTAATTGATGGTTTCATTTGAAGCACAAGCCTTTTTAACTTTGGAGTCAAATTTACCTATTTCTCTCTTTTTTTTTGAGTTTCTGTTTTCAATTCTCTTTCAAAATTGAGATATAATCGACATATTAGTTTCAGGTATATGATATAATGATTCAGTAGTTGTATATTTGGAAATGATTACCAAAATAAGCCTAATTAACGTCCATCACCACACTTTGATTTGCTCTGTTAGCAACTTTCAAGTGTGCAGTAAAATGTTTTTAACTATAGTCACTCTGCTGTACATTACACCCCCATGACTTATTTATTTCATAACTTACAGTTTGTACCTTTTTACTTCCTTCACCCATGTCTCCCACCCACATTCCATCTCCCACCTCTGGCAACCATCAGTCTGTTCGCTTTGGTTTTTTTTTAAGATTCCACATATAAGTGGAATCATTATATGATATTTGTCTTTCTCTGTCTAACTTACTTCACTTAGCATAATACCCTCAAATCCATCTATGTTGTCTCAAATGGCAAGATTTCCTTCTTTTCTAGGGCTGAATAATATTCCATTGTACATATATACCATAGCTTCTTTATCTGTTTATCCATTGATGGACACTTAGGTTTTTCTGTCTTGGCTATTTGTAAATAATGTTGCAATGAACATGAGGGTGCATATATCTTTTTGAGTTGTTGTTTTCATTTTCTTTGGATAAATATACAGAAGTGGAATTGCTGGATCATATGGCAATTTCATTTTTAATTAATTTAAAAAAATTTTTCGTTGCACTGGATCTTCATTGTTGCGAGAAGGCTTTCTCTATTTGTAGAGAGTGGGGGTTACTCCATAGTTGTGGTGTACGGGCTTAGTTGCTCCTCAGCATGTGGAATCTTCCTCTACCAGGGATCAAACCTATATCCCCTACATTGGCACATGGATTCCTATCCACTGTACCACCAGGGAAGTCTTCATTTTTAATTTTTTGAGGAACATCCATCCTGTTTTCCATAGTGACTGCACCAGTTTACATTAACATAAGGGTTCCTTTTTCTCCTCATCCTCTCCAACATTTGTTATTTCTTCTCTTTTTGATAATAGCTATTCTTACAAAGTGTGAGGTTATATCTCACTGTGGTTTTGATTTACATTTTCCTTGTGCCTAGTGATGTTAAACATCTCTTCTTGTATGTACCTGTTGACTTGTTTTTTTCTCTTGTCTTGTGCTTTGGGTGTCATATATAGTATTACCTAATCATTGTGCTGTGTTACTTGCTCAGCTGTGTTTGACTCTTTGCGACCCCAGGCTCCTCTGTCTATGGGATTCTTCAGGGAAGAATACTGGAGTCGGTTGCCAGGGGATCTTCCCAACCCAGAGATCGAACCCAGGTCTCCTGCATTGTAGGCAGATTCTTTACCGTCTGAACCACCCGGGAATCCCCACCTAATCCTAGATCACAAAGAACTCCACTTATATTTTCATCTGAGTTTTATAGTTCTAGGTCTTACATTTTGGTCTTTGATAGATTTTTTTAGTTGATTTTTGTATACAATGTGAGCTCTGGGTTCAATTTCATCCTTTTAACCATGTGCCTATACACAGGTGTTCCTAGCACCATTTATTGAAAAAAACATTATTTCCCCGCTAAAATGTCTTGGTACCTTGGTTTAAAATGAGTTGACCATAGATGTAAGGGTTTATTTCTGGACAATTCCATTCCACTGATCTATCTGTAAGTCTGTCATTATACTTGGATCATACTGTCTTGATTATTGTAACTGTGTGCTCAATTTTGAAATCAGAAACTGTGAGTTTTCCCACTTTGTTCTTTTTCAAGATTGTTTTGGCTATCCTGGGACACTGGCATTTCCATATTAATTTTAAGATTAGCTTGTCATTTTCTGCATAAAAAACTAGCTAGAATTTTAGTAGGGATTGCATTGACTCTGTAGATCAACTTAGGGAATGTCTGAATCTCATTTTTGTATTGTGCAAATTGAGGTTTCCCCCCTATATAGTGCATTCATACTTAAGATATTTGATAATTATGTACTCTAATGCTTTTCTGGCCTATCAGTGCTCACATTAGATGGTTATTCATGTGTAGATTTTCAAGAATTTAGTTAGAGTTATGATATATTAATATGATTATTAATATGATATATTAATTCATTCTTATTATGGTAATTCTAGAGACATTGCTAACAGTTTAAGGAGCAAAAAAAGAAAAAAACATAAATATCCACAGGAGTTCTCCTGAAGAAAAAAAAAATCACAATGAAAACAAAAGCAACAACAAAATATAATCACAAACTCAATTGCCTTAGTGTTTGTGATTCAGCATTTGATGTGTGAGTTTGTGTGTGACTGGAGTGGGTTAACATAGGGAAAATGAGAAGCATGTGTTTTTATACCATATTGACCAGGAATCTGCAAAAGACCTTCTCATGCTGGACAATACCATTTGTCCATCAAATGTATAATCCACTTCCCTTGGCAGCAGGTATCTTTTAGGAAAGTAGATTGCAGTGGCAGGACAGTTAAGCTTGTGCCAACTCTGCCATGGATTTGCTGATGCTTTAAGCAGGAAAAACATTTACTTATCCAGATTTTTACATATAGTTCTCTTTATGGTAAGATTCAGTCCCTCTCAAAATTTACCTATATGTATTGGGTTCCCAAGTAATGAATTGACTAGGCCTTGATCCTTAGGCAGGTTCCCAAGACAATCACAGCTCCAGCTGTTGTACTAGGAAAATGTGCAGTCTCTGTTGTCAAAGTGGGCTTCCCTGGTGGCTCTGTGGTGAAGAATCTGCCTGCCAATGCAGGAGACATGGGTTCAATACCCAATCTGGGAAGATCCCACATACCGTGGAACAACTAAGCCTGAGTACCATAACTATTGAGCCTGTGCTCTAGAGCCTGGGAGCCTCAACTACTCAGCCCATGTGCCACAACAACTGAAGTTGGCACACCCTGGCGCCCATGCTCTGAAACAAGAGAAACCATTGCAATGAGAAGCCTGGGCACTGTAACTAGAGAGTAACCCCTGCTTACCACAGCTAGACAAAAAGCCTACCCAGCAATGAAGACACAGCAAAAATAAATAAAATTATAAGAACAAGAATTATAATTATATAATATAGTGATTCACAATTTTTAAAAATATTTTAAAAATGAAAGTTATTATAGAATACGGACTCTATTCCCTGTGTTGTATGATATATCCTTGTTGCTTATCTTATCCATAATAGTTTGTTCCTCTTGATCCCCTAAGCCTATATTGCCCCTCCCCCTTTCTCTCTCCCCACTGGTAACCATTAGTTGGTTCTCTGTATCTGTGGGTCTGTTTCTTTTATTATATTCACTAGTTTGTCTATTTTTTAGATTCTGCCTATAAGCGATACCATACAGTATGGTACTGACACAAAAAAAGACACATAGATCAATGGAACAGAATTCAGAGCCCAGAAATAAGCTCGTGCACCTATGATCAATGAATCTACAACAAAGGAGACAATAATATACAATGGAGAAAAGACAGTCTCTTCAATAAGTGGTACTAAGAAACTGGACAGCTACCTATAAAAGAATGAAATCAGAATATTCTCTAACACGATATACAAAAATAAACTCAAAATGGATTAAAGACCTAAATGTAAGAGGAAAAACCATAAAACTCCTAGAGGAAAAAGTAGGCAGAACACTCTTTGACATAAATCATAGCAATATTTTTTTGGATGTCTCCTAAAGTAAAGGAAATAAAAGTAAAAATAAACAAACGGGACCTAATTAAACTTAAAAGCTTTTGCACAGCAAATCAAGAAGGCAACCTACAGAATGGGAGAAAACATTTGCAAATCATATAACCAATAAGGGGTTAATATCCAAAATATATTGAGTTGGTCAAAAGGTTCATTTGAGTTTTTCCGTAGCATCTTATGGAAAACCCAAATGAACCTTTTGGCCAACCTAATGTAAATAGCTCATACAACTCAATATCAAAAAAAACAAACAACCCAACAATCCCATTACTGGGCATATACCCTGAGGAGGCCATAATCGAGAAAGACACATGTACCCAATGTTCATTGTTCACTGTTTACAATAGCTAGGACATGGAAGCAACTTAGATGTCTATCAAGAGATGAATAGATAAAGAAGTTGTGGTATATATGCACAAGGGAATATTACTCAGCTATAAAAAGGAATGCATTTGAGTCTGTTCTAATGAGGTGGATGAGCCTAGAGCCTATTATACAGAGTGAAGTAAGTCAGAAAGAGAAAGACAAATATCATATATTAATGCATATATATGGAATATAGAAGGATGGTGCTGATGAGCCTGTCTGCAGGGCAGCAGTGGAGACGCAGACATAGAGAACAGACTTGTGGACACAGTGGGGGTGGAACGAATTGAGAGAGTAACTTTGAAACATATACTTTACCATGTGCAAAATTAGATAGCCAGTGGAAATTTGCTGTATGACTCAGGGAACTCAAACTGGGGCTCTGTAACAACCTGGAGGAGTAGGGTGGGGAGGGAGATGGGAGGGAGGTTCAAGAGGGAGGGGACACACGTATACCAATGACTGATTCATTTTAATGTATAGCAGAAACCAACACAATATTGTAAAGCAGTTATCCTCCAGTTAAAAATAAATAATAAAAAAAGTGAACAACCTGATTAAAAAGTGGGCAGAAGACTTGAATAGACATTTTTAAAAAGAGGATGTGCAGATGGACGACAGGAACATAAACAGATGCTCAACATTGCTAATCATCAGAGAAATGCAAATCAAAACAACAATGAGGTATCACGTCACTCCTGTCGAAGTGGCTATTGTCAAAAAGACCATGAATAACAAATGTTAGTAAGGATGTGGAGTACTGAGGAAAATGGTATGGAGGTTTCTTGAAAAACTAAAAATTAAAAAAAAAAAAAAGAATTACCATATGACCTAGCAATTCAACCCCTGGGTGTATATCCAAAGGAAACAAAAATACTAATTAGAAAACATACATGCACCCTCAGTGTTCATAGCAGCATTATTTACAATAGCCAAGACATGGAAGCAACCTAAGTGTCAACAGATGAATGGATAAAAAATATATGATACACACACACAGACATACACACACTGGAGTATTACTCAGTCATAAAAAAAGAATGAAATTTTGCTATTCGCAGCAAAGTGGATGGACCTGAAGGGTATTATGCTAAGTGAAATAAGAGAAAGAAATTGTCTTTGGTTTTTAAGTTATTTATAAGCAGTTAGTTTGGATGTGTGGACAATTTTTATGGATATAGATACATAAATTCAACATGTGTAGATCACCTCCTGTGTGCTAGGTACTGTTGGGGTATTTCAGTGAACAAAACACAAAAATCCCTGCCCACAAAGAGCTTATTTCTAAATAAATGATGAGAAAAACAAAGAATCCATGTATGGGTCTTCCCTGGTAGTCCAGTGGCTAAGACTCTGTGTTCTCAATGCAGGGGCGTGGGTTTGATCCCTAGTCAGGGAACTAGATCCCTCTTGCTGCAACTAAAAAAAGATCTCACATGCTGCAACCAAGACCTCGTTCAGCCAAATAAATAAGTAAATAGTTGTTTTTTTTTAAAAGAGCTAACTTAAAAAAAAATAGAATCCATGTATATCTAAGCATTTTACCAAATTGTAATCTTCCCCCTTATGTTGAACTGTGACTTGAGTTTGAATGGGTTTACTTAGAAGTGATTTCATTATAAAAGGTGTGATACACACAGGAGTACAGGAAATATAAGATATATAAAATCATGTTGTTATTTTTTTTCCTTTCATAGAAGACAGGCTTCTACACATTCAAGGCAATGGGTTCTCTGTTCATCAAACCTTCACTTGTACTCCTGTGCCACTGTTAGTGAAGTTGAAGAATTAGCTGCTCAATATGCAGCCTGAAGACAAGAAAAACCATAGGAAGTTAGTCTTTGATGACACTGAAAAGTAATGTGTGTATTTGCAGGACATCTTTGTGTTTGTACGTGCCAGCCTGATCACGTGATTAGTCACAGTGCAAAAAGCAGCTGCCCTGGTTTTCTTTGCCATTTTGTACTTGTCAATTTCCAAAAGAGGGTCAGTTTTACTTCCTTCCTTTAACACTTTCCAAGGACCACTGACAGATGTTGTATGTTTTTTTGCATGCCTTATAAGCTAAAATAAGTAATCATAATTGGATTTACCATTGCAGATGCTATGTATTTCAAAATTAGATTTTCTGAACCTAAGAAGAGATGAATAGCCATGGAATAGGAGATCTGGCACTTAGTCATATGCCTACGTGGATATTGTGAGTTCTGACATTAGTGGGTTGTCTTGTCTTATTTTATAGCTTGTGCTTTAAATAGCTGCTTTCGAAAGGCCTGATGTTATAATACAAATTTTAAAAAGAGGCTAATTTAATATTTACCTGTTACTAAGCCACTGTGTTTAGAATTATCTAGTGGTGGTGACTGTGGTGGTTGGGGACTGTGATTTGATTTTAAGCTCATGTTCTAACCTGTCCCTGATCATCTGCACTGTGGGTACTTGAATGAGAATGATTTAGATGAATAAAGTGATGGCCCTTTGATTTACATGCTTTTTTCCCCCCCAAATTTCTCTTGCTAAGAAATAATCTGGAACATTCAAAATTGTGTGATGAAGAGGTTTTAAATTTTTTTTTAATTTAAATTTATTTATTTTAATTAGAGGCTAATTACTTTACAATATTATATTGGTTTTGCCATACATCAACATGAATCCGCCACGGGTGTACACGTGTTCCCAATCCTGAACCCCCCCTCCCACCTCCCTCCCCATACCATCCCTCTGGGTCATCCCAGTGCACCAGCCTTGAGCATCCTGTATCCTGCATCGAACCTGGACTGGCGATTGGTTTCTTATATGATATTATACATGTTTCAATGCCATTCTCCCAAATCATCCCCCCCCCCCACAGAGTGCAAACTAGGACAACTATGGAGAACAGTGTGGAGATTCCTTAAAAAACTGGAAATAGACCTGCCATACGACCCAGCAATCCCACTGCTGGGCATACACACCGAGGAAACCAGAATTGAAAGAGACACGTGTACCCCAATGTTCATCACAGCACTGTTTATAATAGCCAGGACATGGAAGCAACCTAGATCAGCAGATGAATGGATAAGAAATCTGTGGTACATATACACAATGGAGTATTACTCAGCCATTAAAAAGAATACAGTTGAATCAGTTCTAATGAGGTGGATGAAACTGGAGCCTATTATACAGAGTGAAATAAGCCAGAAAGAAAAACACCAATACAGTATACTAACCCATATATATGGAATTTAGAAAGATGGTAATGGTAACCCTGTATGCGAGACAGCAAAAGAGACACAGATGTATAGAAGAGGTTTTTTTTAAACCTGTGCTTTCCAAAAGTACTCATGGAAGCTAATTCTTAAAGACATTTATTTTCATGACAGGTATGTATAGTTTTGAAGATGATGCAGAATTGTATAAAACATATATGAAAAATGTATATAATATATATGCCCATGGCCAATTTAAAGAGCCCTTTACCAGAGTTCTGACATTTAGCAAAGATCTTGTCAATTTTTATGGAGTGTAAATTTTAAAAGGCACATGATCAAGTCACAAAAGAGCTTTCACAGTGGAGAAGAGTAAATAAAGGCTCTACGCTGCAGTTTTTAACATTTTCTTATCAGTGTGAGCCTCTTCATATTGCCTATCGACTTTACAAGTGATTTGGTTTTTTTTTTTAATTGGAGTATAATTGCTTTACAATGTTGTGTTAGTTTCTGCTATACAACAAAGTGAATAAGATACACACACACACACAAGAGTATAATTGCTTTACAATGTTGTGTTAGTTTCTGCTATACAACAAAGTGAATAAGATACACACACACGTGCGCGCGTGCATACACACACACACACACACACACACACATTCCCCTCGCACTTGAGTCTCCTTCCCACCAAGTTATTTGAAAGATGTTAGAATGAACTTTCAAAATCAGCCATTTTAATTGCATACTTATTATTTCCAGTTCTCTGGACTAGACGCATGTGCAGAAACATGTAAATATTGGTGTTGACAAAAGTTACAGAAATGAATGGCTCCCCTTCATTTATCTCATCCATGACAGGATGAGGGAGCTCGCCACCACTTACTCTTCTCCTTGGAAGCAAGTCAGAGACCATCAACCTTGGTATAATGTTGAGTCATGACTACAAACTGAACGTGCTGAAAATGAACGCCAGGAGGTATTCAGCACAGGTTAGGCCACAAGACGTTATTTTTTTCCTCTCCCATTTTTTAGACACGATCTATTTCATCAGTTTAGTCCTCCATGTCATTTCTCTGTGTGCTCACGCCGTCCTGGGCTCCACGCTATTGTAACACTTAGTACTCTGAGCTGTCACTGCATTCTCCCAGATGACGAGCGCCCGAGGCAGGGCCAGTGAGTCACTGACTTTGTGTGTCCCCCATCGCTGCACAGGGCCTGGCAACAGATGGGAGTCAACAAAAGTTTGTTGAAAGAAGAAATACACAGATGATGAGAGTGGCTGGTGCCTAAATGAAGAAGGCACTTAAGTGGTTTTGCAATGTGGATTCCTCATTTGTATCCCCATTTTCTCCTTCCAGCCTCTCATTTCTTCCTTCCCTTTCCTGGCTTCCCTTAGAAATCCACTTTGTGTTACTAGGGGTTGGTATAACCCAACGATCTGTACTTTTCTGGGTGTGATAGCTTAGGAGTGAATATGATTTGAACTTAATGCCTTTTTACAGGGTGTCAAATTCAGAACCAGACAGACCCATCTCCTGACCCTAAATATGGTCCTAAAGTGAATTGCTTGAGGAAATTGGATCCCAAAGATTATAGGTGGGGAATTTTGAAGTGTGTCTATTTCCATTGGAGATCAGAGAAGCCCAACTAAAAGAATTGTGGACTAATTGACATGACAGCTGTGGACTGAGCAAAAATTCTTTTTGAAAGGACTGTCTTATCTTGTTTTTGACATTGGAGGAATTAAGGTGATTGGCAATGAGAACATGTGCAATTCCTTAAAAGTTTATTGACTTAAATAATTTTGCCTATGTTACATATAATTAAAAAGCCCCTATACTTTATGCTAAAATAAAATTTTTGTTTAAGCATTGGGTATAAAAGATTATCTTACTGTCCTTGAAATTTGCATTTCACACTTTACAAATGTTTTGGAAGATCTTTTCAAATGTTTATTGACCATTCCTATTTCCTTTTCTGTGAAATGCTTGTTCCTGTTATTTTGTTTTCCATTTTTCTGTCATGTTGTTTGTCTCTTTTTAAAATTGACTTACAATCTTTTATATATCCTTGATATTATTTGTCACATATGTATTGAAGTGTCTGCTTGTAATTTGTCTAGTCATCACTTTCTTTGTGATGTCTTTTGATGAAAGAAAATTTTACCTTTAGTATAGCCCAAATTATCAGTCTTTTCCTTTAAGCTCTGTGCTTCTTGTGTCCTGTTTAGAAACCTCTATCCTACCCACAGATGATACACATTTTCTCTGATCTGATTCCCGATGCTGTAGGCTTTGACTCTCCATCAATGCATGACCATTAAAACCAGGTTTTAAGTCACCTGTGGTTTGGCAGCTGCCCTCCGGCAACTACTATTCTCTGTTAGCTTCTCTCAGGATATTTGCCCTCGTAATGTTTTTGGCCTTTGAAGATTTCCTTGTCTTTCCTGCCAACTGAGCAGAAAAATAAATTAGGAAGAATTTACTTTTGTTTTTTCCACTATGTTTTTATGTTTTGTAGCAGGAAGATTTTTTAGGATTTTTAGTCCCCCATGAGACCAATAAGGGAAAACTCCTCCCTGTTTTTCAAACTTGAAAGTTCCATTTTTATATTCAAAGATGATACCATCTCAGAGTTTTCCTTGTATACAAAACCCTAGATATGGATAAGGAACCGTGACCTACTCCCCTATTTGCAGATGAACTGAAAGATGGAAGTGGTATTCTGGCCAGGAACAGCTGTGGCTATTTGGGGAGGGGTGGGAATGAAACTCTTTGCAGAACCATAATGCTAACCTAGTTATTATCTACCACTGCCTGAATGCTCACTTGTACAGTAAAACTTTTAAATTGTAATCTTATTTTTTTCTTTCCTCTATAACAATGGCCAGCATGTATTGAGTAATTACCATATATTAGACACTATTCCAAGACTTTGCATATTAACAACTTTACTTATTACAATAACAATGAAATAGCTATTGTCATTTTTCTCCATTTTACCAATAAAGGAAATTGAGACACTGAGAGTATAAGCAGCTTGTCCTTGGTGATACAGCTTGTAAGTGGTAGAGCTGGAATTGGAATATATACGGTCTGCCTTTGAAGCATGCACTCAAAAGTACTGTGCTATATTAACTCTATAAGAAATATTTGTGTGTATGAAAGTATCAGAATTTTATATTTCTACATCACCCAAGATAACAATGAAATATAAGCACTGTGTGAACTTACTGATTGTGTGATGTCATTGTGGTTTACCTTTATGCACAACCTTTAACTTTTGTAAAAAAAAAATCCCTTTATTGTTATTATTATTTTGCTTAGTTGCTTAGTGGTGTCTGACTCTCTGCGATCCCATGGACTATAGCCCTCCAGTCTCTTCTGTCCATGAAATTCTCCAGGCAAGAATACTGGAGTGGGTTGCCACTTGCTTCTCCAGGGGATCTTCCCCACCCAGGGATCGAACCCAGGTCTCCTGCATTGCAGGTGGATTCTTTACCATCCGAGCCACCAGGGAGGCCCAGCAACCTTCATCTTTTTTCCTTAACACACGTTTTCAAAAGTTGAACCCAGTTCTATTTGTTTTTCCATGTTCAAATTCCTTTGGAAAGAGAGGTAGAAAACAGGCATCCTTTACTCAGATGATTCAGATGAACATTTTTCTTACAAACAATGATTCTTCCCTTGATTTATTATTTTGTAACAACTTTATTACAATACACTTAACATACCATGGGTTTCCCTGGTGGCCCAGCTGGTAAAGAATCTGCATGCAATGTGGGAGACCTGGGTTCGATCCCTGGTTTGGGAAGATCCCCTGGAAAAGGGAACGGCTACCCACTCCAGTAATCTGGCCTGGAGAATTCCATGGACTTTTTGTCCATGGGGTTGCAAAGAGACACAACTAAGTGACTTTCACTTCACTAACATACCATACATGTAATGTACCCATTTAAAGTGTTAAATTCAATGTTTTTAGCACATTCAGATTTGTGTCACCATCACTGAAACCAATGCTGGGGCACTTCATTATTGTTAAAAGAAACCCTATTACCCTTTGGCTAGGATCCTCCCAGTTTCTCCATTCCCCAGCCCTAAGCAACCACTTTAAGAAACCAGGATTTCAAATCCTGAAAGATGATGCTGTGAAAGTGCTGCACTCAGTATGCCAGCAAATTTGGAAAACTCAGCAGTGGCCACAGGAAAAGGTCAGTTTTCATTTCAATCCCAAAGAAAGGCAATGCCAAAGAATGCTCAAACTACTGCACAATTGCACTCATCTCACATGCTAGTAAAATAATGCTTAAAATTCTCCAAGCCAGGCTTCAGCAATACGTGAACGGTGAATCCAGATGTTCAAGCTGGTTTTAGAAAAGGCAGAGGAACCAGAGATGAAATTGCCAACATCCGCTGGATCATCAAAAAAGCAAGAGAGTTCCAGAAAAACATCTATTTCTGCTTTATTGACTAGGCCAAAGCCTTTGACTGTGTGGATCACAATAAACTGTGGAAAATTCTGAAAGAGATGGGAATACCACACCACCTGACCTGCCTCTTGAGAAATCTGTATGCAAGTCAGGAAGCAACAGTTAGAACTGGACATGGAACATCAGACTGGTTCCAAATAGGAAAAGGAGTACATCAAGGCTGTATATGGTCACCCTGCTTATTTAACTTAAATGCAGAGTACATCATGAGAAACACTGGGCTGGAGGAAGCACAAGCTGGAATCAAGATTGCCTGGAGAAATACCAATAACCTCAAATATGCAGATGACACCACCCTTATGGCAGAAAGTGAAGAACTAAAGAGAAAGAGGAGAGTGAAAAAGTTGGCTTAAAGCTCAACATTCAGAAAACTAAGATCATGGCATCTGGTCCCATCATTTCATGGGAAATAGATGGGGAAACAGTGGAAACCGTGTCAGACTTTATCTTTTTGGGCTCCAAAATCACTGCAGATGGTGATTGCAGCCATGAAATTTAAAGACACTTGCTCCTTGGAAGGAAAGTTATGACCAACCTAGACAGCATATTCGGAGAAGGCAATGGCAACCCACTCCAGTGTTCTTGCCTGGAGAGTCCCAGGGACAGGGGAGCCTGGTGGGCTGCCCTCTATGGTGTTGCACAGTCGGATGTGACTGAAGTGACTTAGCAACAGCAGCAGCAGCAGCAGACAGCATATTGTAAAGCAGAGACATTACTTTATCAACAAAGCTCTGTCTAGTCAAGGCTATGGTTTTTCCAGTGGTCGTGTATGGATGTGAGAGTTGGACTATAAAGAAAGCTGAGTGCTGAAGAATTGATGCTTTTGAACTGTGGTGTGGGAGAAGACTCTTGAGAGTCCCTTGGACTGCAAGGAGATCCAACCAGTCCACCCTAAAGGAGTTCAGTCCTGCGTGTTCATTGGAGGGACTGATGTTGAAGCTGAAACTCCAATATTTTGGCCACCTGATGCGAAGAGCTGACTCATTTGAGAAGACCCTGGTGCGGGAAAGGTTGAGGGCAGGAGAAGAAGGGGACGACAGAGGATGAGATGGTTGGATGACATAACCAACTCAATGGACATGGGTTTGGGTGAACTCTGGGTGTTGCTGATGGACAGGGAGGCCTGGCGTGCTGCAATTCATGGGGTTGCAAAGAGTCGGACACGACCGAGCCACTGAACAGAACTGAACTGAAGCAAGCACTAGTCTACTTACTATCTCTCTCTCAATGCCTATTCAGGATATTTCATAAAATGAAATCTTATAATTTGTGGCTTCTTTCACTTAGCAAAATGTTTTCAAGATCCATCCATGTTGTAGCATGTATCAGTCCTTTACTACTTTTTATTGTTGAATAATATTTCATCACATGGATATATCACATTTGTTTACCCATTCTTCAGTTGATAGACATTTCTGTTTCTACTTTTGGTTTTTATGAATAATGCTATAGAGATTTCTGTACATGTTTTGTGTAGATGTTTTCATTTCTTTCAGGTATATACTTAGGAGTAAAGTTGCTAGGTCATATGGTTTAACTTTTTGAGAAATTGCTCAACTGTTTTGCACAGGGGCTCAACCATTTTACATTCTCTTGAACACTATATAGGGTTTCTAATTTGTCCACATACTTGCTAACTGGGCTTCCCTGGTAGCTCAGCTGGTAAAGAATCCTCCTGCAGTGCAGGAGACCCTGGTTCGATCCTGGGTCAGGAAGATCCACTGAAGAAGGGATTGGCTACCCACTCCAGTGTTCTTGGGCTTCCCTGGTGGCTGAGCTGGTAAAGAATCCACCTGCAATGTGGGAGACCTGGGTTTGATCCCTGGGTTGGGAAGATCCCCTGGAGAAGGGAACAGCTACCCACTCCAGTATTCTGGCCTGGAGAATTCCATGTACTGTATAGTCTATGGGGTTGCAAAGAGTCAGACACTATTGAGTGACTTTTACTTGCTAATACTTGTTATTGTCCATCTTTTTTCATTATTGCCATTCCTGTGGGAGTGAAGTGTTATCTGATTGTAGTCTTGATATGTATTTCCATAATGAATAAATGATGTTGAGCATCTTTGTATGTGCTTATTGGTCAGTTTTATACCTTCTTTGGAGATGTGTCTATTCAAATCCACTTTGCCCACTTTTAATTGTATTTGCCTTTTTATTATTGATTACTAAATGTTCTTTATGGTTAGCTTTCTGAGATTTTGGTTTTTGTTCTGGAGGCTGTGAGATTGTAGTTCTTGCCTCTTCTGTCTGCCCACTGGTGGGTAAGGATAAGAAGCTTGTGCAAGCTTCCTGATGGGAGGGACTGGCTGTGGGGAAAACTGGGTCTTGCTTTGGTGGGCAGGGCCAGGCTCAGTAAATCTTCAGCCCAGTTTTCTACTAATGGGTAGGGCTGTGCTCCCTCCTGTTAGTTGTTTGGCCTGAGGCAACCCAGTCCTGAGGTCTATAGGCTCTTTGTTGTTTTTCAGTCACTAAGTTGTATCCAACTCTTGGAGACCCCATGGACTGTAGAATGCCAGGCTTCCCTGTCCTTCACTATCTCTTGGAGTTTGCTCAAATTCATGTCCATTGAGTCATTGATGCCATCCAACCATCTCATCCTCTGTCACTCCTCTCTCCTCCTGCCCTCAATCTTTCCCAGCATGAGTGTCTTTTCCAATGAGTCGGCTCTTCTTATAAGGTGACCAAAGTATTAGAGCTTTAGCTTCAGCATCAGCATCAGTCCTTCCAGTGAATATTCAGGGTTGATTTCCTTTAGGATTGACTGGTTTGATCTCCTTGCTGTCCAAGGGACTCTGAAGAGTCTTCTTCAGCACCACAATTCAAAAGCATCAATTCTTCACCACTCAGCCTTCTTTATGGTTCAACTCTCACATCCATACGTGGCTACTGGAAAAACCAAAGCTTTGACTAGACAGACCTTTGTCAGCAAAGTGATATCTCTGCTTTTTAATGTGCTGTCTAGGTTTGTCATAGCTTTTCTTCCAAGGACAAGCATCTTTTAATTTCATGGCTGCAGTCATTTTGGAGCCCAAGAAAATAAAATCTGTCGCTGCTTCCGCTTTTTCTCTATTTGCCGTGAAGTGATGGGACCAGATGCCTTGGTCTTAGTGTTTTGAATGTTGAATTTTAAGCCAGCTTTTTCACTCTCCTCTTTCACCTTTATCAATAGGCTCTTTAGTTCCTCTTTGCTTTCTGTTATTAGGGTGGTTTCATATGCAAATCTGAGGTTGTTGATATTTCTCCTGGCAATTTTGATTCCAGCCTGTGATTCGTCCAGCCCGGCATTTCACATAATGTACTCTGCATCGATGTTAAACAATATACAGCCTTGATGTACTCCTTCCCCAGTTTTGAACCAGTCAATTGTTCCCTGTCCAGTTCTAACTGTTGCTTCTTGACCTGCATACAGATTTCTCAGGAGGCAGGTAATTTGGCCTGGTATTCCCATCTCTTTAAGAATTTTCACAGTTTGTTGTGATCCACACAGTCAAAGGCTTTAGTGTAATCAGTGAAGCAGATGTTTTTCTGGAATTCCCTTGCTTTTTATATGATCCAACGGATGTTGGCAGTTTGATCTCTGGTTCCTTTGCCTTGTCTAAATCTAGCTTGAACATCTGGAACTTCTCAGTTCACATAGTGTTGAAGCCTAGCTTGAAGGATTTTGAGCGTTAACTTGCTAGCATGTGAAATGAGTGCAGCTGTACAGTAATTTGAACATTCTTTGGCATTCCCCTTCTTTGGGATTGGAAGGAAAACTGATCTTTTCCCAGTCCTGTGGCCATTGCTGAGTTTTCTAAATTTGCTGGCATATTGAGTTCAGCACTTTAACAGCATCATCTTTTAGGATTTTAAGTAGCTCAGCTAGAATATACTATAATAATATACTATACTCTTGTTGAACTTGCTTAGTAATACTAAAATGCTTTATTGTTTTTGTGTCTGTGTATGTGAATTCCTTATTATTTTCTACATTCAAGTCATTTGCAAATAGAGATAGTTTTACTTCTTCCTTTGGGGAAGTGACTGTGTGTTGGGTATCACCAAGACCACTCCAGGTTTAATCACTTTCTAGGCAGAATCACAGGACTCAAGCTTATTGTGCTCATAGCTGGTGTTTATTACAACAAACAGATACAAAGCAAAATCAGCAAGAGAAAAGGCACACAATATAAAGTCTGGAGAAAAGCAGGCACAAGCTTTCAAGGGTTCTCTTCCAAGTGAGTCACAAAGAATGTGCTTAAATAGTTCCCCCAGCAACAAGTTGTGACACATATGAAATGTTGCCCATCAGGGACTCTTCAGAGGCTCCTTGCAGTTGGTAGTGGTGGGTAGTCACATAGGCACTCGATCACTAGCAGATACCAGCATTTCCTTGCTCCCTAAAGGAAAGCAGGTGTTTAGCATAATCCGCATTGTTTACTTCCTGAGTCAAAGTTCCCAGATGCCAGCCAAAGGCTTACTTTGCAATTCTGCCTTTCTAAGGATAAGCAGTGGAGGCCTGCTATGTTAACTCTTTCTGTACTGACTTCTAATGCTATAGGGATTCTTTTTTTTTCCCAGAAAGTTTTAAACAATTATTTTGAAAATTTGATACAATTTTTCTATTTACACCTATTACAAAATACTGGATATATTCTCCATGCTGTACAGTACATCCTTGAGCCTATCCTACACCCAATAGTTTGTACCTCCAACTTCCCCACCCCTGTATTGCCTCTCTCCCCCATAGCCACTAGTTTCTTCTCAAAGTCTGTATTTCTGCTTTTTTTTGTTTTAGACACTAGTTCATTGTATTTTTAAATTTTTTATTTTTTCTTGTGTTTTCTAGATTCCACATATAAGTAATATCATATAGCATATGTCTTTGTCTGGCTTATTTCACTTAGCATTACCCTCCAAGTCTATCCATGTTGCTGCAAATGGCAAAAATCTCATTTTTTTAATGGATGATTAATATTTCATTATATATATATATGCTGCTAAGTCGCTTCAGTTGTGTCTGACTCTGTGCGACCCCATAGATGGCAGCCCACCAGGCTCCCCCGTCCCTGGGATTCTCCAGGCAAGAACATTGGAGTGGGTTGCCATTTCCTTCTCCAGTGCTTGAAAGTGAAAAGTGAAAGTGAAGTCACTCAGTCATGTCCCACTCTTCGCAACCCCATGGACTGCAGCCTACCAGGCTCCTCCATCCATGGGATTTTCCAGGCAAGAACACCGGAGTGGGTTGCCATTGCCTTCTCCAATATATATACACACATACAAATCACATCTTCTTTATCCATTCATCTGTTGATGGACATTTAGGTTGCTTCCATACCTTGGCAATTGTAAATAAGGCTGCTATGATCTCTGGGGCTTCCAAGGTGGCGCTAGTGGTAAAGAACCCACTTGCCAATGCAGGAAACATAAGAGACTTGGGTTCGATCCCTGGATCGGGAAGATCCCCTGGAGGAGGAAATGGCAACCCACTCCAGTATTCTTCCTGGAGAATTCCGTGGACAGAGGAGCCTGGTGGACTATGGTCCGTAGGGTCACAAAGAATCAGGCACAACTGAAGTGACTTAACACATACACATGAACATTGGGGTACATGTATGTTTTCTAATTAGTGTTTTAGTTTCTTTTGGATATACACCTTGAAGTGGAATTGCTGGGTCACATGGTAGTCCTTTTTTTAAATTTTTCATTTTTTGAGAAACCTCCATACAGTTTTCCACAGTGGCTGCACCAATTTACCTTCTTACCAACAGTGCTCGAGGGTTCCCATTTTTCCACATCCTCACCAACATTTGTTATTTGTGTTCTTTTTGATTATGGCCATTTTGACAGGTGTAGGTGGTATCTCACTGTGGTTTTGTTTTGCATTTTACAGGATTCCATTTTGAAACGATGAAAATGTTCTGGAGTTAAATAGAGGTGATGATACAATGGGGGAAAGTGAGCGTGGGATGAACTGAGAGAGTAGCATTGACATATATACACTACCATGTGTAAAGTAGATAGCTGGTGGGAAGCTGCTATACAGCACAGGGAGCTCAGCTTGGTGCTCTGTGATGACATAGAGGGGTGGGATGGGGGTGGGTAGGAGGGAGGCTCAAGAGGGAAGTGATATATGTATACTTATAAGTGATTCATGTTGTTGTACAGCAGAAACCAACACAGCATTATAAAGCAATTATTCTCCAATTAAAAAAAATAAAAGTAGCAGTGATGGTTTCAACGTTTTTTAAACATACTAAAATATACCCAATTGTGCACTTTAAAAGGATGAATTTTTGGTATGTGATTTATAGTTCAATAAATATAAATAAATATATAATTAAAAAGTGATTCTTTTCAGGCTCATAGGGAATATTGACCACAATGTACCACCTTAACACATTTAAAAGAGTGTAAATCAGACGATGGCTATTCTTAGACCACAGTGGAATTAAACTAGAAACCAATGTCAGAAAGATAACTGGAAAATTCTAAAATACATGGATATTAAGAAAATACCTCTAAATAACACATGGGTCAATGAAGAAATCTCAAAGCAATTTTAGAAAAATATTTTGAATTAAATGAAAATGAAAACACAACTTATCACAAAAGGAAAATAGAATGGATAAATAAAAAGTGGTATGGCCAGGGAATGGAATATTATTCAGTGCTAAAAAGAAATTAGCTAGCAAGCCATGAAAAGACTTAGAGGAACCTAAAATGCATATTGCTAAGTGAAAGAAACCAATTTGAAAGGGCTACATACTGTATGATTCCAACAATAAGACATTCTGGAAAAGGCAAAACTATGTAGACAATTTAAAAAACCCACTGATTGCCATGGGTTGTGCGTGGGAGAGATGAATAGATGGACACAGAGAAATTTTAGGGCAGTGAAAATACTCTGCATGACACCATAATGATGGATACATGTCATTATACTTTTGTCTAAACTTATAGAATTTACATCACCAAAAGTGAATCCAAATGTAAACTATGGACTTTGGGTGACAATGATGTGTCAGTGAAGGTTCATGAGTTGTAACAAATGTACTTTTCTGATGAGTGATGTTGATTAAGGGGGCTATGCATATGTAGGGGCAGGGCGTATATAGGAGATTGCTGTACTTACCCTTCAATTATGCTGTTAACCTTAAAACTGCTCTTAAAAAAGTGAACATGATCATTACCCCAAAAAAGTGAAAAATATACCAAAAAAAATTTTATGGCCCAGAAGAAAAGCCCTGTTAACATTGAAGTTAGGTTTGTTTTTTTTTGTTGTTGTTAATTATATAGTTGACATCATACTGGATAAGCAGTTTTGTTAAAAATTGCAGTATAATTGATTTACAATGTTCTGTTAGTTTCTGGTGTAAGGCAAAGTGATTCAGATATACAAATATATACATACTTTTTTTTTCATATTCTTTTCTATTATAGTTATCACAAGATATGAAATGTAGTTCCCTGTACTATACAGTGGGTCCTTGTTTTTATATTTTTTTATAGATTCTTTTTTTTAAATTGATTAATTTTTGATTTATTTTTTGGCTGTACTTCGTTTTCATTACTGTGCGTGAGCTTTCTCTAATTTCGTCCAGTGGGGGCTGTTCTCTAGTTGGCTGTATGCAGGCTTCTCATTATGGTGGCTTCACTGGTCGCACAGCACGGTCTCTAGGTGCATGGGCTCAGCAGTCACGGTGAACAGGCTTGTTGCCCTGCAGCCTGTGTGATCTTCTCGGACCAAGTCCAAGTCATGTCTCCTGCATTGGCAGGCAGATTCTTAACCACTGGACCACCAGGGAAGCCTCCTCTTGTTTTTTAATATCTATTTTATATATAGTAGCTTGTGTCCAAACTCCCAATCCAGCCCTCCCCCATCCCCCCTTGGCAACCACAAGTCTGTTCCTGTTTTATAAATACGTTCATTTGTATCTTTTTTTTTTTAGATTACACATATAAGTGACAACATATGATACTTGTCTTTCTCTGTCTGGCAAACCTCACTCAGTATGATAATCTCTAGGTCCATCCATGTCGCTGCAAATGGCATGATTTCATTCTTTTTTTGTGGCTGAGTAATATTCCATTGTGTGTGTATTTATATATGTGTGTGTGTATATATAAATATATATATATAAATACACACATATATAAATACACTATATATACACACACACATATATATATACACACACACATATATAAATATATATATATATATATATATATCTCCTGCAACATCACAGCCTGCGTATGACATTACACACCCTGTGTGCATGCATGCTAAGTCACTTCAGTCATGTCTGACTCTCTGTGACCCTATGGACTGTAGCCCACCAGACTCCTCTGTCCATGGGATTCTCCAGGCAGAAATACTGGAATGGGTTGCCATGCCTTCCTCCAGGGGATCTTCCCAATCCAGGGATTGAACCTGCATCTCTTTTGTCTCCTGGATTTGCAGGCAGGTTCTTTACCTCTAACGCCACCTGGGAAGCCCACCTTGGACTATATGACATCTAAAATGACCATTGTGAAATCTAATGATGTATATATGTCTATACCAGCTACAAAGAGTTTTGGAATTAATTTTTAAAATTTTATTTCTTCATTTTATTATTTATTTATTTTTGGCTGTGCTGAGTCTTTACTGCTTTGCATGGGCTTTTTCTAGGCGGGGTGAGGGGGTCTATTCTCTTTAGTTGCCATGCACAGGCTTCTCATTGTGGTGGCTTCTCTTGTGGAATGCGGCCTCTAGAGCACAGGCTCAGTAGTTGCGGTGCACTTGCCTCACAGCATGTGGAATCTTCTGGAGATCAAAGCCATGTCCCTTCCATCAGCAGGTGGACTCTTATCCACTGCGCCACCAGGGAAGTCTGGGAATTAATTTTTTTAATTTCCTGTTTTTCCTTTTACGACTTTAATTGATTTGTTCTAAGGTGCTTAAGATTGGGTTTGGGGTAGAAGAATGAGAAAGAGTCAAATGTGAGATTTCAAAATGTTAACTTTTGAAAAAAAAATGGGCATCTTAGTACTCAGGCCAAGTTTTCTTTGGAGTTTATACTACAGGAGAGCGGGCCTTGGACTTCCCTTTCCCTTTTCCTTCCTGCATGTTTTGTTGCACACATGCTTATCAACAACCTGAGTCTTGGGGCATTTTGAGGTTATACCCAGACTTGGTAGTTGACTCGAGACTCTGCCAGTTTCTCCAGCCACTGTGTTGTAGGTGTTGCCTGCTTGGAAAATACCTTTGTGCTAAGGCAGAGATCCTGGATCAGAGGCATTCCAGAAGCTTGCTCTCCACTGGAGGCTTGGAAAAGTTCTCCACTTTTTGTTTCCAGTCTTGCTGTCTGGCTTTAGTTAGATTATCCCATTCTCTGAACTCAACCCATATCAAGACATATACAGTCTGTGATGCCTTCACCTACTCCTGTGTTGGTGCCTCATTTCTATGTCATTTTTTATTCCCCTGTCTGTGTATTTGAATCCCACCCAGTTTTCCAGGCTCAGCTCAGATGTCACCTCATCTATGAAATCCTTTTCTTTTTTTTTCCTTCCTTTTTCTTAATCTCTCAATTTCAATGCAATAATTTCTCCCCTTCCTTTACTCTATATTGTGTATTTCTATTATAGCACATACTGTACTATGTATTATGGCCAGTTGTTTAGATGTTGTATCTTCTGTTAATTTTTAAGCTTGTGGTGAGACACTCTTTCATATTCCAGTGGGCCACAGCACCTAGCAGGAGGAACAAATAAAAACCCAGTAGATGTTTGGTGAGTTGAATAAAATAGATTGGAGAATGTTGTGAGCAGAGGGGTTTAGCAAGAATCTTGGTTTTCCTTTGTTAATGCAGGATTATGTGAGTCTTTTATACTGTACCTTTATGGCAGCAATGGACTTCCCTGGCTCAGAGGTTAAAGCATCTGCCTACAATGCTGGAGACCCAGGTTCGATCCCTGGGTTGGAAAGATCCCCTGGAGAAGGAAATGGCACCCCACTCCAGTACTCTTGCCTGGAGAATCCCATGGACGGAGAAGCCTGGTAGGCTACAGTCTGTGGAGTCACAGAGAGTCGGACATGACTGAGTGACTTCACTTTCACTTTATGGAAGAACAAAGTACTGCATAGTTTGTTCTACTGTAGTCTAATGGGAATTCATTTTGTGATGGTTTCAGAATTACCCTTTTATTTGTTCCACCTTTTAAAGCATAACACTTGTCAAGACAGCACTTGAATTTGTTGCATGTTCAGAATCATTACATTTACAGATGGTATAGTATATCTGATGCTCATATTGAAAGGGAAGAATTACACACATAGACTCCCATCTGCCTTGCAACGGGATTTAGGACTCAAAACAAAACCAAGTTTTATTTGAGTCGTGAACACCAGCAATAGTGAACCTTCAGAAAGAATTTCAGTCTGTAAGAATAATGGCATTTCTGGCAAAAGATTGTGTTATAAACATTCCTGATATGGTTTGGGATGAAACGCTTCCTGGAAGAAAATGTGAGGTTAATAAACCATATCTAGTTAGTAATTTGCATTAGAGCTGATTGTATTCTTCTGCCTGTCTGAATGTTAGGGAACCAAATGGATGACACTGTGAAAACTTCTTCTGAATCTTCTACTAGGGTCTGAACAGTGCCTGTGCCTAGCAATTGTTCTGTGTGAATTTCTTAAATAAATAAGTGATGAATGGGAGCCTCTCAGAGCCTGTTACTTCATCTGTAAGGTGAGGGTTTTAATATCCATCTTGGAGGACTGTTGTAAGATCAGAGAAAATGCATACAAAGTACTTTATGCATACTTTGCAAGTACTATGTATTAGTCCCTCAGTCGTGTTAGGCACTTTGCGATCCTATTGACTGTAACCTGTCAGGCTTCCTCTGTCCATGTGGTTCCTGGTGTCTCAGATGATAAAGAATCTGCCTGTCAAGCAGGAGATGTGGGTTTGATCTCTGGATTGGGACGATCCTCTGGAGAAGGAAATAGCAAGCCATTCCAGTATTCTTGCCTGGGAAATCCCATGAAACCTGGCAAGTACTAGGTGCTCAGTAAGTAGCTACTTCTAATCATTCACAGCACTTTTTCCCTCTGTTTTCATATTGGTGGTAGGAAAGAGATTATAACTTTCTGGTTGACATTTCCTTTATTTCCTTTTCTATTTTAATTTGTTTCCCATTTTAAAACATTTTTTATTGAAGTATATTTGCTTTACAATGTTGTGTTACTTTCTGCTATACAGCAAAGTGAATCAGCTATCAGTCAGTTAGTTCAGTTGCTCAGTCATGTCCCACTCTTTGTGACCCCATGGACTGCAGCACTCCAGGCTTCCCTGTCCATCACCAACTCCCAGAGGTTGCTCAAACTTAGGTCCATTGAGTCGGTGATGCCATCCAACCATCTCATCTTCTGTCATCCCCTTCTCCTCCAGCCTTCAATCTTTCCCAGCATCAGGGTCTTTTCAAATGAGTTGGTTCTTCACATCAGGTGGCCAAAGTATTGGAGTTTCAGCTTCAGTATCAGTCCTTCCAATGAATATTCATGACTGATTTCCTTTAGGATTCACTGGTTTGATCTACTTGCAGTCCAAGGGACTCTCAAGAGTCTTCTCCAGCACCACAATTCAAAAGCATCAATTCTTTGGCACTCAGCTTTCTTTATGGTCCAACTCTCACATCCATACATGACTACTAGACATATATGCCCTCTCTTTTGGATCTTATTTTTCAGAAAAGATGAAAGCAGAGATATTTGCTGTTTTAAGCAGTTAATATTTGCCCTGGTTCTCTGGTGCTTGGACAGAATGGCATATTATGCAGCATGGTTTAGAACTCATATTCTTCTATGGGATAGGAACAGAACCCCCAGGGAAGGGATAAATGTACATGAGAGCATGTCACCAGGAAGTAAAGCTCAATGGCTGGAATTATTGCTGTTATACACCAGAATCTGGAGTAAAAACGCTTTCTATCAAATGAGAATGCATGTAGATATCAAATAAACCATCATTTTTCCAATAAGAGTCAATAATAAACTCAGTAGAATTTAAATGCCTTGCAATGGTGGCACACATTCAGTTCATGGAGGCATAGACTCTTGGAGAAGTAGGACACGAAAGATCATTTACTCAAATCCACCTATATGCTCCACTGTTCTCTCTAGTCTCCTTTCTACAGAGTTGCTTGGCCTTTGTTTCAATGCTCTTAGTGATGGGAAAGGGCTTCTCTAGCTACCATGGCAGTCATTTCGTCTATTGAGTGTTCTGACTTTTAAAACAAGTGCTTTACATGGAGTCGGTGTAGCTCTCTGTTGCTTTCTGTTTGTCTTCTCTTTTACTCTGAAGGGAAAAAACTAACCAACTAACCAATCAACCAACCAACTATCCAACCAACCAACAAAAGAAGTACCTGAACGAATAGGTTTGGGAAGCACTGCACACACAGCCCATACCCAAGGAAGAGTTGCATGCAGTGTGTCTGTGTTTCCTGGGGGATGTTGCAGTATGCTTAAACCCCAGCAGTTCACAAAATTTTTTGATTGTAAATCTTTACTGTTACCCAGAACATCTATCCACAGTTTAGAATAGAATCTGGCACTTAGTAAGTGCTCAAGAAATATTTGTTTTTAAAAAATAAATGGATGCAAAATAAATCTTTAAAAACTATAAAGGGCACCCTGTATTAAGGTGACAAGTGTTTTTTTTTTTTTTTTTCTGCAAGTGACACCACCAAAATGAATCAACTAATTGGATGGGTTTACCTTCCTCCTCTGCAAACCATCCTAAATATATTATTTATTTCCACACCTTTTAGGACTTCTAAAATTCTTCATATTTGAATTCTGAGCTTGTATTCTCATTTGCACAACTACCTTTTATATTATAAAAGAAATATTAGAGATTGAGTTTGCAATTGATAGCCAAGGCAATAAAAGCTTGCTCCTGTTGCTTCCTGATCAAATGTGTGGAACAAATGAGGTGACAAGCACTCTCTTTGTCTTGTCTTCAATTTGTCCTTGATTGTGTTCGATTGTGCAATTACATGGTTCTTCAGCAGAGCTTTTCAAGGAAGACTGTTCCACGAGGGTGTTTTTGAGGGTGTTTGTCAAATTACCTATTGAGTTAAAGTTAAGTGAAGTCGCTCAGTCGTGTCCAACTCTTTGAGACCCCATGGACTATAGCCTACCAGGCTCCTCTGTCCATGGGATTCTCCAGGCAAGAGTACTGGAGTGGGTTGCCATTTCCTTCTCGAGGAGATCTTCCCGACCCAGGGATTGAACCCAGGTCTCCTGCATTGCAGGCAGATGCTTTACTGTCTGAGCCACCAGGGAAGCCTGTTGAGTTAGTGCCCTTTTAAAAAAAGTTTTTTATTGGAGTGTAGTTGCTTTGCAGTGTTGTGTTGGTTTCTACTATACAGCAAAGTGAATCAGCTATAAGTAAATATATATCCCTTCTTTTTTAGATTTCCTTCCCACTTAGGTCACTACAGAGAATTGAGTAGAGTTCCCTGAGCTATACAGTAGGTTCTCATTAGTTATCTTTTTTATACATGTGCTGCTATGCTAAGTAGCTTCGGTTGTGTCTGACTCTTTGCAACCCCATGGACTGTAGCCCTCCAGGCTCCTCTGTCCATGGGATTCTCCACGCAAGAATACTGGAGTGGGTTGCCATGCCCTCCTCCAGGATTTTATACATAGTAGTGTATATATAGGAGAAGGCAATGGCACCCCACTCCAGTACTCTTGCCTGGAAAATCCCACGGATGGAGGAGCCTGGTGGGCTACAGTCTATGGGGTCGCGAAGAGTCAGACACGACTGAGTGACTTCACTTTCACTTTTCACTTTCATGCATTGGAGAAGGCAATGGCACCCCACTCCAGTATTCTTGCCTGGAGAATCCCAGGGACTGGGGAGCCTGGTGGGCTGCCGTCTATGGGGTCACACAGAGTCAGACACGACTGAAGCGACTTAGCAGCAGCAGCAGCAGCAGCAGCAGTGTATATATGTCAGTCCCAATTTCCCAGTTTATCCCGTTAGTGCTTTTTTGTTTTGTTTTCCCAACCAGTCCTTTTGGGGTTTCACAACTAGTCCAAAGTAAGGAGAATGCACGCCTTTCATTTTTGAGCAATTGAATTTTCCACATGGGGCAGCTCTGCAAGTTTTATATCAAATATAAATCTGGTCAACAAGGAACACGCTGTAATGTGGATCTGATCCAGCTTTAGTGACCTAGGCTTTTTATTTCTCATGCTCTGGAGTAAGAGTTTAAAGGGTCATCAAGAAGAACATCCTAAACCATCTGTTCTCATTTTTACATTTCTGAGGGAAATCTGTGTGGAAATTCAAGAGGTTAGATACAAAGTTGGGATTAACTCAGTGTCGGCTTTCTCTGAACTCTATTTCTTTGTTCTTACCAATAAGCCCACCGTGTCTTTTGTGGCTGCTCAGTGATAACCTCGTGGCTTCTGTTTCCTTTTCTTGCTATCTCCTCTCCCTTCACCCTGTTTTCAACCGAGAATGTGATCATTCCCTAAAATGTTGGGGTTGGCCAAAAAGTCTCTTTGGGTTTTTCTGTAAGATGCCATGGAAAAACCCAAACGAACTTTTTGACCAACCCAATAGTACCATCTTCTCTTTTAACCATTTTTTTTTTATTGAGGTGTAGTTGATTTATAATACAAGTTTCAGGTGAAAAATATAGTGATTCACAAATTTTAAAGGGTATACTGGGTATACTGCATTTAAAGTTATTATAAAATATTGGCTGCATTTCCTGTGCTAATTATTTATTATATACATACTGGTTTTTACCTCTTAATCCCCTCCCCCTGTGTTGCCCCTCCCTCTTCCTCCTCCCCACTGGTAACAACTAGTTTGTTCTCTATCCCTGTGAGTCTGTTTCTTTTAACTATTATTTTGTCCTTTTGTGTTAGTGTTGAAATGTGATTTTGTCGGCACAGTTGTGGAAGACATTTTATGATAGAAACATCAGGGTGTTTTCCTTCTGTCTATGGATTTTACCTGTTGTTGAATCTCAGGATGTCTGGGGCCTTGGAGTACTTGTTGTATTGCCTGTGGTGGGTAATGAGTGAGGGGTGGAGGTGACTTGCCCCAGACTCTAGTGCTGCTCAGTGGCCGAGCCAGCATCAGGTCCAGTCCTCCCACTCCCAGCCCTCAGCCTTTTATTTTATGCCCTGATGCCTCTCTTACCTCATGAATGGATTTTTTAAAAATGTAGAGTAAATAGACATAGTTTCTGTAACTATGCGACAGCCTGAATGGTATGGGAGGAATCAGGTTGCAGATATTAGTGTTTCCAGATTTGCCACCTGACATCAAATTTATCCATTTATCTTGATAGTTATTTCTACTGATCAGAGCAGGGAGGAAATTGGGTCTTATTATGTAGGAATATTTTAATGCCTAATCAGTTCAGTTCAGTCTCTCAGTCGTGTCCGACTCTTTGCAACCCCATGAATTGCTGCACGCCAGGCCTCCCTGTCCATCACCAACTCCCGGAGTTCACTCAAACTCATGTCCATCGAGTCGGTGATGCCATCCAGCCATCTCATCCTTTGTCATCCCCTTCTCCTCCTGTCCCCAATCCCTCCCAGCATCAGAGTCTTTTCCAATGAGTCAACTCTCATCTAAATGATAGAACATTGCCACTTGTGCAGGCCTCTGAGAGCAGAGAAAGTTCTAGTCCTCTTGCACTATCTCCCATCTCATCCTTCATTGGAAGGACTGATGTTGAAGCTGAAGCTCCAATACTTTGGCCACCTGATGAGAAGAACTGACTCCTTGGAAAAGACCCTGATGCTGGGAAAGATTGAAGGTAGGAGAAGGGGACGACAGAGGATGAGATGGTTGGATGGCATCACCGACTCGATGGACATGAGTTTGAGCAAGCTCCAGGAGTTGGTGATGGACAGGGAAGCCTGGCGTGCTACAGTCCATGGGGTCACATTTTGACCATGGGGTCAAAATTCAGACATGACTGAGCAACTGAACTGATCTTATGAAAATAAATTGGTCAATGCATTTCTTTATGTTTCAAATTTTGTATGTGTGTGTATGGCTCTGTAACAGAGCCCCTGTTCCATTTTCTGGTGTGGGTCATTTGAGAACTTGTGTGTGCAATGCCCTTGAGCAGGATGGGCCTGGATACAAGCCCTCCATATGCTATGATCTGAAGAGCACCAAGAAGGGGAATGTGTCATCAGCCTGACACCACCAGAGACCAGGTCTTTAAAGGCCCTCTGTATCAGGGGGCAAGGGGGAAAACATGGCTTCTCTGAGAAATGTGGAACCACAGGCATTAAAACCAACGATCCAGAATAGCTGAGTTTGATGGCCCATTTTCTTTGAAAAAGTTATCCTGGCTCATGGACCAGAGGCAGGTAGTGGACTTTGATCTGGGGCCCCTGTGTAGTTCACTAGAATTGAACATTACAAATTAGCACTTAAGATCTGGGACAACTAAAATATATTGAAGATCACATGGATGTGTCCCACCTCTAATGGTCAAAAATGAGTTAATAGGCTGCTGTTCAAGAAACATTGACTCTTATGCCAGTTATTTTGCATTTGGTTGGCACAGCACCCTGTGAGGTATAAATTATTATGGCCAGTTTACAGGTAAGGAAACTTGAGACTCTGAGAGGCTAAGTAACTTATAGATGTTTTTATAGCCAGTATATGCAGCAAGCTGGGGTTGGAATTCAGGTCTCTTGGACTCAAAAGCTGTATGTTTAACCACTGCTTTATACTCGATCTCTGACACTTGTCCTGACCTGTAAGATGGGAAAATAATAGCTTTCTCCAGGGTTTTTTAAGGATGCAATGCAATAAAGGACCCAAAAAATGCTTTGTAATCACTAATAAAGCTTTGCAGAGAGAAGGGCACTATCAGAAGAGGAAGACACTATGCTACAATGCTCTTCATGACTGTCTACCCTTTAGATAAATCCGGATGTCCTAGAGTTTGGACTTTTGCCCCTGGCTTTTTGGTTACTGAGAGTAGTTTATGTCCCAGGCATAGATTCTGAGAATGAGGACAACTGGTCTTACTTATACAATGACACTGTCCAGAGTGTGATTTCCTTCTTAGGTGGCTGAGAGGAGTAAAGATAAGGTCGGCCTTGCATCTGCGGAGGCAGATCTTCGGACCCCCAGAGTTCTTTTCTGCATGCTAAGAAATACCCTGTGCGTTTCCGGCTGTTCTCTAATGTGACTGTTGTTTCTCTCCCTTTCTCATTCTCACAGAAGACGAAGTGCCTCTCTGTGTAAAGGACGTCAGCCGCTTCTTAATGCAAGACATCGCATTCCTGTCTGGTAAGCAGACATTTTCATATATTAAGATCAGACAAATGTTTGAATCCATTAGCAAATTTAATTTGGTTCTTCTTATAGGTGGCTATATAATTTTTATCTTTCAGTAAACTACATGTAGTTGCTAAAAAAAATGGACATTTAGAGAATAACTAGAGGTTTTAAATATGTTTAGATATGTGATTAAAACCAGGCTTACCAGCCTTGTACACTGGACATTCGGAAACATCTTTAGCAATCCATGATGAGTGAAAGTGGGATCCATCTCCTAGGTGGGAGCAGGCTGAGTGAGAGGGCAGCCACAGACTTCTCTGAGGTTTTCGCTGCCACCATAGCTCTGATAACTTAAATGTTCATTAAAAATGCTGTGAGTCACCCTAATTAAGCAGTGTACACGCTATAAAAATTTGACTTTTCTAAAATGTATATGCATTTGTATATTATTTCTAAAAATTGTGAATAATGTATTATGAAATACATATAACAAAATTTACCTTCTCAACTATTTTTAAGTGTATAGTTCATTGGTGTTAAATACATTCACATTGTTATACAGCCATCCATCCACCATCCATTTCCAGAACTCTTCTTGTCTTGTAAAACTGAAACTCTCTGCTGCTGCTGCTGCTGCTGCTGCTAAGTTGCTTCAGTCGTGTCCGACTCTGTGCGACCCCGTAGACAGCAGCCCACCAGGCTCCCCCGTCCCTGGGGTTCTCCAGGCAAGAACACTGGAGTGGGTTGCCATTTCCTTCTCCAATGTGTGAAAGTGAAAAGTGAGAGTTAAGTCGCTCAGTCGTGTCCGACTCTTCATGACCCCATGGACTGCAGCCTACAAGGTTCCTCTGCCCATGGGATTTTCCAGGCAAGAGTACTGGAGTGGGTTGCCATTGCCTTCTCCATGAACTGGTTAAAAAATAACCCCTCTTTCCCTCCTCCCTATAACACCTGGCAATTACCATTATATTGATACTTTCTGTATCTTCATATTTGACTATTCTTGGTGCCTCATATGAGTGGACTCATGCTATATTTGTCTTTTTGTGACTAGCTTTTTTTATTTCGCATAATGTCCTCCAGGTCTTTCTATGTTGTAGCATATATCAGAATTTCCTTCCTTTTTTAAGGCTGAAGAATATGCCACTGTATGATGAGTTAATTTGTTTATCCATTCATCCATTGGTGGACATTTGGGTTGCTTGCACCTTTTGGCTCTTGTGAATAAAGCTGCTCAATAGCATTACATATTTTTAGAGATACAGCAATAGGAAACCACCCCTCTTGTTTTAATCTGGTCAGATATCTAGGGGAAACTTTGCTTAAAGACAAGCAAATTCCTTTCAGGTGTTAGAGTAACTTGAACTATGCCATTAAACATTATAGTTATTGTATTAAATGGATAAGAACAGTTTACAAGTATATGTGTTGTTTGTATGAAAATCCTTCTTAGGTGTTCAGAGTACAAGAGACCATCTTATTCCTTTTAAGTAGTTAAATTATTCTCCTAAAATGATACCTACATGCTTGGTTTACCAAATGAGCATTTACTTTATAGATGATCCTAATTGGACACTTCAATCTGGCTTCTGCTTTAATGATTAGAATTAGCAGTAATTGTGAATTAGTGGTGACTTAATGAGGTTTTATGTTTTTATTTTATAAGTGGTATAAATGTATATATATAAAATAGGCTTTCACTATTGAGATTAAGGAATGTTACTACTGAGATTAAGGGATTTTACTGAAGCTCCTCAGTGTTTTTAAAATTGTGTTCAAATAGAAACACCCTTGGGACCTGTTTCCCGATCTAGATCACTCTCCATAATTTCCTGTCTTATCTGATCTTTATAGTTTTCAAAATATGTCTTGCCTATCGTTTCTTTTGAAGAAAGGGTTCCCAATGTTAAAAATAACAAAACCCTCCCTATTTAGAATATCAATATCTCCTTTCTTTTCTCACATGTTTACTACCTAGTACATACAGCACTTGTGCTTCCCTGATGGCTCAGTGGTAAAGAACCTGCCTGCCAATGAAGGAGATGTGGGTTCTATCCCTGATCTGGGAAGACCCCCGGAGGAGGAAATGGCAACCCACTCCAATATTCTTGCCCGGGAAATCCCATGGACAGAGGAGCCTGGTGGGCTGTGGTCTATGGGGTCGCAAAGACTGAGACATGACTTAGCGACTAAACAACAACAGCAACACTTGTGGGTACTCAGTGGTGATAACAGTTTATTGATTAGTTGATGAGAATCTACCCTTATAAGAACCAACATTCTTTCCTTTGATAGGTATGACAGTGAAAGTGAAAGTGAAGTCGCTCAGTCGTGTCGGACTCTTTGCGACCCCATAGACTGTAGCCTACCAGGCTCTTCTGTCCATGGGATTTTCCAGGCAATAGTACTGGAGTGGATTGCCATTTCCTTCTCCAGGGGATCTTTGCCTAAATACTGCTCGGCAAGTCTAACTTATATATATGTTGCATTATATGTTATATATTATTTATATTCCTAATTCTACACCATACCCTATCTATAGAGCCCCTTGTTTCATACTTGGCTAAATCTCTTGATTCAGAGTTGTACAGTTTCTCCTTTGAGTTCCTTTAAAATTCTTGGGTGGATGCCATCATTTTCCATGATTATCTTTCTTCATCTTGCTCTTTACGTCTAGAATGTTATAAAGATTTATCATCATTTGATTTATTATTTTTGTCTAGTTTGATTCATTACTTTGGCCTAGTCTGATTAAAAAAGTATTATGGGAATGGGGACCCTCCCTTAAGTTTCTGTTGAGAAAGATTAAGGCAAGGAATGAATTTGACCTTTTCCCAAGTGCTCTAGTGGAGAGTGTGTGTTCTGCTTTTGTTGGATAGAGTATTCTAGAAACATTACTTAAGTCACTGTGGTGAAATTGTTGTTCAGGTGCACTGTTTCCTAGTGAATTTCCCAGCTACTTCTTCTATCAGAAATGCAGAGGGGTGGTGAAATTTCTGACTAAAATTGTGAATTTGTTTATTTCTCCTTGGAGCTCTATCCATTTTGTTTCTTTTTTTTAAATATAAATTTATTTTAATTGGAGGCTAATTACTTTACAATATTGTATTTGCTTTGCCATACATCAACATGAATCCGCCACGAGTGTACACGTGTTCCCCATCCTGAACCCCCCTCCCACCTCCCTCCCCATACCATCCCTCTTTCTTGTATTTTGAAGCTCTGTTATCAGATACATAAGCACTTAGGAATGTTATGTCCTCTTGATGAATTTACCACCGTTTGGTTATCAAATGATCTTCTAATTTTGACAAATCTATTTGGTCTGATATTAGACAGTCTCCTTTGAACTAATTAGCATGATATATCTTTTTTCATCTTTTTCCTTTTAATGCATTGTGCCTTTATATTTAAAGTCTGTTTCTTGTAGACAGTATATAGTTGGGTCTTGATTGTTTTATTCAATTAGACTATCTCTAACTTTTAATTGAAGTGTCAAAATCATTTACACTTCACATTTACAATCACGTTATAATGTGATTATGCATATGGCTTGGTTTAAATCTATCATTTTACTATTTGTTTTCTATTTGTCCTGTTAGTTCTTTGTTTTTTCCTTCCATTTTTGCTTTCTTTTGGAATTAGTTGTTTTATCATTCTACTTTATCTCCTTTGCCTTTGTCATAGTTTTATTGCATATTGAATTTTTTTATGTCTTATATCTCTAGTCACTTAAATTCAGCCAAATAAGAATTACAACAAAATCTCTCAAAAATTTTCTTTTAGCAAGCCAGATTCAAAGGCCATCCTGCAACTTGCCTCCTAAAATAATCCCTCAACTTCCATTTAACACTAAATATGTATTGAGCACCTACTCTGTGCCCAGGTGTTAGGCTGACTATAGAGTGGGACCTTAGGCAAATGGAATTTTCACCCCTGCACTTAGGTGGCTTTCATTCTCAATCCTCCAGGATGTGTAGAGGGCTGTGGAGTGGTATGAACACTGAATTTTATGCTTTGTGGTCTTTCTTTCTTTGCATTAGTAAGATTCCTATACCATTGTCGCTATTATTCCTTATGTTGTTTCTTCCACCAATCTGTTAGAACATTACTTAATACCTGTAGTTTGTATACTGTACTCTTTCATGTTCACCCTGACTCTAAGTGGTCAATGTTTTCAAGGTTTCCACTTATTATCAAGCTGTCAGTGACTCATTTTGAATTTAAACTCATAGTATTGGTATAGAAACAGTTATTTCCCAATACCCATGGTTGTCCAATATGAGGGATCAGTGATATTTTCAACTATGTTTATTACACACATTCCGTGACATTTTTTCCTCATTTTGCTGTCTCTTATTCCTTCCTCCTTCCCCTCTTCCTTTCTTTCTTTTGTCTTTCCCCCTCTCTCTTTTTCTTTCTTTCTTCTTTTCAATTTCAAAACCACCCTGTTGCATTTTTAAAAGATGTTTTGGCCATGCCACATGGCACATGGGATATTAGTTCCCCGACCAGAGATTGAACTCTCACCCTCTGCATCGGAAACGTGGAGTCTTAATCACTGGCCCCCGGGTAAGTGCCCCACCCTGCCACTTTTTGTACTTAAGCAGGAGCATGGTGCCATTTTGGTTTCTGTGGAGGTCATCATCCATATAAAAGTTGCATTGGTCCCAACCTGTCTTCTTTATCACCTCTCTCAAATCTAAAATCTCCTTTTTTACATTGTTATGACATAAATGTTAACGTGGTTTTTGATACTGTTTTAGGTGGCCGGGGAAAGGATGATGCTTGGATCATTACGTTTCCAGAAAATTGTAATTTCAAATGCATACCAGAAGAAGTTATAGCAAAAGTACTGACTTACTTGACGTCTGTTGCAAGGTACAGCATTTCATTACATTGTTTTCTTCAATTTGGTTTCTTTTTTGGATACCTATTTGAATGTAATAACAAGAAAATGATGTTTTAGTGTGGCTATTATTATTGTAAATGATTTGTAAGACTCACTTTCAGAATAGATAAGAAATAACTTAGAAGCTGAAGCTGACTCTACTTAAATTGCTATAAAAATTATACTGAGGATCTATGAAAACAAAATTGGGGGCCAAGAAGTATTTGTCCCCATGCAGAAGAACATAGGTTGAAAATGATGATCATACTTTAAAGTCTAAAAGAAACTGTCACTAGCTAATAGCTAGACAGATATTCTTCATTTCTTCCAAGGATAAAATAAGAAGACAAAATTAAATAGACTCAAAAGTGATATTGAAATGGATTAGGAGTAACTTCTTGGTATTAGAAATCATTTGAGATGAGAATGCTTTAAGGGGAAAGTTTCCGAAGCTCCCTTAAAGATTTTATTTAGTTTGCAAACAAGTTTTTTTAAAGGAAATGTTTTCTGGTTATTAATCCTGAAAACTAAGAAGGCATTAATCTAAAATGGTAATATTATGAAGAGTCTCATGAACAAAATGGAGAAGGAAATGGCAACCCATTCTAGTACTCTTGCCTGGAAAATCCCATGGACAGAGGAGCCTGGTAGGATACAGTCCATGGGGTCGCAAAGTGTTGGACATGACTGAGCAACTTTACTTCACTCACTTCATACTTTATCATTGGAGAAGGAAATGGCAACCCACTCCAGTATTCTTGCCTGGAGAATCCCATGGACAGAGGAGCCTGGCGGGCCATGGTCCACGGGGTCACAGAGAGTCAGACACGACTGATGTGACTAAGCATGCATGAACAAAAATCAAATCCCAGAAAACAAAATTTACACTGTACCTCTTAAAGCTTGAAAGTGGTCACTTTAGGGCAAATAAAAGTTTTATTATCCATTACACTGCCTTCCCTCAAGGAACAGGTAAGAGATTTAACAGTGTTTTTCTGAATGAATTAATGGATCATTGACTTATGATGGATTGCCGTGAAGTTAAATCTGATGTCATGAAGGAGAGCTGTCTACAATGTTGACCCAGGCCCCAAATCACAGTATTCCAAATCCATTTTAGTGGCATTTGCCTGTTTAAAAGATTGACATAAGTGGCAAAAAGAAATTTTAAAATGTAGTAGAATATCAATATATCAATCATATCAATAACTTCAGATATGCAGATGACACCACCCTTATGGCAGAAAAGGAAGAGGAACTAAAAAGCCTCTTGATGAAAGTAAAAGAGGAGAGTGAAAAAGTTGGCTTAAAGCTCAACATTCAGAAAACTAAGATCATGGCATCCGGTCCCATCACTTCATGGGAAATAGATGGGGAAACAGTGGAAACAGTGTCAGACTTTATTTTTCTGGGCTTCAAAATCACTGCAGATGGTGATTGCAGCCATGAAATTAAAAGACACTTACTCCTTGGAAGGAAAGTTATGGCCAACCTAGATAGCATATTAAAAAGCAGAGATATTACTTTGCCAACAAAGGTCCTTCTAGTCAAGGCTATGGTTTTTCCAGTGGTCATGTATAGATGTGAGAGTTGGACTGTGAAGAAAGCTGAGCACCATATAATTGATGCTTTTGAACTGTGTTGGAGAAGATTCTTGAGAGTCCCTTGGACTGCAAGGAGATCCAACCAGTCCATCCTAAAGGAGATCAATCCTGGGTGTTCATTGGAAAGACTGATGCTAAAGCTGGAACTCCAATACTTTGGCCACCTCATGTGAAGAGTTGACTCATTGGAAAAGATTCTGATGCTGGGAGGGATTGGGGGCAGGACGAGAAGGGGATGACCGAGGATGAGATGGCTGGATGGCATCACTGACTTGATGGACATGAGTTTGAGTGAACTCCGGGAGTTGGTGATGGACAGGGAGGCCTGGCGTGCTGCGATTCATGGGGTCGCAAAGAGTCAGACACGGCTGAGTGACTGAACTGAACTGGTCTGATGGAATTAAATTGATTTTCCATTGTGGCACATTGTGATAGCTTTCTAAATCTGTCTTTGGGCCAGACATCACATGTAAATGTAAATCTGAAGCAAGGACATATTTAGCAAAGTTGGATTATTATTAATAAAAACATATTATTTCCTCTTATCTTCTAGGCAAAATGGATCTGACTTCCGATTTACCATTATTCTTGATCGAAGATTGGATACCTGGTCTTCTCTCAAAATATCTCTCCAAAAAATCTCAGTAAGTACCAGTTTATTCTATAGTAACTTCTTATTTTTGTTTTGTTCATTATGCTTTCTGTTTGTGGGGGTACAGATTATTTTTATTCTGATGGAGGCTAAAAAAATAGATGGAACAGAGAGGTGGGAAACTAGAGAGAAGAATTGGTGAAGGAGATTGAGCTGAACAACTCTACTCAATAGAAAGCCTTATAGGAAAGAATGAGTAGTTAATGGTTCAAGTTGAGTGAGAAGAGATTCATAGTCTCCTATGCCTTTCAAAGGAAGGCAGTTTTTTATGGGAACTTTTTATAAAACAGCAATAGCCATGTTGTATACACATTGTATATTGAAAAGTATAAAGAAGGAGGTTTAAAACAATAGTTAATAATCTAACCATCCAGAAATAAGCACTTTTTAACATTTTGGTGTGTATCTTTCTAGATTTTTCTTTCCCCTGGGATAGAGAGGGTAGGGAGTCACCTGCAAAATGACATATCTCCCTGATAAGAGTCTAGTCCCCAGCTCCCCAAGACCCAGAGAGTCTCTAAAGGAGAAGTATGAGAGATGTGGTCTTGCCCACAGCTGAGATGATCTTTTTACATTATTAGGCTCATCTGGATATTGTCTGATAGTTCTTTCATAGAAAAGAGGGAGCTGAGAAACCCATAGGCTGTTCCTGAGCTGTTAAGAGTGGGGCTGTCTGTGAAAGTGCCATGTGGTCAACTTGCTCTATCAGACCAGAGAAGTTGGGAATCAATTCATGTTTTTCTTTGAGAGTTCAGTATCATCAACCAATGCAATTCTTCCTTCATCTCACAACCAACACGGAGGCCACACCCACCAGAGGCAGTTGGTTTAGCTGTGAAGGCAAGACAGAAATCTAAGTTGTTGGACTTCTGAACCAGTGTTCTTTTTTGTTCTACTAACTTGCTGACGAGTATAAGAAATACACTGACACTACACGGTATCATGAATGAGATCATTATTGTTTTCATACCCATTATGAATTATTCCTCATCTTGGGCAAGTCAGTATGGTAGTTTTTCTGTTTATTTCTTAAAACAGAGGTGTTTAATCATAAGCAATGGAGAGAAGAATTAATACCAGATTCATGAAAATCACCAAAATGAAATAGTAAAACGTCAACTTTAATATAATATATTTTTGCTTTTTCAAACACTTTCACATTTATTAAGTAATGTTGATTCTCTCTGTTTCCTGATTAAGTCCTGTGGGTGGATGTCTTTATAAATTGTCCTATAGATGAGGGAATTATATTGATATACGATACGCATTTTGGAAAGGTTATGTGATGAATCCAAGGTCAGATAGCTACGTAACCAAAAGAGTGGGAGCAAGAATTGAATTTTCATGAATTCCAGTTGGTGACCTTTCCACTTGCTGCTTCCTATCATTTTCTAAAGGACTTGTGGATAGACAAATACATTAATAATTTTTTTTAGAAAGAGGTAAAATTCCTTTGGAGAGAATACATCTGCCCTCTATGTACTGCAGACTCCTATCAGTGGGGCTGAATGATACTTATCCAGGTATTTATCATGCCCTCGCCTTTAGGATCAGTCCTTAGGCTTGTTGAACAAACTTTAGTTCATGATAAGAATCAAATATTTAACACTAAATATAGCACTTGTTATAATAAGGCATTTTTAAAATTCCCCAGCCCAGCTTTTTTTTTTTTTTCTTTTTGGCCAAAACTACCTGTTTGATGAAATTAATTTTTTTTGAGTGACTAGTTGGCATATGGCATCAGTTTTGGAATTGGGTCTTGATACTGCTTTGCTGGTGGCTCAGATGGTAAAGAATCTGCCTGCAATGCGGGAGACCTGGGTTCGATCCCTGGGTTGGGAGGATCCCCTGGAGAAGGGAACGGCTACCCACTCCAGTATTCTTGCCTGGAGAATCCCCATGGACAGAGGAGCCTAGCGGGCTACAGTGCATAGGGTCACAAAGAGTCGGCCACGACTGAGTGACTAAGCACAGCACAGCGCTACTGATTTGGGGTCAATAAAGGAATAATGACTTGTTTCTTGGGAAGTGATGCTCCCCTTTCTGTTTCCTAGGGATGCTCTCTCAGTGGGGAATTGAGAAGTCTGCCCAGCAAAGAGCTCTGCATCCAAGGTCCCTTTATTTGCATAATTGCCAGGCAGGAGTTGGGGGTGCAGGTGATGAGGACATCTGACTGGCTATAGATTAGTTTCAGCGTTGTTTCATTTAAATATTTTAAATGCTTCTGCTTATGGTATAGTTTCTATACCCATACTCAAAAGCACATTAATTATATCTCAACCATTAATAGCCCATTGGACACTGTTTGCAATAGAGGTAAATACTGAATACAAGCTAATTTCAAGAGCAAAAGTTGACATTCAGAAAGAATTTCTGGTGAAAACAGCCATTGTATAAATAGATCTAACTGTCTTCGTATATTATTTTAAACTAGTGTCTGTGAAGTAATTATATAATTTGATTTGAAGACCTTAATTTCTAGATTTTTAAAGAAACTATGCAGGTAGGCTATACTTCATAATGATAGGAGACTATATATATATATTTTTTTTTTTTTAGTTACACATTTTGGGGAAATGTTCCTTCGGGAGAGAATCCTACCCGTCTCAGAAAGTTTGCATGTTCTGTTCTTTTTAGATTATCATCAGGACAAAATCCCACAAACTATTAACCTTTCCCAGGCTTAAACCCAGAATAGAATTTAATAATAATAATAAAAAACAGAATTGAATTTCAAGTTACATAGCGGGGTAGGGCAAGAATAAACATATCTGTTAATACTACCTTCACAAAGATTCTTAGCATTCCACCTTAAAAATCAAAATGCGCAGAGAAAGCCAGCCCCATCTAGCCCCTAGGAGGAGAGTTTTTTTTTTTTTTTCTTCCTCCACTCTTAGGAAAAGCCTGATCTTCCTGAGAAGTCCAGCACCAGCTAATCCATGAGGTTCAATCAGGCTAAGTAATTGGGGGAATGTGTGGACTCTGAATTACAATGAGCAGTAGGAAAGGATCTGTCAGCTGACTAATCAGAGATAGTGGGTTTTTTTTTTTTTTTTTGCAGCGCTGCCAGGGTGGTAATGGAAGCAGCCACGGTAGCTTTGTTTGATAGAGATTTTTGGCTGCCGCTTTTAAATACTACCTAAGACGCAGCTCATATTTCATCAATGTTGCATTGACAATTGGAAAAGAAGCGTATTATTGTGTATAGGCGAGATGGCAGAAGCAACTCCCCCGAGAGGCAAGATGAGGTTCAGAAGGAATGCGGTAAGGGCTCTGCCTGCAGTCCTGGAAAGCCTGTTCCCAAGTTCAAGTGCAGGAATGCTGCAGCATGGTGCTATAGCACAAACTGCTGAATGGGGCTTTTCAGGACGGAGGGCGAGAATGGAGACTTGGATTTGCGTGGATTTTATTGATGTGATTACTGTTATATGGACATAGGGCACTGTTAAGGCATCAAGATCTAAATGTGATCAAATTCATGAGGAAGCATCCTTCGTCATGGTATTTATTTAAGAGTGTATGAACAATATTGGCAGAGTAGCTTAAAGTCACTAGTTATCAATTAAATAATATTGAACAAAAGGATTCATCCTTCTTTTCACCATGGACAAGTCGATTATGGTATCATGGACAGATCTGCAGATGACTTTATCAGTGTTTAAAAAGGCTACATGTTACTGGATAAGTGAAAAAATGTTAAGTATGATGATTTGAATTCTTTCTGATTTCAGTTTTTCCTCAAATTAAAAAAAAATATTTCCCCAAATTCAAATGTTAAAGATGCAGAATTCTAGCCCATTGACTACCTTTTTTTAAAGGAAAAAAAGAGTGACTCACTGTTATTTATAAGCTAGAATTTAGAAATCTCTTCTTTCAGATACAATTTCAATTTTTCCCATCATTGGTTCACTTATATACCAAATTCCCAGCAAATTTCAGAAGGGCTATTTAGATGTCATTTGGAGAAATGTGAAATAACACTAGCTAATTTAATAATTAACTGGTCATCAGTCCAGTTTTCGGTGCTGCTCTTTTTCTTTCAAAACTTAAGATAATGTTATTGATGCTATGATTTAAAATAGAATACCTGCTTGTTTAAATAATCAAGACAACACACAAAAAAAAGAGAGAGTGACAATCAGTCATAGAACAGAATGACACTTGGAATCAAAAGTAAGATCAGGGAAATAAACCAGTAAGAATTTTATTCTTGTTGAATGTCAGTGAACATCCATGGGTGAGTGGTTTATTTTCTAATAAAGCTCTTAGCACAAGATAGTATTTTTAAAATTACAGTTTAGGATATGAATCTTTTTATTTTGACAAAATTGTATCTCCAGCTCTACACATGATTTTGTATTATGGGAATAATAGCTTAATATTTTTAAACAGACAATTTATGATGCACAACAGATGCCTGTGTATGTCCTTTACAATATTGGGTGCAACTGACATAAGTACTTTTGTTATCAAAATTAATTGACTTAAGTGTTAAGATTCCTAATTCCTTTATATGCATAGATGTTTTCTCAGTTCTGAACTTCTTTTCCTGTATATGCATGCATGCATGCTCAGTCACTTTAGTCGTGTCCGACTGTTTGTGACCCCATGGATTGTAGCCTGCCAGGCTCCTCTGTACATGGGATTCTCTAGGCAGGAATACTGGAGTGGGTTACCATATCCTCTCTAGGGGATCTTCCCGACCCAGGGATTGAACCTGCATCTCATATGTCTCCTGCATTGTCACGCAGGCTCTTTACCACTAGTGCCACCTGAGAAGCCCTTTCTGTTTATACACATACCATAATATACACAGAGATTAATGCAACACACAAGTACTTAATGAGTAGGTATATCTAGTATTGTGCTACAGACAATATGGGTTACATAGGTAAACATGGAATGGCTACAGAGCTGAAAGAGCTGTCAATCTAGTAGAGAAGGCAGGACATGTTCATAAATAACTATTCTGAAAGAACTTCTAGCTGGTGGGGAAGGCCTCGCAAAGGAGATGACATTTGTTTGGACCTTAAGGAATAGCATGCTGCTGCTTCTGCTGTTGCTAAGTCGCTTCAGTTGTGTCCAACTCTGTGCGACCCCATAGACGGCAGCCCACCAGGCTCCCCCGTCCCTGGGATTCTCCAGGCAAGAATACTGGAGTGGGTTGCCATTTCCTTCTCCAATGCATGAAAGTGAAAAGTGAAAGTGAAGTCATTCAGTTGTGTCCGACTCTTAGCGACCCCATGGATTGCAGTCTACCAGCCTCCTCCGTCCATGGGATTTTCCAGGCAAGAGTACTGGAGTGGGGTGCCATGGCCTTCTCTAAGGAATAGCATATGTGTCTGTTATCTTTCTTGGTGTCTTTACTCTCTTTTTCTCTCAAATTAATTACTGAAGTTGTCCGTAGGAACAGCTAGCTTGAAATGAAATTGATTGGATTAAGTCTAAAGCCTAGAACTATAGTGGAAGACAGATTTATTCTGCTTGCATGGATACAGCTTGACCAGAGTGAAAATTTGCAACTCAGCTGGTGACACCATGGTTTGACTTGGAAGAATCTCTGGTGTTGGGCTGATTCTGGAGGCTACGATAGGTGGCACCTGGGAGGATGGTAAAGTGGCCTTAGAGTCCACAGATAGGCTTCAGCTGGCTACTTGATGGAAATTGCAATGACTGTGAACAAGTGAGGGGGGTTGTTGAGAATGGATATGGGACAAGAAGGGTGAGCCACAAGGAAAGAGCATTCCTGGGGAGTGTCCTATGCCTGAGGTCACTTGGCAAGGGATTTAGTTAGTGTACCATGCTGTGCTTCAGTTTGCCCATCTGTGGAAAGGCCATAATACCTACTTCACTGCAATGTTACAAAGGCTACATAGGATAATATACGTAACAAACCTGGAGCATATGTCCTAGGCTTTCAGTAAAGGGTTCCTTTCTTATTGTGACCCCATTTCTTTGCCCTAAAGATGCTCTAGGAGTATAAATTGTTTTTATAGTAAAATAATCAAACTTTTATGTGGTATCAGCCACTTGTAAAAGTTTTTTAAGAAGTAGCTAGGATAACTGAAAAGGGGGCAGAGATTGTGTGAATTGCGTTTTAGATGCTGCATAAAATAACATTAAACAAGGTTAGTTTCCAGGCTTCAGCAGTGAAATGTATCAAGTGATGCCTTCGGTCATTGTTATTGCTGTGCTAACTGTCGTGAGGCCATGTAGTTGGGTGATCTGAAGGTAGGCATGAGGAGAAGGGATTCAGTGTCTTCTCTGGGAGGAGAAGAGGACAGAAAGCGAATTATCTGCCCCTGAATTTGAAGAACCAGTAGGAGCTGCTCCCCAGGGCTGGGGTGGGGCCGGGCTCAGAGATGGAGAAATGGCTCTGAGCCCTGTGAAGATGGGCAACATGTTCACTTTTACCGAGGCGCCTTTAAGCAGTCACATGTTGGAACTACAAAAAAGAAAAAAAAAATCGCCTTCAACCAATGCCTAAAACCAATGTCGTTTCCTCTCTCATGCTGCATGCTTTTTTTTCTGTAAAGAAAAAAGCAATCAAAGAAAACAAGGCTGACCCTTGCTCACATCCTTTTGCTTTTTTGACAAGCTCTTGAAACGATTTATAGTTTTAAAATCTAGGGTTTATTTGGGCAAAAATAGAAACTGTGCCTTTTCATGTTTATATAACCAACCAGATTAGAGGTCTGTAAGGCAGCATGCTGGAGAATGTAGAACATCGTTTCCCCAAACCGAATGGGAAAGCCCAAAGGTCTGGAGCTGTATTTGCTGTAAGCTAGAATTTCTTGAAGAATTACTTAGCATCACAAAAGCTTAGCATATTTGTTCCCAGTTGCTGCTGTAACTAAGTACAAACTTAGTAGCTCAAAATAACCCAAATGTATTGTTACAGTTCTGGAGGTCAGAAGTCCAACTGAGTCTCACTGGGCTAAGACCAAGATATCAACAGGGCTTCTGAGGCTTTAGAGGATAATCAATTTCCTTGACATTCTAGTTTCTAGAAGCTGCCCACATTTCTTAACTCATGGCCCTGTATCACTCTGACCTCTGCTTCTGTTGTTATATCTTCTCTGATTCTCGTGCCTCCCTCTGTTTAATAACTCTACTTGTGGTTGCATTGTTCCCACCCAATAATCCAGGATCATTTCCCCATCAGAAGGTGAGGTGAGGTGTTAGTCACTCAGTCATGTCCAACTCTCTGCGACCCCATGGACTGTAGCCCTCCAGGCTCCTCTGTCCACGGAGTTCTCTAGGCAAGAATACTGGAGTGGGTTGCCATGCCCTTCTCCAGGGGATCTTCCCAACACAGGGATCAAAACTGGGTCTCCCGCATTGCAGGTAGTTTCTTTACCACTTGAACCACCAAGGAAGTTCTGAAGATTCTTAACTTAATCACATTTACAGAGTCCCTTTTGCCTTGTAACATATTCACAGGTTCCAGGGGTTAGGATGTAGACATCTTTGGGGAACCTTTATTCTGCCTACTACACTCAATTCCTCCAGTTGTGAAATGAGGGTAAAAACAGAATCTACTGCGGTTAAAATACTTAACATAATGTCATAGTAATGCTCACAATGAGGAAAGTTCTCATAGTAGTCACTCAATAAAAAGCAACATTCCAACCCAGGGCCATCGAGCCAATCTCCTATTCCTACCATAAGGTTTTGAGAGGCCCTGAAGACATATAAAAATGTATGTTCATGTGTGTATATATATATGTGTGTGTGTGTGTGTGTGTGTATGTGTTTGCTGGAGAGAAGCTATGAAAAGTCATTCATATGAAGTTGTGGATTTACTGCAATTAGTTTGGCAGTCACATATTTAAATCTGGGATAAGTGAGTGGGACTGGGATTAAAAAGTCAAGTGTATCTGATTCATACATGGGATCTAATGGACATGAGGGATAGAAACAATATACTTGGTGTGAACTGTATAATTTAGTTTTCTAAAAAATGTAACTCTGACAAATCAAATGAATTGTTTGAGTGCCACCCAGTTGTTTAGTAGTTTTGCCTACTAAATAATAGCTGTTGCCTACAAGTTATTTGTTCCTTCAAATGGCTTAGATTTAAGAGTAGCTATCAGTTTAATGGATCCGTGTATTCTAGGAAGATTTGCATGGCGGTTCAATAAAGATTCTAAAATTATCCTATAATGAACAACATTGCAAATGTGATTATACAGGCAATAAATGAAGTGTTCATCCTTGATAGTGCTTTTTCTTTAGAAATGCAAATTTGGTAGGCTTTTTGTGATAAGCGAATCACTGAACATTTTGAAGGAATTAAGGGAGGAGAAGGTATGATAAAATAATCAGGAAGTTTTACTTAAGAATGATCTGATTAGAATGTAGAAATATTTTTGGAAGCATTTTATTCAGCTTTGAATGTTTATAACTATTTTATCAAATAGACAGAATAACTGATTTAATGAAACAACCAACATGAAATCTCTGACTTAGGAGCAGCTGAACACCCCCAAACCCTGCCTGAACTCTCTTTCCCATGGATTCTGTGGACAGTGATTCTGCGTCTCTCTCTTTTCTGCTTTGTCCCCTATTGTGTGATCAGGGGCCTGACTGCTGGGACAACCTTGTTCTCCTAGGAGTGGCAGGGTAGAGACCAGGGCCTGACCTTGGGCAGAGAGTTACCACATGGTTTTCTCTGTTCCTGTAGTATCCTCCCCTACCCCCACCCCCAGTTTTGGATGGGGGCGAGTATTCCAGGCTTTAAGTTTGTCATCCCTGGGGTCGGTCGCACATCTAGAGATTTCTAATGCAATACCAGAAAATATGACATTAAGGAAAGTCAGAAAAAGACAATGAAGCCATATCAACCTAGAGTCCATGAAAGAATAAAAATAAGAGTACTTTAAGCGCTTTAAGTGTTGGCAAACGTAGGATGCTTTCCATTCCATTTATTTATTTTTCATCGCACTGGGTCTTTATTACTGCTCGGGCTACTCTCTAGTTGCAGTGAGTGAGGCCTACTCTTCACTGAGGTGTGTGGGATTCTCATTGCAGGGGCGTCTCTTGTTGCAGAGCACAGGCTCTAGGTGCTTCACAGTGGAGCACAGGCATGGGCTTCAGTAGTTGCAACATGTGAGTTCAGTAGTTGTGCCTCCCGGGTTCTAGAGCACAGGCTCAACAGTTGTGGCACACGACATGTGGGATCTTCCTGGACCAGGGATTGAATCCGTGTCTCCTGCATTGGCAGACAGATTCTTCACCACTGAGCCACTAGGATAGCCCCTTGATTCCATTTAAAAGTGAAAAAATAAGCTGAGTCAAGGCAGTTAAGTATAATACTAATACTGGTAATTTGCCCATGTGAAGAAGGAAAGACTTAACTCCTAAACTGAATATTTCAGGGTAGAAATAGAATTAGTGCTCTCAGTCTAGAAATAGGTCCAGAGTTCTCACAAGTCCCTGTCCGGGTTTCCCCTTAAGCAAGCCTTTATCCATAGCCTGAAAAGCCTTTTGTCTAAGTCTACTTGTGCTTAAGTCCAAGAACCCCAAGTAAATTAAAAAAAAACTACCCTATTAGTTTTTTCTAGGGTTGACAAAGTAGCTTTATATTTATTATTTCTTTTAACTTTTATAACAACTGTGGGAGGTATTATACCATTCTTAGCATAAACTAAAGTAGACATTTGTACATAATAGACAGTGAAGAACAGGGAAGCCTGGTGTGCTGCAGTCCATGAGGTCACAAAGGGTTAGACATGACTTAGCAACTGAAAAACAACATAATAGACAGTAGGATATACAGTATCATTGGGACTCTCTGTTTCTGTTTCCAGTTCTCTATACTTGTTTGCTTTGTTCTTTGAAATAAGCTTCCTCTGGCTGTAGGGGTCATGGCTACCAGTGGCCCTGGAACTGTACCCTCTAAGTTTCCTTCCCTTAGTGCTAGTTCAAAAAATGCTAGTGTGAGACTTGGATTCTGCTTACATCAAATTTTCATCCCATGACAAATCATTGTGTGTTAGGAGGGCAAGGTCATGTAGAAAGGTAACAGTTCTCATTAGGAACCAATATTAAGATTAATAAGAGAGTGTCTTAGTCTTTATGGGATGCTATAACAGAATACCATAGATTGTGTGACTTATAAACAGCAGAATTTACTTCTCACAGTTCTAGAGTCTGAAGTCCAAGGTCAGGTTGCTGGCAAATTCTGTATCTGGTGAGAGCTCATAGATGGCCTGCTTCCTTCCTGCTTCATAGATGGCCATCTTTTCTGTGTCCTCACATGGCTGAAGGAGTGAAGGAGCTCTCTGGGGCCTCTTTCTTAAGGGCACTAATCCCATTCATGAGGGCTCCATCCTCATGACCTCGTCATCTCCTGAATACCCCACCACCAAATACCTTCACATTGTGGCTTAAGTTTCAACATAGGAATTTGGTGGGGAGAGGATGTAGAATCTCATGGGAGGAGAGGGTAGTGCAGACATGGCCCCCTTGGGGAGTGATCAGTTGGATAGCCATCCCAATTTGTGTCTGTTTGTAATCGTTGTTTAATTTACTGATTTAAGCTTGTGCTCCTTTCTTTTCCCTATTTGTGTCACATTCAGTTCTCTTTCCCTCACTTTAGTTGTCATTGCTACTTGTTTATGTTTTTATCACCATCTCAAATTAAATTTTAAAAATTTCCACTTTTGAATGTCATTTCAGAGTCTAGGTCTTATCCCTCTGTGAAAGTTATTCTTTTTTTAAAAATAGACTGTATTGTTTAGTGCAGATTTAGGTTCACAGTAGAAAGTACAGACTTCCCATATATACCTGCCCCCACAGTATCTTATTAATTTTTCTTTTATAGTTTTTCTCAATTATTAGTATTTCAGCATTCCTGAAAGATGACTGTATTTAAAGCATTTTGAGCATATTTTGCTTTATTATGCTTCACTCTGCTCTTTTGAGGCTGATGACTCCCAATTCTATATTCCAAGTCTAGGCTTCTTTCCCTCCTCCCTTGTACATCCATTTGTCTGATGGACATCATCTGGTTGTCCTGCTGACCCTTCCAACCCAATAGGTCCAGGAATAAGAATCGGTATCTTATCCCCCTCCTGAAAGCCTGCTTCTCTTGTGTTCCCATGTCAATAAGGGTTGTACCATTCACCCAGTTAATTACTCAAGCCAGAAATCTGGAAATTGACTGTCATAGTCATTCTTTTCTTATCAGACATATCCAGTTATCATACTTTGCACATTATACCTCCTAAATTGTACCCTTATCCCTGTTGTTGTTGTTGTAGTTCAGAAACTCATCATCTCTCGCTTAGATGACTGTTCCAGCATGCAAACTCATCTGTTTGCTTCCATTCTTGTCCATATCCAGTCCATTCCCAAAACCAAAGTGATCCTCCTAAAATGCAAATCTAATTATGTTGCTCTGCTACTTAAAAACCTTAAGAGTCTCCCCTTGCATCCAGGAAAAGACCCAAGGTCTTTCCTGGTCTGGATCCTGCTCATCTTTCTAGCACCATCTCCCATGACTACATCTCTCCACCCTCCGGCAGCATCTTCCTCTAGCTTTCCTGACTGGGACCTCTTGATGTAATACAGACTTGGGTACCAATTCAGACTTCACCAGTTGAGCCAAGTTATACTTAAACTCTCTGAGCCTCACTTTCTTTATTTGTAAAAGCAGATTGCCTAACTACTTCACAGGATTGTTATGAAGAGGAACTGTGATGATGTTAGCAAAATACTTGGCATACAGTAAGCATTTGAATGTGGTACTTTATTACTTATATCAGGCCATATTATTCCAGCCCTTGTGAATTTTGCATAGGGTCCTCCTTGTCTTTTGTACTCTTTCATTTAACAGTTACTTCTTGACCACCTACTGTATGCCAGTATTCTAAGAAGTTGGAAAACATGGATACACCAGAAAAACAGTCTGATCCACTTTATTCCTCTTTAGGCAAGTCCTTTTTGACATTCCTAGGTCTAGGATGCTCTGTGCTACACCTTCCTGTTGTATATTATTCTAATTCCCTTGTTTCATTTATCAACTTATCATGCTATAGAGTAAATGATGCTAATGGACTCTAGACTGTCATTTTCTTGCAAGCTGGGTAGGGACTGTATGTTATTAATTGGTGTACACTGAATGCTAACAGTGCCTGATAATCATTCACTTAAATACATGGAGGAAACATGTAGAAGATATTTGGTGAATGTCTCTTGGATGAAATAAAAATACAAGTCCACAAAATAGTTTTCTTCCATTGTTTACTGCAGGTATTCACTATTTCAGCTCCCTTTAGGCTTTTAGGGCTATCCTAGAAACCTGCCTCCTGATTCTGTTTTGCAAGGATTAAAAACAATTTGAGTACAAAAACAATCACGTTTAAAATGAAGCTTAAGAGTATAATTCTTCATAATGTGGGATTGACTTCAGTGTGAGAAAATTCCAGGCCACAAGCACTGCAAGGATCTGACCTGATGACCTTACATTCATTTCATTTCTATTTTCGTGTTTTAAGATGTTATCAACATCCATTTTTTAAGTTTTATCTTTTCAGTGGTTTTTATGACTTTAGAATTTGTTTTCTTTGATTATATATTTTTTGCCATGTGCTCACTCGAGTGCATGTTTTGACAATTTTTTTCTTTTTTTCCTGTGCTGTTTTTTCCCCTATAGTCTTCATTCCCTGGGAACTTGCACTTGGTTTTGGTCCTTCGTCCCACCAGTTTTCTCCAACGAACTTTCACAGACATTGGATTTCGATTTAGTCAGGAAGATTTCATGCTCAAATTACCGGTAAGAATATATTATTTAAGTGTTTTGACCCTTTCTCATGAAGAATTTGTATCATGTTGTTGTTATTTTACATGTGGTCACAAGTGCATGTAAAAGAAAAAAATTTAGAATTTGTCTTCCAAAAATGTAAATTCAAAATGCCTTAAAGTCTTCTGCTCCTACTGTTAAAATAAAGGAAAAGATTAGTCAATTTGTAACAAAGCAGTTCGTTTTGAAAAAAGATGTAAATCCCATATGTTATATATGTGTGTGTGTGTGTATATATATATGTGTGTGTATGTATTTGTGTGTGTGTATAAAATCAGGACATTTTATTTTTAGAGAATAAAATGAATGTGTGTTTTATGTATTTGACCTCCCATGAACTTACATCCTGAGCAGTTCAGAGTAGCTTTTTTTTTTTTTTTTCCAGAAGATATTTTTATACACTTTTAGTGTAGGAAATAAGAGTGCTCATAAATTTTGCTACTTTTGCAAAGATCAGTCCCTCATGATAAATTATAATTTACTACAGAAAGCCCTTCCTTTGTCATGGGCTTAACATTCTTTCAGAGGGTTGACCACAGACAGTGCAAAATTTTTAGGTCAGAGAGAGTCAGGTGTTCGGGTTTCTATGGAGATTACTTTCATTTTACAGAGAAATGTTTTGTAAATGAAAACTGTTATTCCCTGAGGGAAGGGAGCGTATCCATGTGTGTGGGATGTACAGGAGAGAATTGTTAGAACCATTTATGAAAGATAAATTTCTGCTAAACGAATGCTAAAGTTCATTGTACAGTTGGCTGTGTGGAGGAGTGCCATGGAGGGCAGTTAACGGTATCTTTCTCACTTATTTGTATAGGTTGTTATGCTGAGCTCAGTTAGTGATTTGCTGACATACATTGATGACAAGCAGTTAACCACTGAGTTAGGCGGCACCTTGCAGTACAGCCACAGTGAATGGATCACCTTCAGAAATGTATGTTTCTTTTGCCCTTACTGTAGAGCCTGTAGTTCATTTTAGCTTTGAAATCTAGTTCTAGAATTTTTTTTTTCTTCCTTGGGAAAAACAGATTTCTGGGGTTCCTATTTTTCAAAAACATATAATTCAACATCTTGATTTTCTTGCTTAGGAAATATCTAGAAATGATGATGAGTCACTGAGGATGGCATTTAAATGAGAGGCCTAGGGAATAAGGAGACCTTACACTGCCCACCCTCTCCTGTGGCCATGTAGTAACTTGAAGAAACCAAGGGTTTGGGTTCAAATCCTAGCACTGCTGATTTTTATCAATATAACTTTGTGCAAGTTGTAAAAGCTCTCTCAGCCTCAGTTTTTCCAACTATACAGTGGGAAGAATAAGACTTTACCTCATTGGGTTATTGAGAAGATTAAATAAGATTACAGATGTACCATGTTTGATACTGTGCCTGGCCTATGGCTTGCCCTCAGAAAATGAGAGTCATCTTATTAATCTCATCAGTCTAGTGATTCTGCTGGGGGCAGTTAAATTTGTAGCAAAAATGCCTTCTGTTCTAGAAATGTATGGATAAGCACGGGCTCTGTGCCTCACAAGAGTGAATTTGTCATATAAGGGTCTTCTAATTCCAGAGGGATGGGAACCCTTCTGAAGGAAATAATGATATTTACTTAAATCAGGATTTTATTTTCCTCATCTTTATTTTCATTCAGCAGTCCTGTTCATTCATATGAAAGTGAGTCGTCAAAATAAGCAGTGGCTTGCCTTTAATAACCTAGAAAGCTAAAAATAAAAGAGCAGATGCCTTGAGTTACATGGTAAACAGAGGGTTTATATAGTCTCTAAATGTTGTCCTTTCTCTAAGTCACTGATTTTGGAAACAAAATGAACAACCAAACCTTACTTGACATTTTAGGGCAGCAGAGCCTTTGGGGTCATAATTTCAAATCTTCTCCAGAACTTGGAATGAATTATTGTGACTAATGTTCCTCTGTCATCTTAGTCCATCAAATGCTAACACTTGTTCATAAATGATAATAAAATGGCTTTGATGTTCTCATATCTCTTCAGAAGTAGTTATTATAAAACAATTGTGCAATTCCAAAATTAAATAAAATAAGGAAAACACAATGTTTTGCCAGATAATAAAACAAATTACTCAGTACATGGCATATTTAAGAAACGGTTTTCATCATTGTTTGAGAAATAAGTACAGATGTTTAGATATTCAAGAAGTCTCTTCACCTCACTAAGTTTCTTAGGGGCTTAGATGCAAAGTTAGGGTTCATTGTCAAGGCCAATGCTAACTTTCCTTGCAGAGGAGTGGTCATAGTATATGTCTTGGCTGTCATATCTAAATGAAAGTTAATATAGTTGCTGGTCTAGGTTTTGATATGCTGGCCAAGTTACCACAGAATTAAGAGAATCATGCACGGGCTCTTTGCAGGCTATAGAAAATTTTGCCCTCACAGTGAAAGATACGGCTCAGATGTTACAGTCCTTTGGAACTGAACTGGCTGAGACAGAACTACCAGGTGACATTCCTGCAATGGAAGAAATTCTTGCAATTCGTGCTGAAAGGTACCACCTGTTAAAGGTATGTCTGATAGGGGAGACAAACCAAAATTTTCCATGGTCTTTCTTTTGATAGAGAGGTGTTGAGTGTGTCTTATTTCACACAGATTGCTGCGTAGGGAGACAAAAAGAGATGTTTATATGGTGTAAAGCACAATATTAAAAAAAGAGTACGAGAGGAGGATGTCCTGGATATGTTGAATTTAAGTGGCCCTTTTTTTGAAATGTTGCCCCTCCCCCTTCCCTCTCCCCATCCGTAACCACTAGTTTTCTGTTTCTTTTTTCACTAGTTTGTTTTACTTTTTAGATTCCACATATAAGTGACATCATATGGTATTTGTCTTTCTCTGTCTGACTTATTTCACTTAGCATAATACCCTCCCAGTCCATCCATGTTGTTGCAAATGGCAAGATTCTATTCTTTCTTAATGGCTGAGTAGTATTCCATTGTATATATATATGTATGTATACCATATCTTCTTTATCCAGTCATCTGTTGTTGGACGCTTAGGTTGCCTCCATATTAAATTAGAACTTTCTACCAGTGAGAGGAAGCTACAAACTGAGCCTTGGGGTACTTGTGCCTATAAAATTGGGGACTGTAAATCTGTCTCAATAGGCAGAGGCTTCTTGGAGATCCTCGCAGCTTTTGGATTCCGTGGTACTGAGGTAGTTCTTGACTTTTCAGTGATGAAAGCAAAGGCTGTGCTAGAACTATGCTATTCTGCATCTGTTGCTGTACGCTGCCTTCTACCCAGCTCATTCACAGTAGGTGCCCAGCAGGCTGACACTTCCTATTTTGCCTTTGTACAGAAGGATATCACAGCTGTAACCAAAGAAGGAAAATTTCTGCTAACAAATCTGGAAGTGCCTGATGCTGAGGGTGCTGTGAGTTCAAGACTTGAAAATCATCAGCCGACTAGTGGTGACTGGCAAACTATTAATAAGTAAGTAGTATTCTTTGGGGTTTAGAGTTACTTATCTTATACTTTTGATAGGGAATGATATATTTTTGTGGCTACCTGTTAACCTGCAAAAGTATTCCTGGACCTCTGGCATTCAAGCTGAGAACTCCTCCCCGTGTTGACCCACAGATATTAGTTTGCTCATAGGGGAGATTCTGTGGACATTGATAGTCTCTACCTGGACCAAATGCCATGGGCTGTGACTTTGCCTATAATTCTTAACATCCAAAGCAGGGTTATCTACCTACCTGCAATACAAATCATTGGTTTAATGATGATTTTGCTTTGTTAAGATTGCTGACTCAAGTACATGATATGGAAATAGCTTTTGATGGATTTTGGGAAAAACACCAGCTAAAAATGGAGCAGTATTTGCAACTCTGGAAGTTTGAGCAGGATTTTCAAGAGGTCAGTTAAAACTTTTCTTGGGTACAGTTTCTTTTGTTATGCTGGAGGTTCTTACTCCTTGATCATCAGAAACACAGTCTCACAAGATGCAGGATGCCCATGTATACCCCCAGAGAGGTGAAAAGGAGGCAAGTGTGAGTGCACTTTGACTTATAATGAAGAAAACAGCTATGAAAATGCCAACACTTATACTTCTGTGGCTCAGGCTCATTTCTTATGGGAAAGCACTTAAGGGGCTAACGTAGATGACAGCGGTAAAGTTGCTGTCTGCATTGATGTTTGATATTCAAATGTATTTTAGATGTAAAATACTTTCAGACTATGGGAAATCTACCAAGGGAATAATACTAACTTCCTTCATGATTTTTAAACTACCATCTACCTATGCTGACCATATTTAATATGATCTAACAAAACATTTTTTTCTGATTCAGCGACTTATTTCTATAAAAAAGCCTGATGGATGAGATTAAATTGTGTTTAATTATACATTATTTAAAAGGTTATAAGTATATTATGGTTCTGTCCTTCTGGAAAATCCATCCTATATGGTCAAGAGACATAGCTTCATTTTCCTTTCCCTTTATAGTCAGCCTCCATGCTTCTACCAGTCTCTGTCATAGTATTTTCCCGGGGATCCAAGGAAAAGTCACTTCTCTCTCTTACATGTGGTCAGCCTGTTTCTGCCCATGAGTGGCTGACTTGCCTAGTATTCCATTTGTTCTAGCCAAATCAGTTAGGGGAGGGGACCCAGGGCTCAGTTATTACCAACCTTTTCCCTCTGGTGATTCAGATTTTGAAGTGTCAGGCTCTCGGTAAAACTTTTCTTAAAGAAAGAATAGGTATAGAACAGTCTTTTGGACTCTGTGGGAGAGGGAGAGGGTGGGATGATATGGGAGAATGGCATTGAAACATGTATAATATCATATGTGAAATAAATCATCAGTCCAGGTTCGATGCATGATACAGGATGCTCGGGGCTGGTGCACTGGGATGACCCAGAGGGATGGTATGGGGAGGGAGGGTTCAGGATGGGGAACACGTGTACACCCGTGGTGGATTCATGTTGATGTATGACAAAACCAATACAATATTGTAAAGGAATTAGCCTCTAATTAAAATAAATAAATTTATATTAAAAAAAATGAAAGAATAGGTCAGATTGCTCTTGGGCCTTCCAGATATTGATGTCTGTCCCTCCTCTCCAACCAAACACATGCAGCAACATTACTTTTCCTGAACAAACCCATTGTGCCTCTACTTATATGTTAATTTGCCTCCAGGTTGCATTGTCATCCTGTGGTTATAGTCTGTTCTGTGAAGTCATTGTTGCCTCTGATGACTATTATTGTTTGTCATGAGTCCAAATCTCACTGACGCAATCTGTCTCTCATAGTGACATAGGCTCTGATAGGTTCATAGCAGATAGGTTCTGAATATTTAGGCATTTAACTAAATAAAAGCATATGTGGGAATTTAAACTTGTAAGAAAAAACTTGAATATTCTCAAACTTGAGATCCTCTTGAACACACAAAATAGGAATATTTTCTTGCATAATCACAGTACAGTGGCCATATTTTTTACGTTTATGAATAATGTAGTACTTTTCTATTATCTGCAATCAGCATTCCAATTTTCTCAATTGACTCAATCATGTCCTTTATATTATTTTCCTGCCTCAGCACAGGATCCAGTCTAGAGGGTCAGGTATTGCATTAAGTTGTCATGTGTCTTTAGTCTCCTTTAATCTCTAATGCTTTTGTAGCCTTTCTTTGTCTTTTATGACACTGACATTTTGGAAAAATACAGTCATTTTTAAAATAAAATGTTCACCATTTTGAGTATGTCTGACATTGTCTCATGATTGGATTAACCTGTATATGACCAGCAAGAATACCGCATATGTGATGTGTCCTTTGGAGGGTTTTGGTCACCCTGTCAGGGTGCTGTTGAATTTCTCCATACTACAGGTACTTCCCCCCACCACCCCCGCCTGCCCTTGCAACTGATCGGAAATATCGGGTTGGCCAAAGGTTCATTGAGGTTTTCCTGGAAGATGTTATGGAAAAACCCGAATGAACTTTTCGGCCAACCCAATATGTGGGGAGAAAATTTAAGGCCATGCAATTATCTTGCTCCTCATCAAAAATTCTTCATCAGTGTATCATCAGTTGATGATTCTTGCTCCAACCAATCTTTACTATGATAGTTGTGAAATGCTGATTTTTTGTGTAGATAAGTCATGAGGTTGTAGCTGTTTTAGGCCCACCAATAGGAACAAGAGCACAAGTCATTTTGAAGACGCTAGAAAAATGTCTGTCAAAAATACCCTTTAGTACAATATTTATCTACTTATTGGGCTTAGGGCTTCCTAGCTTTTAATTCATTAATGTTCTTGACTGTTCTGTTGTTTGCACCTGGCTGTTGTGTCCTTGTGACATGCCCAAACATTTTTATCAGTTCTTTACTTTCTGGCATAAAGAGATGTTCCAAGCTTATCTTATTCCTGTTCTGCCTCAGCCCTGAAATCAGCCAATTTCCTATGAAGCCCCAATTTCTTTTTCTGGAAAATGATTTTCAAAACCAAGGTCTGGGTATTAGATGTGCTCATTGCTACTGAAGGGTCTTTGTTTCTAGAGCCACTCACCATACAGCTAGGGAATATATGTGCATGTATATGCACGTATGTATACCTCTATACATGTCCACATACAAATGCCTTCACATGTACATTGTGATCTTTTATAAATCATCAGTGCACACTGATGTCTAGCAGGTTAAATTTTAACAGATTATATTGATTTCTGTGAATAAGATAGCTGAAAACATTTTCCATATGTGTGATTTTTCCATGTTGAGGTTCTTAATTAATAGCATTTACTACAAAGTTTGATTATTAGGTGAAAAGGCTTAATAATTTGCATGTTTTGAAGACTTTTTCTCCTCCCCTACTTTTAGCTCGTAAGTGAAGCTGAACTTATACTAAACCAACAAGCGGAGTTGGCAGATGTAACAGGGACTATAGCTCAAGTGAAACAAAAAATTAAAAAGTTGGAAAACTTGGATGAAAATTCTCAGGTAAGATTATATTTTAGGTATGCAGTGTCTCTAAAGAGTATAATAGTTACATTTTGATGTCTTTTGGTAGTATAAACTCTTATAACTAGTCTCTTGTAACAACAGTCTGTATAATTGGCTCAACAATATTTGTCTATTCTGTTCAGTGTGGGCCTGAGATGACCTTGCAGACATCTCATATAGTTGTAACTGTTTCAGGCCCATCCATAGGAACAAGAGCATACATCATTTTGAAGAAGCTAGAAAAATGTCTATCAAGAATGCTGTTTGGTATTTGGAAATGATGGAAACCTTAAAAATATAATTCCTTAAATAACCATCATTTGGTATATGCAACTGAATCAGACACAGATTCATATAGATAGGTCTATTTAGCCTTACCAGCTGTGTGGCCTTGGGTAAACTAAGTTTTCTAAACCTCTGTGTCCTTATCTATAAATTGGGGATGTGATGACCTACTTTGCAGAGTGATTATTAGGAATTATTTGGATCCTGTGGATAAAACACTTAGCACAGTACCTAGGATATATGGACATAAAGCATAAATACTCACAAGAGCCAGCTGTCATTTATTCTGCTGGTCTTGAAGCTTGAATTCAAGGCTTTACACTCAACACATTCTAGCTTTGCTCTCCTGACTTGTATGTGAGAGCGAGGCTGTTGTTTTTAAGGTGAAAAAGTGAAAGTAGCTCAGTCATGTCTGACTCTCTGTGACCCCATGGACTCTACAGTCCATGGAATTCTCCAGGCCAGAATACTGGAGTGGGTAGCCGTTCCCTTCTCCAAGGGACCTTCCCAACCCAGGGATCAAACCCAGGTCTCCTGCATGACAGGCAGATTCTTTACCAGCTGAGCCACCAGGGAAGCCCTTTTAAGGTGTATTCTCAACAAATAAATTGATTTCTCAGTACCATAAGCATCTAAAAACAAAATTGAGAGGCAGCGGTTGTGGTGTCCAGTTCTGGAATTTTACTCATAGATCTTTGTGATCATGGGGCAAGCTCCAGATCTCTTTGCTTTGGAGAAAAAGAGAAGGCAAACTGGCTTCAGAGCTTCAAATTTTTTGTCTGTTTTTGTTCTGTTTGTTTTCATTTTGTTGTGTTTTGTTTTGAATAATTTTTAGTTTTAATTGTGGTAAGACACTCAAAATATAATTCACCAGCTTAACCATTTTGAAGTGTATGGTTCAACAGTATTGAGTGTATCTGCATTATTGTGTAACACATCTCCAGATCTTTTTCATCTTGCAAAACAATGTGACTACACTCAACACTGCTTAACTGTACACTTCAAAATGGATAAGATGGTAAATTTTATGTTTCAGTCACAACACTGGGTTGAGACAGTCAGTAGTTAGAATGAAGACTAAGCTTTGAGTTGCTTTTTGACAGGGAAACCCTGTGGCGGTCTCTTCAAATCTGTCAAGTCCAAGTCCTCAAAAAAGTGAAGTTGGTCAATCGTGTCCGACTCTTTGTGACCCCATGGACTGTAGCCTACCAGGCTCCATCCATGGGATTTTCCAGGCAAGAATACTGGAGTCGGCCAGAAGGAAACTGCCATTTCCTTCTCCAGGGGATCTTCCCGACCCAGGGATTGAACCCGGGTCTTCTGCATTGCAGGCAGATGCTTTACTGTCTGAGCTGTCAAGTCCTCAAGTAGATGCCAACTAGATCTAATAGGATTTCCATGGCTGAGGTGATATGAAATCCCTTAGCTTTCACTTGGCTGGTTTGCATCTCATTGATTATATTTTGTCCTGTTCTAAATCTGTACCTCCCAGGAGGAGCAAATCTCATCCACCTTCTGGGTGGGCTGGTTAATTTTCTGTTTCTGTGACCAGAAGTGCATGAGCTTCCGATAACACCGCTGCCATAGCTAATGACATTAGGCTTTTCAGGTGGCGCTAGTGGTAAATGACCTGCCTGCTGATGCAGGAGACATAAGAGATGCAGGTTCAATCCCTGGGTCGGAAAGATCCCCTGAAGGAGGGCATAGCAACTCACTCCAGTATTCTTGCCTGGAGAATCCCATGGATAGAGGAGCATGGTGGGCTACAGTCCATGGGCTCGCAAAGAGTCAGACACGACTGAAGCAACTTAGCATGCGCATGCACGTATAGCTAATGACTAACTGGAAGCTTTTTTGCAGCTGGCAGAAGTATGACATCAAACCATATACTTGGCAATATCTCTCTCTGGCTCAACCAATTTCCTTTTTAATTACGTTTTCTCCCCCTCTATTCAGATGGAGATCTTGCAGTTATTATTTTCCTTCTTTCTTAAAATCAGGACCTGTTAGCAAAGGCCCGGTTCGTAATAATACATGGACACAGGCTCGCAGCAAGTCACCATTATGCCCTGGATTTGATCTGTCAGAGGTGCAATGAACTACGTTACCTTTCTGATATTTTGGTAAATGAAATCAGAACCAAACAGATACAGCTCAACAGGACCTTTAAAATGCATAAACTCCTACAGCAGGTAACGTCACGGGACATGGTGCATTTCTGAAAGAGAAATTACATTTTTTTTTCTACCTGAGTCCTTCTCAGAGGCTATAAGGCCAGGGTTTGGCATAGCTTTGAAATTAGATTTGTAAGAAGTCTGAAGAACTGAGTTTGATTATGCCTATTTCATTCGTCCACTTTGCAGTATTCACGGCCGGTCCAAGATTAAGGACCATAAGGATTTTGGCCCCTGTTCTGAATATGAGCATGATGGTGGTGATGGCTCCCTCTATTTTAGGTTCATCTCTGAAGCCTCTGCTCTGGTGATAGTTTGCAGTTAGAACACTTTGAAAAACCATGGGGGCCATTTTGCTCAAGCCTGACTCTCATTCCACATTTCATAGTTATAGCAATGTAACTGTGAACAACAGTGATTAGAAACTGTTCTAACAACAAACAGTGATTAGAAACTGTTCCTCCATGAAATAGAGTCTGACCCCTTTGATGATTAGGCAGTGAAGAGAAGTTTTGATCATGGCAGTGGAATGTAAAATAGGGGTATCACATATAGGCATTGGATCTGAGCATGAGCATTCTAATCTGTACATCTTCTGTGGCAAGGAAACTTTTTCTTTGTGCTAGGTGATCATCATGCATTTTTATTACACTTGAGATTTTGCAAAGAATTTCATATTTCAGTTATTGATTTTTGGGAAAAAATGTGCAGCTGGTGTTGCGAGAATGGTCAGACTCCTGCTTCAGAATGAATTCCTTGTTATGAAATGAGTGCAGGGCTTCTCAGCCTTGGCCGTGCCTCTGAAGTACCTGTGGAGATATAGAGAAGGGATTTCTGGTTGCCAAGGGGGAGGTTCGTCAGGGAGGAATGGAATAGGAGATTGGGGTGAGCAGATGCAAACTATTACATACAGGATGGATAAACAACAAAATTCTACTCTATACCACAGGGAACTATATTCAATATCCTGTGATAAACCGTAATGGAAAAGGATATAAAAAAGAGTAAATATGTATATATATAACTGAATCACTTGAATCACTTTTCTATGCAGCAGAAATTAGTACAACATTGTAAATCAGCTATATTTCAAAAAAAAAAAAAAAAAAGAAAGAAAGAAAGAAATACCTATGGAGCCTGGCTTACAGCCCAGAGCTACTGAATCAGAATTTCTGGGAGTAGAGATTTTTTTTTTCTTTTTAACAGCTCTGAAAACAACTCTGATTCATAGCAGCCAGGGCTGATAAATACTCTCCTAAGGGACAAACAGATTTCTCATTTATTCATTCATGGTTTGTGTGTGTGTGGGATTTGCTTACCAGGCTCGACAGTGCTGTGATGAAGGAGAGTGCCTTCTGGCTAATCAAGAAATAGACAAGTTTCAGTCTAAAGAAGATGCACAGAAGGCCCTCCAAGACATTGAAAATTTTCTTGAAATGGCTCTACCCTTTATAAATTATGATCCTGAAACCCTACAGTATGAATTTGGTATCATTTTATCTCCTGAACTCAAGGTAAGAGACTTGGGGTGGGGGGGCATGGAAACAAATTTTTAAAAGCTATGATTGTGTTAGTGTTGATAAGAGTTTTACTGCTTTACAGGTAACTTTACATCACGTTGCAATTACCGAGTTCTCTTAACGATTGGGGTTATATCAGAGCCACTGTTACGTGTCAAAGAATCCTAATATTTATATTTGCCTTATAATGAAGAGTAATTTCCCACCTGGAATGTTAGGTCCATGAATCAAGGTAAATTGGAAGTGCTCAAACAGGAGATAGCAAGAGTGAACATTGACATTTTAGTAATCAGTTAACTAAAATGGACTGGAATGGGTGAATTTAATTCAGATGACTATTATATCTACTACTGTGGGCAAGGATCCCTTGGAAGAAATAGAGTAGCCTTCGTGGTCAACAAAAGAGTCCAAAATGCAGTACTTGGGTGCACTCTCAAAAATGACAGAATGATCTCAGTTCATTTCCAAGGCAAACCATTCAATATCACAGTAATCCAAGTCTATGCCCCAACCACTGATGCTGTAGAAGATGAAATTGATCAGATCTATGAAGACCTACAAGACCTTCCAGAACTAACATGAAATGAAAGATGTCCTTATCATCATAGGGGATTGGAATGCAAAAGAAGGAAGTCAAGAGATACCTGGAGTAACAGGCAAGATTGGCCTTCGAATACAAAATGAAGCAGGGCAAAGGCTAACAGAGTCTGTCAAGAGAACACACTGGTCATAGCAAACAACCTCTTCCAATAACACAAGAGACAACTCTACACAAGGACATTACCATATGGTCAACACTGAAATCAGATTGATTACATTCTTTGCAGCTGAAGATGGAGAAGCTCTATACAGTCAGCAAAAACAAGACCAGGCGCTGACTGTGGCTCAGATCATGAACTCCTTATTGCCAAATTCAGACTTAAACTGAAGAAAGTAGGGGAAACCACTAGACCATTCAGGTATGATCTAAATCAAATCTCTTACTATTATACAGTAGAAGTGAGAAATAGATTCAAGGGATTATATCTGATAAATAGAGCACCTAAAGAACTATGGACAGAGGTTCATGACATTGTACAGGAGGTGGGGTTCAAAACCATCCCCAAGAAGAAGAAATGCAGAAAGGCAAAATGGTTGTCTTAGGAGGCCTTACAGATAGCTGAGAAAAGAAGAGAAGTGAAAGGCAAGGGAGAAAAAGAAAGATATATCCATCTGAATGCCGAGTTACAGAGATTAGAAGGAGAAATAAGAAAGCCTTCCTAAGTGATCAATGTAAAGAGAGGAAAACAAGAGAATGGGAAAGACTAGAGATCTCTTCAAGAAAATTCGAGACACCAAGGGAACATTTCATGCAAAGATGGGCACAATAAAGGACAGAAATGGTATGGACCGAACAGAAGCAGAAGATATAAAGAAGAGGTAGCAAGAATACACAGAAGAACTATACAGAAAAGATCTTCATGACCCAGATAACCATGATGGTATGGTCACTCATCTAGAGCCAGACATCCTGGAATGTGAAGTCAAATGGGCCTTAGGAAGCATCACTATGAACAAAGCTAGTGGAGGTGATGGAATTCCAGTTGAGCTATTTCAAATCCTAAGATGCTGTGAAAGTGCTGCACTCAATATGCCAGCAAATTTGGAAAACTCAGCAGTGGCCATGGGACTGGAAAAGGTCGGTTTTCATTCCAATCCCAAAGAAATACAATGCCAAAGAATGTTCAAACTACTGCATAATCTCACTCATCTCACACACTAGCAAAGTAATGTTCAAAATTCTCCAAGCTGGGCTTCAGCAGTACATAAACTGAGAATTTCCAAATGTTCAAGCTGGATTTAGAAAAGGCAGAGGAACCAGAGATCAAATTGCCAACATCATTGGATCATAGAAAAAGCAAGAGAATTCCAGAAAAACATCTACTTCTGCTTCATTGACTATGCTAAAGCCTTTGACTCCGTGGATCACAACAAACTGGAAAATTCTTAAAGAGATGGGAATACCAGGCCATCTTACCTGATTCCTGAGAAATGTGTATGCAGGTCAAGAGGCAACAGTTAGAACCAGACGTGGAACAATGGCCTGGTTTCAAATTGGGAAAGGAGTACGTCAAGGCTATATATTGTCATCTTGCTTATTTAACTTATATGCAGAGTACATCATGCGAAATACTGGACTGGATGAAGCACAAGCTGGAATCAAGATTGCAGGCAGAAATATCAATAACCTCAGATATGCAGATGACACCACCCTTATGACGGAAAGCAAAGAAGAACTAAAGAGCCTCTTGATGAAAGTGAAAGAGGAGAGTGAAAAAGCTGGCTTCAAACTCAACATTCCAAAAATGAAGATCATGGCATCCGGTCCCATCACTTCGTGGCAAATATATGGGGAAACAATGGAAACAGTGACAGACTATTGTCTTGCGCTTCAAAATCACTGCAGATAGTGACTGCAGCCATGAAATTAAAAGACGCTTGCTCCTTAGGAGAAAAGTTATGACAAACCTAGACAGCATATTAAAAAGCAGAGACAATCCTTTACCCTCAAAGAACTGTCTAGGCAAAGCTATGGTTTTTCCAGTAGTGATGTATGGATGTGCGAGTTGGACCATAAAGAAAGTTGAGCACTGAAGAATTGATGCTTTTGAACTGTGGTGTTGGAGAAGACTCTTGCAAGTCCCTTGGACTGCAAGGAGATCAAGCCAGTCAATCCTAAAGGAAATCAGTCCTGAATATTCATTGGAAGGATTGATACTTAAGCTGAGGCTCCAATACTTCAGCCACATAATGGGAAGAGCTGACTCATTGGAAAAGACCCTGATGCTGGGAAAGATTGAAGACAGGAGAAGGAGATGACAGAGAATGAGATGGTTGGATGGCATCACCGATTCAATGGACATGAGTTTGAGCAAGCTCCAGGAGTTGGTGATGGACAGGGAAACCTAGCATGCTGTAGTCCATGAGGTTGCAAAGAGGCAGACACGACTGAGTGAACCAAACTGAACTGAATTTCCTTTTTGAGCTTTGAATGATTTTTAATTAAAAACATTTTTTTTTTTGGCATGTGACATCTTAGTTCTTCCACTGGGTATTGAACCTATGTACCCTGCAGTGGGAGTACAGAATCTTAACCACTGAATCACCAGGGAAGTCCTATGACTGCATTACTTTTAAACTCTTTTCACTTACTAGCAGCTTTCACATATATTTTCTTGTGCATCCTTCGAGAAATGTCCAAAGCTGTCATAGGATATTGGGCCCATATCAAGAACAGTCTACACCAAACATCTTTCCTTCCTGCTGCAGTGACCACCAGAAGATGCTGTGTAGACACAGATCCAGCTTTCCCACTCAGTTTGAGGATAAAGTGATAAAGGAAGGATATGGGTCTACCTGGGGAATGGGGAGCAGTAGAAACTTGTGTTGGCAGGGTAGAGAGCTTAGGTTAGTTCAGCACCACCCGCTTGCAGGTGCCATCAAGCTCTCTCTCCACAGTACAGAGAAGAGCATCTGTGTTGTTATTTGCTGCTAAAGTGTCTCATTGACTCTAAAGTTTAGAATAGTATCTAAATCCATGTTTAGCTTCAGATCTTAGGGGCATGCCGCAGAAGATCAGAAACATAGCCTTGGCGTTAACCAAGTGACTCTAGAAGCCACGAAGCCTAACTCTTGCTGCCTCAAATCATGTAGGAGGGCCAGAAGGGTACATTATCCATCAATGCCTCTAAGGAGCCTTTTACTGAGTTAGACAAAAAGTTCATTCCAGTTTTTCCATACCATCTTACAGAAAAACCCAAACGAACTTTTTGACCAACCCAGTATAACATGGTGAACTGTAGAATGTCCTGCAGGCTAAAACATAACAAACTACTGTGACAGCGCTTAACTTGGTAGCTTTCTTGTGCTCAACACGCCCTCTTTTCTAGCTGTTATCCCCTTTCAGCCAATGAAAGGTAAATCACCTATTCAGTGACTGACTTATTTGATGATTGCTTGATAAATTTCTTCTTCAAGTTGTTTTGGTTGAGACCTTCTGGTTTTGTAACCATGTGAAATAATGCCTTAATCTGTTCCCCATTACTTTCCTAAATTTCTTCTAGTTATATATTAAAGTCTAAATTAATTTTGTATCTGTCTGAGACTGAGAAATGTAATAGGATTTGTAATGACCCCCATTTCAGAAAATATTTCACAGATTTCTTATGTAACCTGCAGGTTCAAATGCAGACCATCCAACTCAAGCTTGAAAACATCCGAAGTATATTTGAGAACCAACAGGCCGGTTTCAGAAACCGGACAGATAAACATGTGAGGCCGATTCCATTTGTAGTACCTGCTTCTGACAATTTGGTCAGATCTAGAGCACCATTTTTTTCACCTACACAAGGTAGAGTATCTTAGATTCCCCTTTTCTCTCTCTTTTCTTCTTGCTGTTGTTTACTTTGTTACTTTTAATATAAATACTGAACTCATTCTTCAATCCTGAGAAATAGGAATTGTTTTTTTTAAGCATCCTTGGTCATGTGCAGATTGTATTGCAGAAGGCAGGAGTCATGATAGAGATTATTGTACAATAATTAAACATAGTAGTAATATAGTACAGTATAGGATGATGAAAATCTGGGCTGAATTTCCCAATTTTGCAGTGAATATGAACTTTATACTAGCATCAAACTCACAAATAATTCACCCTTTTCTTCAGCAGGTGCAAGGAAGCCTATGAAAATAGTATATACATACATGCATTTACCACTTATAGGGATAAGCTATTATTTGGTTCTTATAGGCTTCTAATAAGTGAATGGCTTAGATAATCAAGTAGATTGCCTTTTCTAAACACGTACAGGTAAATCAAATAATTTTGCTAGTAATTAACTGTTAGAGAGTTCATTTACTTGTTTTAATCTTTGTAGATGATTTTAAACGTGTAATATTTATTTCTGTTTTCTAAGTTCTGTGGGATAAAATAATTATGCTCTCTGTGGTGTTGAGCTACTCTGGAAATAAGATGACTACTGCCCCAAGATTTTCCTTGAGCTGCCTCTGGTGCCCCTTAGGGGAAAGTAGTTTGGTCTTTGGGGCCCTAAGTTAGTTAAGTTTGTGAAGGTGGGCCTAAATTCCATGTCTTTGATCTGAGAGAATCAGAGACTTCATTAATATATGGGAACTGCTTTGAAAACCAGAGAAAGCCTGAGCCAGGCATAATGAATATAAAAGTCCAGCTCAGCTCCAGCAGAGATCAGATTAAAACCAAGTGATGAAAGCAGGTAACTAAGATGATAAAAGTCATGTAGTTAATGGTTATTAAATATAAAAATATACTCACAAATAAAACTATAAGCATTGCCATAAATGAATAATACTAAGAAGATACTAGGAAAAAAGAATAAGAAGAACAAAAACCAATAGGGGATCAAAACCAACAGCTATGAGAATAAAAATAGAATAGGTTGATATTGCTAAGCAGAAGACAGAGCTCAGTTGTATTTCTGGCTCCATTCATGGGGTGTGTGACCAGGGACAGTTCACTTAACCTCTTTTGTTGATTTTGCCTTGTTTTGTCTGTCTATAAATTAGGAATAATAATGCCTATTGATTTCAAAATGAAATACCTACTGAAGGCAAAGTTAAAAAATTGTAGAATATTTAAAAATACTCAATAAACTAGACTTTTCCTTCTCTCTAATGAAGGCCTCTTGCTTTATGGTTCTCTAAAAGCTCAACTCCTCTGAACGGTTGAGGAACAGAGCTCTGAAAAGACTGCCCAAGACCCGTTCAAGGCCTTAGTCACTAAAAGTACATTTTGTTTTGTGTTGTTTCATTTTTTTGCTTTCTGATATTCTTATTTAATGGCATTACACTTTCTTTCTGCAGTGGGAGTTGGATATTCTTTCTTTCAAGCATGTAAACTTTTTTCAAAAGGTACCCATCTTTATTACTTTTCGTCAGTACATTTTCTGAGTTTGTGTACATGTGAAAATTCAGTTTGGCACCTAAAACCAGCAACAGTTCCTTCTCACATTCTACGTAAGGTTAACTTTCTCATTTTTTTCATAATAAGCATCCATTAGCTTTCATAATAAGCAATCCACTTATATTAGAAAATAACTATATAAAAAGTGGATTATTCTCTTTTATCAGATGACCATTCATAAGACAAAAACAAAGAAAACAATTGGCTTTTAACTTAAATTTGTTAAAATAAATTTGCTTTCATTTTAGAGACTGTGTCACCCACAGTAAGCCTATTTGTTGGGAGTAGCTTGAATTTGCCTAAGGTATTTATGAGGAAGATGGCAGCTTACTGAATAAATGACATGGATGGATAAATGATTATATCAGTTATCCATCATGGTTCCTAAATTAAATCAGAGCATCATTTATGCTACAAACATGGTTCATTTTACCTACTTGGTCTGTGAGTAATGGAAATTATAACAATCAGGTCCAAATAATTCTTCAAAACTTTTAATTGCTAAGTCAAATATATAAGATTTGGTTAAAAAAAATATGAGATTTGGTCAAATCAACACAGAAGTGTTAATTTTTTTTAATAAAATAAGTCAACCATACTAAACCAAAAAAAAAAAGTCAAACTGTTTTTTTGTTGTTGTTTTTGTTTATTAATTTGCATCAAGTAGAATCTTTTATCTAGCACCGTGTCTGGCACCTAGAAAGATGTAATAAATATTTTGCTGAATTAATATTTCATATAGAGGGAAGTTATGAAAGAACATTGTGTGTGAGAGAGAAAACGGTTTGAGCTCCTAAACCTGTAGCTCTAGTCAAGATCTTTCTCCTAAACTTCAGAGTCTGTATTTACAATTTGCCTCCTTGAATTTCCTATTGGCAGCTCAGTCTCAGCATATCCCAAAAGGATGCCATTTTTTCCGCTCCTCTTTCTCACTCATCCCCACCTCTAATCAGTCCAAAATTCCGCTTCTTCGAATCCGCCCTGCTAGCCCTCACTGCCACTTTCCTAATCCAAGCTAACACCCATCTGTTGCCTTGACAACTATAGCAGTCTCCCTGTTTCCCACTTTCCCTTCTTAGATACCCCTAGTTGTCTTGCCCTTTGGACTTTACACCTAGTGTTCTCTTCTCTTCCTTAAGGTAAGTTCTTCCTTCCTACCTCTCCTCCTCTCCTGCACCCCAGTTTGGTCAGGTGTTATACTATGGGATATCAAGCCCCTCTTCATATCTTCCTAGCTTTAGCATAATTGCCTGTTTTCTGTTTCTTTTGCTAGAATGTAAGCTCAGTTCCGGAGAAGGCAATGGCAGCCCACTCCAGTACTCTTGCCTGGAAAATCCCATGGACAGAGGAGCCTGGTAGGCTGCAGTCCATGCGGTCATGAAGAGTTGGACACAACTGAGCGACTTCACTTTGACTTTTCACTTTCATGCATTGGAGAAGGAAATGGCAACCCACTCCAGTGTTCTTGCCTGGAGAATCCCAGGGACGGTGGAGCCTGGTGGGCTGCTGTCTGTGGGGTCGCACAGAGTCGGACACGACTGAAGCGACTTAGCAGCAGCAGCAGCATAGTCACATTATTAAAAGAATGAAGACATCTATTGGGTTGGCCAAAAAGGTCAGGTCAGGTTTTTCTGTAACGTCTTACAGAAACACCTGAACAAACTTTTTGGCCAACCCAATACCTTGCTTTTCGAAAAAGATATACTTCTCATAAGTTTTGTATGCACTCCTTTTTCATCTCTTAATGTATTTGCAAAGAATTAATTAGTAAAAGCTAGTTTGTAAAGCTCCCTAAGTTTGCTTTATAAGTAACTTTGGATCTCTGGATATCAAGTTTCTTTAAAGTGATGGACATCAATATTTACTGAGAAACTAATTTTATATGGTAATTGTCACTAAGTCTAATTTATATTTATCCATTTACATATACATTATATAAAGGTAAAAATTCCTGTATAGAATATATTTTAAGTAAATGGAGAGAAGGATAAAGTTTAGAGAACTCATTAACGGCAGAGTCTTTCCCTGAGTGGGCCTTGCAGTGGCTCCCAGTAGAGGCAGAAAGGACAAGAAATCTGTTCCTTCCATGGTGAGAAGTGATGCACACAGCCCTTGTGGGCAGGGTTCTTTTCAGCAGCCCTGAGACTTAGAAACTTGAATGGCCTAGTCTTTGACTGGACCATGCCCTGGGCTCTGGAGGAGCATCTGGACTCCTTGCTTGGTAATACAAGGGCTCACCCTTTGTAAATGAAATAGAAAGATTGAACAGAACAAAAAGAGAGATTACACAGGAAGAACAGAAAGATGGAAGCTTGGAATTTTGATGAAGTTGTTTTTTTTTTTGTTTGTTTTATTTGGTTTTGTTTTAGCATTTTAATGTGCTTCAGTAATGTTGTTTTATATAGAGTGGTTAGAAACATGAATTCTGACAGTAGATTATACAGATTTGTGTACCACTTCTGCTTCTTGGACATCTTATGCTTAACCTATATAATGGGGAAGTAGTACTTATCTTCAAGGGTCAATTTGAGAGGTAAAAAAGCAAATGCACATATAGGGCTTAGAATAGTGTCCAGCATATAGTAAGTGCCAAATAAATGTCAGATGCTCTAATTATTAGTTAAATTGAGATTTTATCCTGAAACTCTTTTTGATTCAGGTAATCAGTGAGCTACAATCTGATTAAATGCTTATATATTAGAATGATCACTAAATCTGCAAATAATCATAGGTACTAACACCTAGCTTCATGCTTGCTCAGCAATCCAGCGAGTGTTCAATGAATGAGAGAATGGGTGAATACATGGCAAAATCATGCTCTATGAGAAGTTGAAATCATGTAAATAAGTCTAACCAATCATCTGTTATATATAATGTGATTTTAAAATACTAATATAAACATGTTGGCACATTAATCTCTCTTTTTAATACACATGCACATATTTTTATGAAAGTATTGATTTTAATTCTTGTTTGAAATTCTCTCATATTTCTCTATCAGGGAAGAAGACTTGGAGACAAAATCAGAGCAACACAAAAGTAAATATCATTAATTAATTCAAAATTGGCTTTATTGCTGTCGTTGCAGAAGCAGGATGGGACTAAAACCGTATTTTTCATTCACTGAACCAATATTGTGCATTTGAAAGCCTATTATATCTAGAAGAAAAAGCTGCTATTGTGTTGTGTCTAATTACAGTACTGGCCTAGCCCCAGTTGTATGAGCAGTTTCTCAAGTCTTGGCTCCAGTTCAGAATAAATGCTATAGAACATCTCATATAAGTTCTAGTTTCTCTTTCCTGCCTGCACCTCAATTCAGCTGAATAAGTGCTGCACCTTTTTACAAAACGAAACTCCTTTCATAAGTGATTCCAGTCCTGCAAGTGGAAAGCATGGACAAAGGACAGGTTCTAATGGACTATCTGCTAGGCTCAAAAAACACACCTATTCTTTTCTTGGTAGATTCAAGTTTCCTTCTGAGTTATTCATGACAATCTGGTATCTGCAGAGAGTAGTCGCCTCATAACTGCAGCATCTTACGTTTTCTTTGTATGTTCTTGATGGTAAATAAGGCCAAGAATGTATCTCCCAGAGGCAGGATAGCATGTGATACAGATTGTGTGGCTAGAATGCCTGACTTCAGCCCAGCTCCATCACTTACTGGCTGCATAACCTTGGGCAAATTCTCTGGAAGTCAGTTTCCTTATCTATAAAATGGAGGTAATAAGAGAACACCCTCATTATGGAGTTAGTATAACTAAGATAAAATAATCTAGTATTTATGAAGTACTTTGAGTATTGTGTGGTGCATGGTAATGCTCTAAGTGTTTTATGTAGTTGTTAGCAGGCTAGCAAATGACCCATACTGACATACCATGTCTGGTTATCATGTTCTACAGCCAGAGTTTCTGGTTTCAAGAAGGAAACAGGCTGAATGCCAAATTCCTTAGTCTGCCATGTCTTTTGGTTCTGGTTTCAAGTCATGCCTACCTTAATAGCTATGTGGATTTATTCATTTGCATATCTCCAAGGTAAAAATAGAAGGCTGTGATTCTGTACATTTCCTTGGTGAGATACCTAGCTAGTCAATCCAGTTCCCAAATGCACATATACTTCCAAGTCAAGTCAATTTGCACAATCCTTAGGCATTTAAAATTTGATGGTTCAAAACTTTTCAGCCTTGTATTTCAGAACCCTGTTAGGAGTGGATGGCACATACCTATCTGAGAAGTGCAGTATGCAGTATTTTCAGTCTTAATTATAGTAGTTAAAATGATAACACTTGGTACATGGAACATACAGAAATTATACACTTTTAAAGAGGGAATATGAGGGACTTCCCTGGTGGTCCAGTGGTTAAGACTGTGCTTCCAGTGCAGGGAGTGTGGGTTTGATCCTGGTTGGGGATCTAGGATCCCACATGCCTCGCAGCCAAAAAAAAAAAAAAAAAAAAAAAAAAAAACCCAAAGCATAAGACAGAAGCAATATTGTAACAAATTCAGGAAAGACCTTAAAAAATGGTCCACACACACACACACACACATCCAAAAAAAGAGGGCATGTAATAATGGTGGCTGACCATGGGTTTGGCAGTTTTATCACTTACTAGGTGACCTTGGCCCTTTGTGAAAGCTCTCTGAAACTCGGTTTTCCCTTTCCTGGACAGCCAACTTTTTTTTTCCCTTTGGGTCCAGATCTTAGTTCCCCAACCAGGAATGGAACCCATGCCCCTGCAATGGAAGTGCAGAGTCTTAACTGCTGACCCATCAGGGAAGTCCCAGGACAATCAACTTTTTAGGAATTAACCTCATTTCCCTGAAGTGCTATAGAAATGAAACATTACTTAACGTATAAAGTAAATTGTAATGAATATCTTAAATCTGTCCTCTTAGGCAACTAAAATAATTTTAACTAATATATATCAAAGTTATTTCTGAGAAAAATCATAATCATAGTGTTACTTTTTAGTTTATCTATATAGTTAGAACATAGAAAGAAGAAAACTTAATTTGGGCTACATTTCCATGAAGAAGAACTAACTATACCTACATAGATGCTAATTTCACTTTTCTTTTCATTTCAGACTGAAGCAGTATATGATTGTCAGGAGAAGAGAAGTTCTGTTCAGTCCTCCAATTTGGACAATGACAATAGCTTGGATATTTTAAAGAAGTATCTTTTATTTATTAACATACACCCATATACACATCTACCAGTAGGAGGCTCTGATTCAGTGTTCAAAGCAAATGTACTTAGAATTTTGAGTTCCCAGAATATGGTTCTGCTGGGTTTGATCAAATGTGCACTAGAGAAGGTGTCAGAAGTCCTGGCCAACCTATGCTCTGTTTATGTGACTTGAAAATTAACTAGATCTTTTCAGATTCATAGTCTCCTCTTTTATGAAAGAGGTGAGAGTGAATGGGTCAATGTTTCAAAAACTACAGAAGATTATGTAGGTATACAATGTGATTTTATAGGTACTAATAAAAATCATTTCATTCACTTTTATATTATTATGTTAACATTCCACACATATGAATAGTCACCTTTTAAATTTTATATCACAGAGTTTTGAGTAAGTAACCAGTAGTTTGGAGCAAGTAACAAATAATTTGAAACAGAGTTATATGCAAAGATTGTTAAATGTTAGTTAAATTTATAAAAGTGTAAAAATTAAAAAGAGGCCAGGGATAAAAGTTAAATTAGGGACTTCCCTGGTGGTTCAGAAGTTAAGATTCTAAGCTTCCACTGCAGCAGGTATGGCTTCAATCCCTAGTCAGGGAATGAAGATCCTGCATGCTGTGTGGTGCTGCCAAAACACAAAAAACAAAGAAAAAGAAGTTACATTAAATGGATAACATTGGGGAGTGAGGAAATAAATTTTAAATACAATGTCAATTGGAAATCACATTGGAAGGAAAATGTATTGTATTTTATTTTAAAGGGATAGTAAACAAAGTTACTACAGAAAGTTAACTATGATCTATATTTGGGAAAACTAGTATTATAAATTCATATCATGTCTTGGAAAACTTCAAAACATTACTGAGGAAAAAGGGAAAATTGTGTCTAAAATGCTTATATGATTTTTTTCTGAGAGAGATAGAGGGAGAACAATAAATAGCACAGAAATTGTGCTGTCCAAGAAAGTATTCCCCAGGATTTTAGGAATAGATTTTGTGAGTTTTTAGTAAATGATTCTTAAGCTTAGTGAGTTGGAAATAAAATTAGTTTTGGGTTTTTTTTCCTCATTTAAAAATGACTCCTGAGCCCCACTCCTCTTTTTTTTTTTTTAATACATTTTAAAGAGTCTTGTGGGTAGTACTTATTCTAGAAACCATAGAATTAATTTTATATTTTGATGATAAAACCAAACCATGGGTAGTTCCTCTGCACTGCTAATTTTCATCTTAGACAATTTATCAGGATAATAAATGAAATGTTACAATACAATTCTAAAGCCATAAAATAACTGACAAATACGGTCCTTTCATTTTAGCCACGTCCTAAATGAGCTGATACAGACCGAGAGGGCATATGTTAGGGAACTGTTTACTGTTTTGTTGGTAAGTGACTCATATTGTATTTTCCTGTCTTTTTTAAAAAAATTAATTAATTTATTTTAATTGGAGGCTAATTACTTCACACTATTGTAGTGGTTTTTGCCATACATTGACATGAATCAGCCATGGGTGTACATGTATTCCCCATCCTGAACCCCGCTCCTACTTCCCTTCCCATCCCATCCCTCTGGGTCATCCCAGTGCACCAGCCCTGAGCACCCTGTCTCATGCATTGAACCTGGACTGGCGATCTGTTTCACACATGATAATATACATGCTTCAATGCCATTCCCTCAAATCATCCCACCCTCGCCTTCTCCCACAGAGTCCAAAAGACTGTTCTTTACATCTGTGTCTCTTTTGCTGTCTTGCATATAGTGTCATTGTTACCATCTTTCTAAATTCCATATATATGCGTTAACATACTGTATTGGTGTTTTTCTTTCTGACTTACTTCACTCTGTATAATAGGCTCCAATTTCATCTACCTCATTAGAACTGATTCACATGCATTCTTTTTCTGGAATTCATTAGGAAGTGCAAACTTGCCTTTTTGTCTCCTTCCTTGATTGTTAAATGTGTGCATTCAGGTTCTCCCTCTGTAGTGAGGATTGTGGCTTCAGAATTCATTACAGAAGAGATAAGCTGTTCTGTTAGGAATACAGTGGATTGTTATAATTATTCCCAGGGTGCTATTCAGAGATCATGAGATAAAGCCCTAAGTATGGAGAAAAGCATTCACTTGTTACAAATGTCATATTAGTAATATTAATTTGGTCTGGCAAAACTCAAACACTTATTCCATGTTTAAGGAGAAGTTAATGACCTGTAATATCATCTTTCATACCTGGTTTCTATTTTCTTTCCTTTTAGCTACACCCAAGGCCAAAAAGTTGTCCCTTTCTTCTACCCATTGGGTAGAAAACCTGAGCTTCCTTGTCCTGCTATTGAAAATAATAATAATAGTGGATAACTTGGGGGAACTTGAAGATATGAATAATAAAATTACAAACAACTTTACCCTCTAATCCCATATACATTCTGCTGTACTTGTATCTTTGGTGGCCCAATCGAATGTTGATGTGACTATTTTTTAAATGAATAAATATATTTATTTTGGGTAGGGCTATAGAGCGGAGATGGATAATCCAGAGATGTTTGTTCTTATGCCACCTCTCCTGAGAAGTAAAAGGGATGTTCTCTTTGGAAACATGGCAGAAATATATGAATTCCATAACAAGTATGTAATTGCTGAATTGAATTTTCTTTTTTTTGTGATTATTATTTAAATGGTTGTTGACCAATGTAGCATATTTCACATAAAATCATATTTTTTTTCTTTGAAATTTTTACAGCATTTTCATGAGCAGTCTGGAAAATTGTGTTGATGCTCCAGAAAGAGTGGGATCTTGTTTCCTGGAAAGGGTTAGTTCAATGATTATTTCAAAATATATAAATATATAGGCCACAAACATAGCATGTCATTTTCTAGATTTGGAGACAAGGTAGGCATTATTTTTTATATCCTTTTATTTTTGCAGACGACACATCACTCCAGCAAGTATTTAATGCTAAATCAAGTTTTGTTATAGGAATGGGGTATTGGAGCATACAAATGGCTATTGTATTCTGTGGCTTCAAATGCTACAGTGGCTCAGCTTGTGACCTCTGACCCCTGGGTGATCCCAGGAGTCCAGGGACCATCCTGACTATGAAGATGCAAGAGTTGGAATCATCTTGGCATACCATTCTTGGCTTGGTTAATTTCTAGCCTGAGAGATGCCCTGATAGTCCCCTCTAGTATATGTGAAGTCTTCAAATCAAATATTTGGCTTTCAGGCACCAAGGCATCTATCACAGGAACTTTGCAAAACAGGGAGCTGTGTGTTCTTGTTTTTCTACAATATCTTTCAAGGAGGCTCATGTCTCTGTGTCCCACGGGTGTGCTTAGTATAATTGACTTCCCAGGCTCTGTAATCACACTCTCTTCCATTAGAGTTTTCTCTCACAATGTTCTCTGCTTATCTAGTTCCTCCACTTCCTGAAAGATCACTTTTGTTTTGACTTGAGAGTCAGTTTGATAGAGGTGATCACTGAAAGCCTCCAAGGAAATATCTTATCTCAGGAAGTGTTTATGGAGTGAGAAGATAGTAAGGATAAGGCAGAACCTTTCTCAATATATCCTAACATTTAAAGGCATTTAAATCATGGTCACCTGATGAGAAGAGCTGACTTATTTGAAAAGACCCTGATGCTGGGAAAGATTGAAGGCAGGAGGAGAAGGGGACGACAGAGGATGAGATGGTTGGATGGCATCACCAACTCAATGGACATGAGTTTGAGTAAACTCCAGGAGTTGGTGATGGACAGGGAGGCCTGGTGTGCTGCAGTTAATGGGGCTGCAAAGAGTCGGACACGACTGAGTGACTGAACTGCACTGAACTGAAACCATGGCCAGATTCTTCCCTAATTCTTCCCTAGTTCCCTAAGCAACAGCAGCTCCTCTTGCCTTTGAACTTATATGGTACTTAATGTCTGTGCTACTCATTGGGAATTTTGCATGTACTACTCATGTTTACATATTGAATTTCATGAATTCTTTCTCCAACTAGATGGAAAACTGATTGAGGCAGGGTCCGTATCCTATATATTTTTCTGTCTCTAGTAAGGTCAGCAGAGTTCTTGGAAACCAGTAGTTTAATAAATGCCTATTGATCTGTTCATTCATTCAGCAGTCATCAACTATTCAGTACCTAGTTTGAGCCAAGCACTGAACTAGACAATGTGGAATATCAAGACTATTCACATAGGAAAAGAGGGATTCCACTGTGTCCAGTGTCAGTTGTGCTGTATTAAAGTTGTACGAAGGGTCTTATAGGAGCCAAGAAGAAGTGCATCTGATATTGACTGGAGGTATAAATGATGGCTGTATAGAAGAGATGACTCATGAGATGAGTCTTAATGACTGAGTAGGAGGTAGCCCATTATATGAGGGTCAAATGAACAGGGAGAGAGAAGAGGGTGAGCAGATACTGCACAGGGTTCTGGTACAATGATGATGGTCCAATGAGGACCCAAGGACCTTGGGAGTTACTATTAAGTTCATTCATTAGGGAACGGAGTAACTGAGAGCAAAGAAAGAGTGTATCTCTTGGTACCTGGTTAGCTCGTAGTAATCAAAAAAGTAGTCTGTTTTCATAGTTCATTCAGAGAAGGCTTTTTTCCCTCTAACTCTCAAACTTGGTAAGTGGAAGTTATGAAATTGCTTGGATAATTATGTGTCCCTCTCCCCGGTTTGCTGGGTATGCTGGTCTTGGAATATAAAGAAGGCTTCTGACCTGGCCCTTTAAGTCACATTCCCTGTGATGCTTGACCACACTCACTCTTGCTCAGCCTTTCTTGATAAGAAAAGGACACATTCACAAATCACTAATACATTTGCATTTTCTTTTTATCACAGAAAGATGATTTTCAAATGTATGCGAAGTATTGTCAGAATAAGCCCAGGTCAGAGGCAATTTGGAAGAAGTATTCAGAATGCGCCTTTTTCCAGGTATAGTAATTGTTCAAGTATTGGATAAAGTCTCTGTGGAAGACACTGGGGTATTTCTTATTTATAAATTCATTTTCTGCTTTCAGTAAGTTATATATATATATATATGTGTGTGTGTGTGTGTGTGTGTGTGTTAGTCGCTCAGTCATGTCTGACTCTGTGCAACATTATAGACTGTAGCCCAGCAGACTCCTCTGTCCATGGGATTCTCCAGGCAAGAATACTGGAGTGGGTAGCCATTCCCTTCTCCAGGGGATCTTCCTGACCAAGGGATCAATCCTGGATCTCCTGCATTGCAGGCAGATTCTTTACCATCTGAGGAAGCCTTTTATAGGGATCAATCCTGGATCTCCTGCATTGCAGGCAGGTTCTTTACCATCTGAGGAAGCCTTTTATATATATATATTTAAAAGTGCTGTTTGACCTTCCCCAAAATATACATATATGTATACCAACATATTTGCCACTCCCTAGAGGCAACAACTTTCTGCTTTTTTAGCTATTTCTTTCATTATTTACCTCCATATCTCCAAAATATCATACTTATATTGCTGCTTCCCACAAAAGAAGATGAGAATTTAGCTTTCTTTCATTGTTCTTGCCTCCCTGCAGAATTTCTGTTGTCTTCACATTGGTTATGGCCTAATAATATTCCATAGTATGGATATTCCACATTTTATTTACCCATTCATCACCTGATAGACATTTGAGTTGTCTCTACCTTTTGTGTGGGCTTCCCTTGCGGCTCAGCTGGTAAAGAAGCCACCTGCAATGCAGGAGACCTGGATTCAATCCCTGGGTTGGGAAGATCCCCTGGAGAAGGGAAAGGCTACCCACTCCAGTATTCTGGCCTGGAGAATTCCATGGACTGTATAGTCCATGGGGTCACAAAGAGTCGGACACAACTGAGCGACTTTCACTTCACTTCACCTTTTGTATACAAGCTTTTGTGTGAACATTATTTTCTTTTCTCTTTTCCATTAACCTGGGTATGAAACTGCTAAGTCAATTCTGTTTAAACTTTTTGAAGAACCATTAGATTGTTTTCCAAAGTTGCTGCACCATTTTATATTCCTACAAGCAGTGTATGAGGGACCTAATTGCCCCACATCCCCACCAACACTTGTTTGTATCTAATTACTTCTTAAACAAGCATTTATTTTTATTTTTTAATATTCTTATATTTGTATTTTTTATTTTTTTAATATAAATTTATTTATTTTAATTGGAGGCTAATTACTTTATAATATTGTAGTGGTTTTACCATACACTGACATGAATCTGCCACTGGTGTACATGTGTTCCCTATCCTGAAACCCCCTCCCACCTCCCTCCCCATCCTATCTCTCTGGGCCATCCCAGTGCACCAGCCCCAAACACCCTGTATCATGCATTGAACCTGGACTGGCGATCTATTTCACATATGATAATATACATGTTTCAATGCCATTCTCCCAAATCATCCCACCCTCGCCCTCTCCCACAGAGTTCAAAAGACTGTTCTATACATCTGTGTCTCTTTTGCTATCTCACATACAGGGTTATCGTTACCATCTTTCTAAATTCCATATATATGCGTTAGTATACTGTATTGGTGTTTTTCTTTCTGGCTTACTTCACTCTGTTTAATAGGCTCTAATTTCATCCACCTCATTAGAACTGATTCAAATGCATTCTTTTTAATGGCTGAGTAATATTCCATTGTGTATATGTAGCACAGCTTTCTTATCCATTCGTCTGCTGATGGACATCTAGGTTGCTTCCATGTCCTGGCTATTATAAACAGTGCTGCGATGAACATTGGGGTACACGTGTCTCTTTCAATTCTGGTTTCCTCGGTGTGTATGCCCAGCAGTGGGATTGCTGGGTCATATGGCAGTTCTATTTCCAGTTTTATAAGGAATCTCCACACTGTTCTCCATAGTGGCTGTACTAATTTGCATTCCCGCCAACAGTGTAAGAGGGTTCCCTTTTCTCCACACCCTCTCCAGCATTTATTGCTTGTAGACTTTTGGATAGCAGCCATTCTGACTGGTGTGAAATGGTACCTCATTGTGGTTTTAATTTGCATTTCTCTGATAATGAGTGATGTTGAGCATCTTTTCATGTGTTTGTTAGCCATCTGTATGTCTTCTTTGGAGAAATGTCTGTTTAGTTCTTTGGCCCATTTTTTGGTTGGGTCGTTTATTTTTCTGGAATTGAGCTGCAGGAGTTGCTTGTATATTTTTGAAATTAATTCTTGTCCATTGCTTCGTTTCCTATTATTTTCTCCCATTTTGAAGGCTGTCTTTTCACCTTGATTATAGTTTCCTTTGTTGTGCAGAAGCTTTTAATTTTAATTAGGTCTCATTTGTTTAGTTTTTCTTTTATTTCCAGTATTCTGGGAGGTGGGTCCTAGAGGATCGTGCTGTGGTTTATGTCGGAGAGTGTTTTGCTTATGTTTTCCTCTAGGAGTTTTATAGTTTCTGGTCTAATGTTTAGATCTTTTATCCATTTTGAGTTTATTTTTGTGTATGGTGTTAGAACATGTTCTAGTTTCATCCTTTTATAAGTGGCTCTCCAGGTTTCCCAACACCAGTTGTTAGAGAGATTGTCTTTTCTCTATTGTATATTCTTGCCTCCTTTGTCAAAGATAAGGTGTCCATAGGTGCATGGATTTATCTCTGGGCTTTCTACTTTGTTCTATCGATGTATATTTCTGTCTTTGTGCCAGTACCATACTGTCTTGATGACTGTGGCTTTGTACTAGAACCTGAAGTCAGGCAGGTTGATTCCTCCAGTTCCATTATTCTTTCTCAAGATTGCTTTGGCTATTCGAGATTTTTTGCATTTCCATACAAATTGTGAAATTATTTGTCCTAGCTCTGTGAAAAATACCGTTGGTAGCTTGATAGGGATTGCATTGTATCTGTAGATTGCTTTGGGTAGTATACTCATTTTCACTGTACTGATTCTTCGAATCCATGAACATGGGATATTTCTTCATCTATTTGTGTCCTCTTTGACTTCTTTCACCAGTGTTTTATAGTTTTTTTATATATAGGTGTTTTGTTTCTTTAGGTAGATACATTCCTAAGTATTTTATTCTTTTCGTTGCAATGGTGAATGGAATTGTTTCCTTAATTTCTCTTTCTGTTTTCTCATTGTTAGTGTATAGGAATGCAAGGGATTTCTGTGTGTTAATTTTATATTCTGCAACTTGACTATATTCATTGGTTAGCTCTAGTAATTTTCTGGTGGAGGCTTTAGGGTTTTCTATGTAGAGGATCATGTCATCTGCAAACAGTGAGAGTTTTACTTCTTCTTTTCCAATCTGTATTCCTTTTATTTCTTTTTCTGCTCTGATTGCTGTGGCCAAAACTTCCAAAACTATGTTGAATAGTAGTGGTGAGAGTGGGCACCTTTGTCTTGTTCCTGACTTTAGGGGAAATGCTTTCAATTTTTCACCATTGATGATGTTTGCTGTGGGTTTGTCATACATAGCTTTTATTATGTTGAGGTATGTTCCTTCTATTCCTGCTTTCTGGAGGGTTTTTATCATAAATGGATGTTGAATTTTGTCAAAGGCTTTCTCTGCATCTATTGAGATAATCATATGGTTTTTATCTTTCAGTTTGTTAATGTGGTGTATTACATTTTTGATTTGCAGATATTGAAGAATCCTTGCATCCCGGGATCAAGCCCGCTTGGTCATGATGTATGATCTTTTTAATGTGTTGTTGGATTCTGTTTGCTAGAATTTTGTTAAGGATTTTTGCATCTATGTTCATCAGTGATATTGGCCTGTAATTTTCTTATTTTGTGGCATCTTTGTCAGGTTTTGGTATTAGGGTGATGGTGGCCTCATAGAATTAGTTTGGAAGTTTACCTTCCTCTGCAATTTTCTGGAAGAGTTTGAGTAGGATAGGTGTTAGCCCTTCACTAAATTTTTGGTAGAATTCAGCTGTGAAGCTGTCTGGTCCTGGGCTTTTGTTTGCTGGAAGATTTCTGATTACAGTTTCAATTTCCGTGCTTGTGATGGGTCTGTTAAGATTTTCTATTTCTTCCTGGTTCAGTTTTGGAAAGTTGTACTTTTCTAAGAATTTGTCCATTTCTTCCAGGTTGTCCATTTTATTGGCATATAGTTGCTGATAGTAGTCTCTTATGGTCCTTTGTATTTCTGTGTTCTCTGTTGTGATCTCTCCATTTTCATTTCTAATTTTGTTGATTTGATTCTTCTTCCTTTGTTTCTTTATGAGTCTTGCTAATGGTTTGTTAATTTTATTTATCTTCTCAAAGAACCAGCTCTTGGCTTTGTTGATTTTTGCTGTGGTCTCTTTTATTTCTTTTGCATTTATTTCTGCCCTAATTTTTAAGATTTCTTTCCTTCTACTAACCCTGGGGTTCTTCATATCTTCCTTTTCCAGTTGCTTAAGTGTAGAGTAAAGTTATTTATTTGAATTTTCTCTTGTTTCTTGAGGTACGCCTGTATTGCTATGAATCTTCCCCTTAGCACTGCTTTTACAGTGTCCCACAGGTTTTGGGTTGTTGTGTTTTCATTTTCATTCGTTTCTATGCATATTTTGATTTCTTTTTTGATTTCTTCTGTGATTTGTTGGTTATTCAGCTGCATGTTGTTTACCCTCCATAGGTTGGAATTTTTAAGTTTTTCTCCTGTAATTGAGATCTAATCTTATTGCATTGTGGTCAGAAAAGATGCTTGGAATGATTTCAGTTTTTTTTTTTTTAATTTACCAAGGCTAGATTTATGGTCCAGGATGTGATCTATCCTGGAGAAGTTTCCATGTGCAGTTGAGAAAAAGGTGAAATTCATTGTTTTGGGGTGAAATGTCCTATAGATATCAATTAGGTCTAACTGGTCTATTGTATCATTTAAAGTTTGTGTTTCCTTGTTAATTTTCTGTTTAGTTGATCTATCCATAGGTGTGAGTGGGGTATTAAAGTCTCCCACTATTATTGTGTTATTGTTAATTTCCCCTTTCATACTTGTTAGCATTTGCCTTACATATTGTAGTGTTCCTATTTTGGGTGCATATATTTTTATAATTGTTCTATCTTCTTCTTGGATTGATCCTTTGATCACTATGTAGTGTCTTTCTTTGTCTCTTTTCACAGCTTTTTTTTAAAGTCTATTTTATCTGATATGAGTATTGCTACTCCTGCTTTCTTTTGGTCTCTATTTGCATGGAATATATTTTTCTAGCCCTTCACTTTCAGTCTGTATGTGTCCTTTGCTTTGAGGTGGGTCTCTTGTAGACAACAGATATAGGGGTCTTATCTTTTTTATCCATTCAGCCAGTCTTTGTCTTTTGGTTGGGACATTCAACCCATTTATATTTAAGGTAATTATTGATAAGTATGATCCCATTGCCATTTACTTTGTTGTTTTGGGTTCGAGTTTATACACCCTTTCTGTGTTTCCTGTCTAGAGAAGATCCTTTAGTATTTGTTGGAGAGCTGGTTTGGTGGTGCTGAATTCTCTCAGTTTTTGCTTGTCTGTAAAACTTTTGATTTCTCCTTCATATTTGAATGAGATCCTTGCTGGGTACAGTAATCTGGGTTGTAGGTTTTTCTCTTTCATCAGTTTAAGTATGTCCTACCATTCCCTTCTGACATGAAGAGTTTCTATTGAAAGATCAGCTGTTATCCTTATGGGAATCCCCTTGTGTGTTATTTGTTGTTTTTCCTTTGCTGCTTTTAATATTTGTTCTTTGTGTTTGATCTTTGTTAATTTGATTAATATGTGTCTTGGGGTGTTTTGCCTTGCATTTATCCTGTTTGGGACTCTCAGGGTTTCTTGGACTTGGGTGACTGTTTCCTTCCCCATTGTTTGGGACTCTCAGGGTTTCTTGGACTTGGGTGACTATTTCCTTCCCCATTTTAGGGAAGTTTTCAACTATTATCTCCTCAAGTATTTTCTCATGGTCTTTCTTTTTGTCTTCTTCTTCTGGGACTCCTGTGATTCGAATGTTGGGGCATTTAACATTGTCCCAGAGGTCTCTGAGGTTGTCCTCATTTCTTTTAATTCTTTTTTCTTTTTCCCTCTCTGCTTCATTTATGTCTACCATTCTATCTTCTACCTCACTAATTCTATCTTCTGCCTCCATTATTCTACTGTTGGTTCCATCCAGAGTGTTTTTGACCTCATTTATTGCATTATTCATTATATATTGACTCTTTTTTATTTCTTCTAGGTCCTTGTTAAACATTTCTTGCATCTTCTCAATCCTTGTCTCCAGGCTGTTCATCTGTAACTCCATTTTGTTTTCAAGATTTTGGATAATTTTCACTATCATTATTCGGAATTCTTTATCAGGTAGATTCCCTATCTGTTCCTCTTTCATTTGGTTTGATGGGCATTTATCCTGTTCCTTTGCCTGCTGTATATTTCTCTGCCTTTTCCTCTTGTTTATATTGCTGAGTTTGGGATGGCCTTTCTGTATTCTGGCAGTTTGTAGAGTTCTCTTTATTGTGGAGTTTTCTCCCTGTGGGTGGGGTTGTACGGGTGGCTTGTCAAGGTTTCCTGGTTAGGGGAGCTTGTGTCGGTGTTCTGGTGGGTGGAGCTGTATTTCTTCTCTCTGGAGTGCAATGAAGTGTCCAGTAATGAGTTATGAGATGTCAGTGGTTTTGGAGTAACTTTGGGCAGCCTGTATATTGAAGCTCAGGGCTGTGTTCCTGTGTTGCTGGAGAATGTGCATGGTATGTCTTGCTCTGGGTCTTGTTGGCCCTTGGGTGGTGCTTGGTTTTAGTGTAGGTATGGAGGCGTTTGATGAGCTCCTGTCAATTAATGTTCCCTGGAGTCAGGAGTTCTCTGATGTTCTCAGGATTTGGATTTAAGCCTCTTGCTTCTGGTTTTCAGTCTTTTTCTTACAGTAGCCTCAAGAGTTCTCCATCTTTACAGCACTGATGATAAAACATCTAGGTTAATAATGAAAAGTTTCTCCACAATGAGGGACACCCGGAGAGGTACACAGAGTTACATGGAGAAGAGAAGAGGAAAGAGGGAGATAGAGGTGAGCAGGAGTAGAAGAGGGGGAATCAAAAGGGGAGAGAGCAAGCTAGCCAGTAATCACTTCTCTATGTGCTCTGCACAGTCTGGACCACTCAGAGATGTTCACAGAGTTACAGAGAGAAGAGAAGAGGGAGGAAGGAGACAGAGGTGGCCAGGAGGATAAAAGGGGGAATCAAAAGGAGAGAGACAGATCTAGCCAGTAATCAGTTCCCTAAGTGTTCTCCACAGCCCGGAACACACAAAGAGATTCACAGAGTTGGATAGAGAAGAGAAAGAGGAGGGAGGAATTAGAGGCGACCTGGTTGAGAAAAAGGAGAGTTAAAAGGGGGAAAGAGCCATCAAGCCAGTAATCTCACTCCAAGTAAAAATGGGTAATGAAGATTGGGTTCTTAAAGGTACAGAATTGATAACAAATACCAAAAAGGAAAGATTAAAAATCTAGAGTGGAGGTTAGATTCTCAAAAATACAATATTAAAAAAAAAAAACCCAAAACAAATTCACAAACATTATAAAATATATATATGAAGTTTGTTTCCCCGGTTGCACAGACTGTAAAGCATCTGCCTGCAGTGCAGGTGACCAGGTTTGATCCCTGGGTGGGGAAGATCCCCTGGAGAAGGAAATGGCAACCCACTCCAGTACTCTTGTCTGAAAAATTCCATGGACTGAGGAGCCTGGTAGGCTACAGTCCATGGGGTCACAAAAAGTCAGACATGACTGAGTGACTTCACTTCACTTTGCTTTAAAAATGGGGTCTTTTTTTTTTACAAAGTAATAGTAGGTTATAAAAATGAAAATTAAAGGAGTAATAGAGGACGTAAAAGTAAAAGAAATTTAATTTAAAAATGATAATAAAAAAATATATCTAGGACTTTCTCTGGTGTTGTTGTGGACAGTGTGGGGTCAGTTCATTTTCTGATAGTTCCCTGATCTGGCTTATACTCAAGATCTATAGATCCCTCCCTATGTAGTCATTGCTAACTACAGGGTTTTAATCTATTGCACCTGTCATTTCCAAAGCTGTTCCCTCTGTTGATTTTAGCTTCTTCTGTTTGCTGGTCTTTTCAGTGTCTCATTTCCACCCTGACACAAAGGGGCAGTGGTGGTCACTTTTTTAGGCTCACTTATTCAGTCTTGATGTGGGGAGGGAGGAACACTGCAAAAAAATATTACTGGAGTGTGTGGGGAGTGCTCACAGTTTCAGCAGCACTGGGTTTGCCCCCACTCACGGTGTGTGTGCTTTCCCAGTCTACACTTCTCAGGCTTTAGGTTGCTCTGCTGGGAACTGTCTGACGCGGGCCCTGGGTTGCATGCACTTCCCCCATCTAAGCTGCTCAGATTCAGGTTCTTGGGTACTCTACAAAGGTGTAGACTTGGTTGGGCCTGCGTTTTGTGCCCTTCCCAGGTCCGAGCAGCTCAGGTGACCAGGTGCTTGCCCAGCGCAGTCACCCCCAGTTGGAGGGTGCATCTTATTGCCTCCCCTGTCCCTCCACTCAGTTTTCTGGGTGTACAATGGGCGTGCCTTCTCAGGTGTGCTGTGTGTCTCTTCTGGGGAGCTGATCTCTGGCTGTGACCCTCCTGGCGGATGTCAATCATCCAGAATCCCAAGAAGTCTTGGTTAGCAACGAAGCCTGCTTGCAGTTTGGTAGAGGATGCCTCTCCCAGGCTGCGATTGCATGCTTCCGGCTCTGGCTGGCTGCCCTCTCCTGCCTGTCTCCGGTGGGGGGTGGGCCGGTCCACAGCTGGCTAGCTGTGCTCAGTCCTTTGTTCTGTGAGTGGGCCTGGCAGTGTCTTAGGTTAGGGCTTTTTGTGGGATAGCTATCCCACAGTCTGGGTTGCTATCTCAAATTAGTTTCCTCAGATTGCCCTTGGGGCATTTAGGTCTGGTCCTTACCCTAAGCAGTGCAGCCCGTGCCTCCCTGTCCAGGCCCCGCTTGCTAGTGGCAGATGCAAGCGTCTGGGCTGCTTCTCTGTTGGGAGTTGCTGTTAGCCATATAATCTGTGGGTTTTGATTATTTATTTATTTATTTTTCCTCCCAGTTATGTTGCCCTCTGAGATTCCAAGACTCGCAATAGACCTGCTGGTGAGAGTGTTTCCTGGTGTTCGGAAACTTCTTTCTTTTTTAAGATTCCCTTCCTGGGACGGATCTCCGTCCCTAACTCTTTTGTCTCTCTTTTTATCTTTTATATTTTGTCCTACCTCCTTTCGAAGACAATGGGCTGCCTTTCTGGGTGCCTAATGTCCTTTGCCAACAAAGGTTCATCTAGTCAAGGCTATGGTTTTTCCTGTGGTCATGTATGGATTTGAAAGTTGGACTGTGAAGAAGGCTGAGCGCTGAAGAATTGATGCTTTTGAACTGTGGTGTTAGAGAAGACTCTTGAGAGTCCCTTGGACTGCAAGGAGATCCAACCAGTCCATTCTAAAGGAGATCAGCCCTGGGATTTCTTTGGAAGGAATGATGCTAAAGCTGAAATTCCAGTACTTTGGCCACCTCATGCGAAGAGTTGACTCATTGGAAAAGACTCTGATGCTGGGAGGGATTGGGGGCAAGAGAAGGGGACGACAGAGGATGAGATGGCTGGGTGGCATCACTGACTCGATGGACGTGAGTCTGAGTGAACTCCGGGAGTTGGTGATAGACAGGGAGGCCTGGCGTGCTGCAATTCATGGGGTCGCAAAGAGTTGGACATGACTGAGTGACTGATCTGATCTGATCTGGTCTGAATGTCCTCTGCCAGCATTCAGAAGTTGTTTTGTGGAATTTGCTCAGCATTCAAATGTTTTGTTGATGAATTTGTGTTCGAGAAACTGGTCTCCCCATCCTATTCCTCTGCCATCTTACGACTGCCCCTTAAACAAGCATTTAAAATTACTTCTTATACAACCATCTTTTTTTTAAACCCCACCTTCATCTCCAACTTTCAGAGGAGGAAGGCATTCTTGGAGGAGGGGGAAAGGTGTTCTTGAATATAAATTGAGTTATTCCTTGGGTTTGTCCTTTGCCAGTTTCCAAATTTTGTAGATGTTTTCCCCTCTCTCAGCTTGTAACTTTAGGTTTTGCCTTGTAAAAATGTTTCCATCGTGTTAGTTGTATTTCATGAGTGAGAAGAGCCAAATACATGTATCAGTTCACCATTTTTAACCATAAATTGATTATTGAATTAGATGTATTGAATTTTACCCATATATAGAGGAGGGTCCTAGATCTTACATAGGTATATCCTCTCCCATTCACTTTGTGTTCTGCACTTCCTATATGCACATTTCATCCCAAATAGCTTCATTTTGCCCTAAATATGGGCTCTACAATGTTCCCAGGACCCAGAGTCATGACTCCTATATTTATAGTGGCAGCAAGCCAGTAATCAGATGAAATATAGCACTAGTTGATAAGGGCTATATTTTTCTTGTGACATTTAGGAAACTCTTCTCATACCCAGTCTGATTTATATTCAGTGCAACCTATTTCTTTTCTGGGTCTTGTCCTGTGGAACTGAGCCTTTTGTTAATTTTCTTGGATACTCAGAAGAACTTTCTGGTCATGTTAACCTAGGATCATCATTCATTGCTTTCTGACTTTTTAAGCATTCCACATGATTGTGAATTTATACATAATTTTTTTTGGTCTTTGAAATTTGGGTATTTTCTTTCTCTCCAATCCTTGAAATAATGTTCACTGTAGTTTTCCAGATATACTGCCTCTTAAAATTTTCGTACCATATAGGACAGCGATCTTTCTGGTAAATTTTCCTTGAGATGTAAGAAACATCCATGCATTGGGTCTCATCAGTGAACATTTGGCATTTTCATAGGCAAAATGTCTTAATTTAAACTTATTAATAATTCTATTTTAATGACAGGAATGTCAAAGAAAATTAAAACACAGACTTGGTCTAGATTCCTATTTACTGAAACCAGTGCAACGTATCACTAAATACCAGTTACTGTTGAAGGTAATTATATGAAGCATTTCTTTCTTTCTTTACTTACTTTTTTGGGTCAGATGTAGCAAAGCCATTAAAAAGGAAGCACTAGAAATAGGTAGGCTCCCTGACTGGGAGGGCTAGATATAGCAGTAGAATCTATGCTTTTAGCTGTTTGTGTCCATACAAGTTACACTGATACATGGACAAGATTGACTGCAGAAGGTTTACTGTTGTTAAGTGGAACTAAACAAATACTTCTTACAGTTTTGAGACTGTATTTCCTATGAGCCTTCTCAGTGAAAAATAAAGATAGCATATCCCTGAGTAATGTGAAAGGATTCCTAAAATGTCATGTTAGGTATAAATACAACATTGTTTTAAAATGTCTTTTCACAATGTTCTATGGTGTATGCATGGTGAATAAAATTAATTGCTCTACATGGAGGACCAAAAAGATGTGTAATTGTTTTAAAAACGAATCTCTAGTGTGTCCTAATAGCTATTGTTTGCCAGTATTGAATGTTCTTTACTTTCTACTGTTTAGTCACTATTCCATTTCTTCCCCAGTTTTGACATTGTTATTAAATATAGTATTAATGTGACAAATAGCATGTGAAAGAAAGTACTCAAAAAAGTGCCATTATCTTTGGATTCCTCCTTGAAAGCATGTTAGCAAAAAATATATTCATTTTCTCCAGCTATTAATATCTGCCTAATATTAAGTTTAACTCTTGACTTCTAATTACAGGAGCTATTAAAATATAGCAAAGACTGTGTCGGAGCTGTAGAATTAAAGGAGGCACTTGACACAATGCTGGATTTACTGAAGTCAGTTAATGACTTAATGCATCAGACTGCAATAAATGGCTATATCGTAAGTAGATCTTCATGATTGTTGCAGTTTTACAGGGTAAGCATGTTAACATCTCTTTCTTCCTCTCCTGGAACAACTGAGAAATAAGACGTGAGAGGCAGACAAATGAAGGATCTAAATGTCAGCATTATTACTTATGATGCTAAGTGGAAAATTGGCTTCAGATCAGCAGCCAGATGGATTTACGACATTCCCCTTGTACCTAACAAGGCCTACCCCCAAGTGCAGACCTTGGGAGATCCCACGTGATGGGATATTTGGGTCTATTCTAAGGAGACATATGGTCTCAGAAGTGCTCTTTGCCCAGGTCCAAGATAGAGAGATGAAAGAAAGAGATCAAATCTTTAGGAGTTAGCTCCACCCCGTGGGAAAACTTGGACTGGAAGAGCTCACTTGCCAATCAGGACTGAGGAAGCCATGGGGAGAGTTGGCCCAGCTGAAATACCTCCACATGGAGACATGAAGCCAGGGAAAAGGAGGTTTCTTCTATCTCCCAGTCCCACAGTCATTTTGTAACTGGCTGACACATGGCATGTTTTCATGTGAAAAGTTATGATGAATGAAACTTTTAAAACTATAAATTATGCTTCAGGGTTTAGTAGCTCAAGCTAAACACTGTAATGATGCTGTCAGAGATCAGAATGCCCTTCTGCCCTGTACTAATGAGCTGAGGTTTTCTGTTCCAGGGAAACTTAAATGAGCTGGGCAAGATGATAATGCAGGGTGCGTTCAGTGTTTGGATGGGACACAAGAAAGGTACTACAAAGATGAAGGATTTTGCTAGATTCAAACCAATGCAGCGGCACCTTTTCCTGTACGAAAAAGCCGTCATATTTTGTAAAAGGCGTGTTGAAAGTGGAGAAGGCAGTGATCGATACCCATCATACAGTTTTAAGCACTGTTTGAAAGTAAGACCTTTTGAATTGTATAATGTAATAGTTCCTCGTGTATGCATATACTGTATTCAAATTTGTGTACTTTTTCAGTTCAGATGACTGTGTTTTATACTTTAGTCACACACATTTGTATATTTTTTCTAAACAAAATCTTTTGTTTTAAACTGAAGTATAATTGGCCTATAACATTATATTTGTTTCAGGTATATAGTGTAATGAGTCAATATTTGTACATATTGTGAAATGATCGCCACAAATAACATCCATCACCACACAGTTAAAAACATTTTTTTTCTTGTGATAACTTTTAAGATCTGCTCTCTTAGCAAGTTTCAAATATGAAGTACAGTATTATTAATCATGGTCACCATAGTTACCGTGCTATACATTACATCCCTGGGGTTTATTTATTTTACAACTGGAAGTTTGTACCCTTTGACCCCCTTCTCTACTCATTTCTCAAGCTCTCACCCATGAAACCTTAAGTAGGAGTCATATAGAGATGTCAGGTGAAGCAGAACTTGTCTGCCTGAAGTGAGAGCCAGAAAGGGCAGAATGTAACCTTCTCTTCCTCTCTCACTTCAGTCCCAGGCATTCCTCAAGGGGACACCCTACTGTCCTGCCTGGTGCAGTTTGAAATTACAGGAAGAGACCCAGGCTCCCCCATTTGCCCTGTCTTACCAATGACACCAGGTGGAGTTCTTGGTCTTGGTAGCAAGGACTTTTTATCATACAGGAGAGTCAAAGAGGAAAGAGTTTTTTCCTTTTTTTTTTTTTCAATGTAATTAAAAAATGGATCACTTTTTTTGTTGTTGTTTTTCTTGGCCTCGCCACTCAGCTTAGTTCCCCAACCAGGGATTGAATCTGTGGCCCCCTTGCACTGGAAGCACAGAGTCTTAACCACTGGACTACCAGATCACTTTTATGTCTAGCATATTCCCATCATATTCCTCCTCCATCCCTTCTCTTCCTGGGTGTTCCAGAGCCACCTATTGCTGAATCTTGCCCACACCTGTCCTGTCTGATCCTTAGAAATTGCTTTCTTCTCTCCCATAACCCAAATCACCATTATGTCCTACAGTTAGTTTGGTATTCAAATGAGAGCAGTATTGTGTGAGGAAGTTATTGGCAATTCAGTGCCAGTCCCAGCTGGTTTTGACATTTGAGAAGAGGAACTTCCAATCCACAGGAGTCTGTAATTGGAAAATTTGATTTTTTTCACACCTAATTAATTTTATCTTTCAAGTTCTATATTGTAAAAGCAATATAGCATTTGTTAAAGAAAATTTGGGGACTTCCATGATGGTGCAGTGGTTAAGACTCTGAGCTCCCACCGGGAGGGGCAGAGGTTTGATCCCTGGTCAAGGAAGATACTGCATGTTGTGCAGCATGACCAAAGAAAAGAAAAGAAAAGAAAATTTGGAAAATGGAGAAAATTATTACCCTCAACTTCCCAGCCACTATCATTTTGGCTATTTCTCATGAGCCTGTTGTTTCTTGGTTGTTAGCAAGTTGAGAATTGATGAGATATCCAGCAGTGGTAATAAAGAGGATGGGTCATATGTCCTGAGCAGGCATGAGGGCTTTGTGTCAGGAGGCCCCCTGAGAAGCAGACCCTGCTTTTGATTCTTCCCAGATGCCAACAACTGTATACTGTTCCTGACGGAATTCCTAACCACAGTTAGGTCTCTGACCTTTTCCTATGGTCTACTTTCCCTGCTGAACCCACAGCGATGGCTCTTCAAAACTCTCACTGTTTTCCTAACAAATGCCCTGTTGCTCTTTTGATATTAGCCACCCATCTCCAAGCCCCTAAAATCTCCAAGGGTCTTTTATGTCTCTAATAAACTTTGGTTGAGAATCAAGAGTTTGTAATCGACATCAAACAGGGTTCAGGTTTCCTGCTATCTGTATGTCTATTCCCCGGGAAGGTACTTTATCTTCATAGACTAGTTGGACCCAAATCCATTTGATTCACTTTTTATTTGTAGAGTGACCTAGTTACTACCTAATGGACTATTTCTGGCTTGTATTGATTTTTCTTTTTTTACTTTTCTCTCTCTCTCTTTTTTGCTTTTAATTTATCACAAATTGGACACACTAACAGAGTAGTTTAGTATTTCTAAAGTATATCAGAGTGAGGATGGATTGGTATGTGGTAACCAGTTCATGAGAATGCAAACAACAGTGGTTACCATGGAAACAGAGGGTGGATAGATGCAAGAAACATTTCCATGGCAGGTAAACAGGAAGTCTTGTTGACTTACTAGATACAGAAAATAAATAATACCTGACATTGGAAGGAAAAAATCAGCCTGTTTTTTCTTTGATTCCACAGTAACACCTAGTGTCCTTAATAAAAGACATTAGTCACTGATGCCTGCAAGGATTGAGACCAGCATTATTAGGAAAATGGTGATGTTGCTCACAGAGAAAGATCGAAATTAAGCTATTTCTTATAAGCCTCACTATGCTTACTTCCTCTTGCTTACATGAGGTTCTGGAATTAAATAACTGCTGGTAGGAGTAGTCAGTGTGTTACATAAGAGTTTGGATTCCTGGTTTCAGAATCTTCCCCTTGGTAGAGAGGATCAATGTGGAAGCACTTTCAAGGAACTGTTGCCTTGACTTCATCTTATCAAGCTGGAATTTCATGGCCTGACAGCTGTATGATGACTGCGTGCTATATTTTAAGTTGACAGCTCCTGTGCAAAGGAAAGGCCCTAAAGTACACACACAGTCAAATGGAGACATTCGAGTTCTTCAGATTCCTCAGTTCATGCGTTTATTATTTTCATCTATGTTTTTAAGTTTAACAAATATATGTGTCATGCTGTTTTGCTAGGAGCTGTTTAAATGTTATCAATGTTAATTCATTTAATCTACATAGCAACTTTATATGAAGTAGGAATTATTATAAACCCCATTTGAGGATAGGCAAGCCAAGTTCCAGAGAGGTGAATATTTCATCCAAGGGCATAGATTCACACCCAGGCAGATGGCCTCGAACTCCATGATCATAACACCTGCACCATGCTGGCAGGTCTTGTTCTTGCTTGTTTATTTCATTCCTTTATTCCTTTTTATCTCTATCCTCTGCACTTAATCTCCTCTCTACCCCTGTAGCAAACATTCTAATTTATTTGATGTACATCCTTCAGTTTGTGTGTTCTTTTTAAATACATATTAATGTTCTGTGCCCATTTAGTTTTTTTAATATAAATTTATTAATTTTAATTGGAGGCTAGTTACTTTACAATATTGTATTGGTTTTGCCATACATCAATATGAATCCACAACAGGTGTACACATGTTCCCCATCCTGAACCCCCCTCCCACCTCCCTCCCCATACCATCCCTCTAGGTCATCCCAGTGCACCAGCCCCGAGCATCCTGTATCATGTATCGAACCTGGACTGGCGATTCGTTTCACATATGATATTATAACATGTTTCAATGCCATTCTCCCAAATCATCCCACCCTTGCCCTCTCCCACAGAGTCCAAAAGACTGTTCTATACATCTGTGTCTCTTTTGCTGTCTCACATATAGAGTTATCATTACCATCTTTCTATCCATATATATGCATTAGTATACTGTATTGGTGTTTTTCTTTCTGGCTTACTTCACTCTATATAATATGCTCCAGTTTCATCTACCTCATTAGAACTGATTCAAATGTATTCTTTTTAATGGCTGAGTAATACTCCATTGTGTATATGTAGCACAGCTTTCTTATCCATTCGTCTGCTGATGGACATCTAGGTTGCTTCCATGTCCTGGCTATTATAAACAGTGCTGCGATGAACATTGGGGTACACGTGTCTCTTTCCCTTCTGGTTTCCTCAGTGTGTATGCCCAGCAGTGGGATTGCTGGATCATAAGGCAGTTCTATTTCCAGTTTTTTAAGGAATCTCCACACTGTTCTCCATAGTGGCTGGACTAGTTTGCATTCCCACCAACAGTGTAAGAGGGTTCCCTTTTCTCCACACCCTCTCCAGCATTTATTGCCAATTTTTATAAATTGTATTCTGATATAATCCTCATTTTCTTTCTTTTTTGATCCCAGAAACTGTTTTCAAGATACAGTTATGTTACTGTTTTATACCCAATACCTTGCTTGTAATTGCCTCATGGCAGTTCAGCCTTGCTGCATTTTTTGTTTTGTTAATATGAAGATAAATTTTTAAATAATACTAACTCAAGAGGTAACTATTATGTATCCCAGATACATAAATATAAGTCTTAAAATATGTAGTTATTGGTTATAATCCCAGAGTTCTTGACCCACTGGGAGACTTTTTAACAAGGTAGTTGACATCATTGTACTGCGCTGAAGACAGAAAATTAGTTTAAAAGTTGGGGCCCTGAGTACTTGATGCAGCAAGATGTCTTCAGATAAAACGCTTTGTAGTAAAGAAAATAAATTCACAGCTGTCAGAAATCATCAATGAAAATGTGAAGGATGAGGCAGAGATCACAGTTATGGTATAACTATAGAATCAGCTTTGTTCTTTTGTTTTATATATATATATTATTTATTACATAGTGTATCATATGACTGATAGTTAGAACTTTAACTCTGCCTCTATTCTTAAAAATCTTTCAATAAAATCTTTATATTTTATTATTTGAGAAAATATGTACAATCCATGAATTACAAATAGATTGTATTACAGTGGATCATTTGTAGTGAATTGCTTAGAACTAAGAAGGCAATGGCACCCCACTCCAGTACTCTTGCCTGGAAAATCCCATGGACGGAGGAGCCTGGTAGGCTGCAGTCCATGGGGTCGCTAGGAGTCGGACACGACTGAACGACTTCACTTTGACTCTTCACTTTCATGCATTGGAGGAGGAAATGGCAACCCACTCCAGTGTTCTTGCCTGGAGAATCCCATGGACAGAGGAGCCTGGTGGGCTGCCATCTATGGGGTCGCACAGAGTCGGACACGACTGAAGCGACTTAGCAGCAGCAGCAGCAAGAACAATATCGGAGAAGGAAATGTCAGCCCATTCCAGTATTCTTGCCTGGGAAATGCCATGGACAGAGGAGCCTGGCATGCTACAGTCCATAGGGTCGCAAAAGAGTTGGGCACAACTTATCTACTAAACAACAAGAGCAAGAACAATATAGTTTGATAGAGATAATTGTTAGATTTCCAGAGTAACTCAAAAGATTTATTTAATCTATAATGCTGTGCTCTATGTAGGCAGTGAAAAATAGCAAAACTGTTGCTATTCAAATAAGGAGAAGCTGAGAAAGCAAACTCATACATAAAAAAAACTCATCTTGTTATCTAAGCCTTTAATGCATGCTATATAATCCTTCTATCAACTCTATGAAATAGGTACTCTTCCTATTTTATAGTCAACACAAGTTCAGAATGATTAAGCAACTTGCACCAAGACACTTAGCTAGCTCATGGGCTTTCCATCTTATCATGCTGTTAGGACAAAACCATGTATTGAAACAAAATCAGTTTAAATAGAGCTTGAATATGAGATTATTATTTATCTTAAAACCTGATGTTTGAACAAAAGTAGTTTAGTTAGAGTGGTTGAGTAGGAATATAAAGATGATTTTTGATCATTCTGAAAGTAACTTCTGAGTACATTCAGGGTAGATATCACAGGCTTTTTCATTTCTAAGTATAATCCCTTTTCTTTTTCTTGGTATGGGGATCTCACTAAGCACTGCTCTTAATGCTTATCAGCTCTAATTAGGATCATTTGGGACACATGTAAATGGAACAGAGTGTGAGATATTCCTTTAGATAATTAGGCAAGAATTGAAAGAAAAGAAGGCAGAAGGAGACTAAAAGAGAATGTGTACAAGGGAGTGAAATTGCTCAAAATGGAATTAACCAAGCTACTAGCAGCACAGGATAAAAGAAAATGGAAAAGTTTGTGCTTTGCACAATCATGTGAAAGAGAAGAAAAACTATGGTAAGGAAGGATTATTGCATGTCAAAGTTTCCCTGGCTACAAGAAGACATCACTCTCCCATGACAGATTATTTTCCAGAGAGGCTGAGAGATTGGTGGAAATAGAGGGGATTTTTGTGTAGCTAATTGGTTCCTGCCTGACCTGTAAATTAGATGTCTATAACATGTAGGATTTCTATAGACATAAGTAATAATTTATGAGATTAACTTATCTGGCCTATGATTATTAAAAATAAACAATTTAAATTAGTTTTGGATGACCTTGTTCACTGATATTTAACTACTTTTACTTCTGTGTTTGACACAATTTGTTTTTATAGTGTACTGTTAATTTATAACAGAAATCAATCTTAGGTGGACTACTTGGATGTTCACATTTATAACAGTTTGTTTCAGTCACTGGAATGGAGCATGTAGTCTGTACTATAAGTGCATAGTTCAGTGAAACCATATAAATACTCAGGTCTGTGATTGAATTCATCATTTCATATTTTTTTAATGTAAAAGTATATTTTGCACAAATGAGAAATTCTGTTTCATTTAGAATATGATGGGTATGATGGGAATAGATTTAATGTAACTTCATTTTCAGAATAAAATGCTCATAAAAATCATGACATATATTGTAGATGGATGAACTTGGAATCACTGAATATGTAAAAGGAGATAACCGCAAGTTTGAAATCTGGAATGCTGGAAAGGAAGAAGTTTATATTGTCCAGGTTGGTCATTTAAGAATTGTTCTAGAAACTCTACCTGCCTTAAGATACAAAAGTCTGAATTTGCAAACAAAAATAATTTTGGTTACATTACAGAAATTCTCAGTCCTTTCCTGTAGTTCACCTAAATATTATTTGATAATTATTCTTTGTGATACAGTTAAACATGTTATCAGTTAGCAAATTTTCTTTGATTCTTTTATTTAAGTATAGTTGGTGTACAATATTATATGTTATAGGTATACAATATAGTGATTCATAATTTTTAAAGATTATTTTCCATTTATAGTTATTATAAAATATTGGATATAGTCCCCAAGTGATTCAATAAATCCTTGTAGTTTATTTTATACCTAATAGTTTATAGCTCTTAATTCCCTACCTGCACATTGCCTCTCTACACTTCCCTCTCCCAACTGGTAACCACTAGTTTGTTCTCTGTATCTGTGAATCTGCTTCTTTTTTGTTATATTCACTAGTTTGTTTTATTTTTTGGATTACACATACAAGTGATATCATACACATGATATCAATCATATTTGTCTTTCTCTGACTTATCTCACTTGATATAATATCCTCCAAGTCCATCCTATTGTTGAAAAATGGCAAAATTTCATTCCTCTTTATGACTGAGTAGTATTCCATTGTGTGTGTGTGTATATATATATATATACTGCCTTTTAAATCCATTGATCTGTTGATGCACACTTAGGTTACTTCTGTTGGCAAAAGTTTTTTTAACTTGAGATGTGTCTGTGATGCTTTCTATGGCTTTAAGTTTTCACTGCTACATCAGGAGACTTATGAATAAGAGCTGAAAGCCAAGAGCTTGGCTGGTGCTTTTCTGTCCCCATCAAATTTCTAGAGTTACAGATTTATAACAGTGCTGAGTTCCTCTTGTGCTCAGCATTCAGAGAGGACCTGATTATGAGACAAGGTGATATGATGGTTCAGATCAGGTCATTGTTTCTAAAGAATGTGGTTAAAGCCCTGGCCACACATGCTATAACGTTCAACCTGTATCAGGGAAGAGGAGAGAAATTAGAACATTTTAAGAGCCATTTCAAAAGTATTTGTATCATGACTTGTTACCTGTTGACAATGCTTGATGTTTTTTATTTGTTTTAACTCTGTCTTCAGTCAGTTCAGTTCAGTCGCTCAGCCGTGTCTGATTCTTTGCGACCCCATGAATCGCAGCACGCCAGGCCTCCCTGTCCATCACCAACTCCCAGAGTTCACTCAAACTCATGTCCATCGAGTCAGTGATGCCATCCAGCCATCTCATCCTTTGTCGTCCCCTTCTCCTCCTGCCCCCAATCCCTCCCAGCATCAGAGTCTTTTCCAATGAGTCAGCTCTTCGCATGAGGTGGCCAAAGTATTGGAGTTTCAGCTTTAGCATCAGTCCTTCCAAAGAACACCCAGGACAGATCTCCTTTAGGATGGACTGGTTGGATCTCCTTGCAGTCCAAGGGACTCTCAAGAGTCTTCTCCAACACCACAGTTCAAAAGCATCAATTCTTTGGTGCTCAGCTTTCTTCACAGTCCAACTCTCACATTCATACATGACCACTGGAAAAACCATAGCCTTGACTAGACGGACCTTTGTTGGCAAAGTAATGTCTCTGCTTTTGAATATGCTATCTAGATTGGTCATAACTTTCCTTCCAAAGAGTAAGTGTCTTTTAATTTCATGGCTGCAATCACCATCTGCAGTGATTTTGGAGCCCCCCAAAAATAAAGTCTGACACTGTTTCCACTGTTTTCCCATCTATTTCCCATGAAGTGATGGGACCAGATGCCATGATCTTAGTTTTCTGAATGTTGAGCTTTAAGCCAACTTTTTCACTCGCTTCTTTCACTTTCATCAAGAGGCTTTTTAGTTCCTCTTCACTTTCTGCCATAAGGGTGGTGTTATCTGCATATCTGAGGTTATTGATATTTCTCCTGGCAATCTTGATTCCAACTTGTGCTTCTTCCAGCCCAGTGTTTCTCATGATGTACTCTGCATATAAGTTAAATAAGCAGGGTGACAATATACAGATAATTCATAAAAATATATGCTCTTGGCTTGATTTAGATGTAAGATTTTTCTTATGTATTAACAAACTTATCTTGTAAGTAAGGGGAGGATATTTAAGGAGGCTTTCATGCTGTCATCAGTTATGAAGATAACTATGCAAGCAATTGTTTTTAAATTTTTTTGGCTGCACTACGGTGTGGTATGTCGAATCTTAGTTTCTGAACCAGAGATCAAACCCAGGCCCTTAGCAATGAAAGCATCAAGTCCTAACCCAATAGTCCACCAGGGAATTCTGTGCAATAGATTGTCTTTTCAGAAACAATAGAGCCTGTTTTGTTTTACTAAAATTAAACATGAAAACGTTTATATATTTTTAAAACCCTGCTACACAGAAAAGAATAAGTGAGATTTATATTTCATATTTCTCTAAGCATTGGGCTTCCCTGATGGCTCAGCTGGTAAAGAATCCACCTGCAATGTGGGAAACCTGGGTTCGATCCCTGGGTTGGGAAGATCCCCTGGAGAAGGGAATGGCTACCCACTCCAGTATTCTTGCCTGGAGAATTCCATGGACTGTATAGTCCATGGGGTTGTAAAGATTCAGACATGGCTGAGTAACTTTCACTTTTCACTAAGCATTACTATTGAAGGGCAGTTTCAAATTAGTCTTGACTATTATTTCATCTAATCTGATGGCTGTTTATTTGCTTCTTGGAAGTTTAAGAATCAAAATGTTAGGGTAAGAATATGATAGTTCAGGATATAGATTATGTTTAATATAATAATGACCTTTGTTTTATTATAAAGCATCCTTTTAAAAAGGAAACATGTCTTCTCCTCCCTCATTTTTTAAATCTTAAGGCTTCGAATATAGATATGAAGATGATGTGGTTAAAAGAAATCAGAAATATTTTGTTGAAGCAACAGGAACTTTTGACAGGTAAATTCAAGCATGCATTCTCTAGAACGGGAAGTATAAGAACAGTTCAGTGTCTCAGATTTGTGATAATTTTTACAAGGAATGGGGCTGATATTTACTTTCTGCTATTTATAATTAAACTCATTAGTAGGAGATCAAGATTCAGGGAGCTGTTTGAATTATTTCAGAAAATGAATTTTGCAGTAGAAGATGAGCTCTAATGCCTGGGAAGCAGTTTTGCAGTGATAAAGCAATCTGAATGTGTTAATTCTAAGTCCTTCCCATGAGGCAGCTCTGTGTGGGAACTCAGTAATCAGTACCTAGTAATGTTGGCCTAAGAGGGGTGCTAGTTATAAACTTGAATGTCTTGAATAAAATACAGCATGGTTTGATCCTTTTCTATATTACGAATTCAGACTGGCCTTCCCTCTGGCTGTTTTAAGTCTGTGAAGGTGAACTAGAATGGGATTGAGGTGTGTGTGTATGCACATGTGAAGGTTATTGGTCCTCAAGGAAGTAAGAAGCATGGCTTCCAAATGATGCTTATATAAGCTTTGTTTTATTTCACAGTTAAGAAACGAGAACAGCATAATCAGTTAACAGAGCAGAATCATTTTTCTTCTCAGCAGAATGAGTAAGTGATTCTTCTTTAAGAAATATCACTCTTCCAATCTTCTGTTTTCTGTGTGTAACATGAAACAATGTAATTAAACTATCAGACAAAAATTACGTACTCTTTCAGCAATATCTCATCAAATTCTATAAACACATCATTTTCTGGGTTCTGTCCTTGGGCATGGAGCCTGAAAATCCTTAATAGTTATCCCATTGTTTCTCTGATGTTAAGGAAAATAATAGTTTGGACTAATTTTTTTAAATAAAATTATAAATGCTTTGTTCTCCTGGGGGGAGTTACATGTAGGCTGCTAGCAAAAGCAGTTACGCTCATGGCTTTCTCTTTAAAAATTTTCTGGACACCTTCAATCTGATTGGAGAAATAGGAATATAAGAATGATGAAGTACTGGCAGCTGATACTGACCCATAGCTTTGTGGTCCCTTGACAGAGACCACATGCTGGTGACTTGGCCTCTCTGTGTAGTTAGAGAAGAGGTATGGCTCCTGGGTGGCAGGGGCGGGGAGGAGGGATTATGCCTGGACACAGTCACAAAGTCTTTGAGGAAGGTAGCAGTTTTAAATGATAGCTATGCCGCTGGTTTAGAGATTTGGCCTTGTATTCTGCCTCTAGGAATCCTAGAAGTTGGAGTTTCCATAGAACATTTGCATATATGCCGAAAGCCTTGGCACAGATATTCACCATGCAGCATCTGCATGATGTAGGGATCATTGAAAGACTTATTCAAAATACTTTTTCAATGGTACAAATGAACTTATTTACAAAGTGGAAATAGAGTTAGAGATGTAGAAAACAATCTTGTGTTTACCGGGGGGAAAGAAAGGAAGGATAAATTGGGAGATTGGAATTGACATATACACATTACTATATATAAAATAGATAACTAACAAGGACTTACTGTATAGCACAGGTCAATAGTAAGTAATGACCTATATGGGAAAAGAGTCTAAAAAAGAGTGAATATTTGTATATATATGTCTGATTCACTATGCTGTACAGCAGAAAGTAACACAACATTGTAAATCAATTATACTTCAGTAAGAAAATTTTTTAAAATGCTCTTTTTCTCTTTGTTGCACATCATCTTTCACAGGTAGCTAAGATCAGGTGATAAATCAAGTATGTTGATTTATCTGAGGCTTTAGGAGAACCATTTTTTAAAATTTATTTATTTTAATTGGAGGCTAATTACTCTACAATATTGTAGTGGTTATTGCCATACATTGACATGAATCAGCCATGGGTGTACATGTGTTCCCCATCCTGAACCCCCCTCCCACATCCCTCCCCATCCCATCCCTCTGGGTCATCCCAGTGTACCAGCCCTGAGCACCCTGTCTCATGCATCGAACCTGGACCAGAGATCTGTTTCACATATGATGATACACATGTTTCAGTGCAATTCTCTCAGATCATCCCACCCTCGCCTTCTCCCACAGAGTCCAGAAGACTGTTCTATACATCTGTGTCTCTTTTGCTGTCTCACATATAGAGTTATCATTACCATCTTTCTATCCATATATATGCATTAGTATACTGTATTGGTGTTTTTCTTTCTGGCTTACTTCACTCTATATAATAGGCTCCAGTTTCATCCACCTCATTAGAACTGATTCAAATGTATTATTCTTTTTAATGGCTGAGTAATACTCCATTGTGTATATGTAGCACAGCTTTCTTATCCATTCGTCTGCTGATGGACATCTAGGTTGCTTCCATGTCCTGGCTATTATAAACAGTGCTGTGATGAACATTGGGGTACACGTGTCTCTTTCCCTTCTGGTTTCCTCAGTGTGTATGCCCAGCAGTGGGATTGCTGGACCATAAGGCAGTTCTATTTCCAGTTTTTTAAGGAATCTCCACACTGTTCTCCATAGTGGCTGGACTAGTTTGCATTCCCACCAACAGTGTAAGAGGGTTCCCTTTTCTCCACACCTTCTCTAGCATTTATTGTTTGTAGACTTTTGGATAGCGGCCATTCTGACTGGCATGAGATGGTACCTCATTGTGGTTTTGATTTGCATTTAAGAGAACCATTTTAAAATCACAGTGGAAGTCTTTATTTTCCAGGGTTTACAGTACTCAATATTTTGTCATATATTCTAGAAGTCTTTACATTTCAGACAGTACTGACTCTATAGTAGCTGATTCACCTCAACAGTATTAATCAGATTAAGGTTTTAATCATCATTCATATATACCTTATATATGTATAAGTATATATATGTACATATATATAAGTATATATACATATAATGTATGTGTGTGTGTGTGTGTGTGTGTGTGTATATATATATATATATATACCTAAATCATTAAAGTTAAAAGTTCATAGAACAATAGTGATTTTTTGTTGTTCTTTATATTTTTTCCAACTTATGGAGTTATGGTTGACAATTAAAATTGTATACATTTAAAGAGTACAATTTGATGATTTGATATTGTGTGATTGCATGCATGCTCAGTTGTGTCCAACTCTTTGCAACCCCATGGACTATAGCCCACCAGGCTTCTCTGTACATTGAATTCTCTAGGCAAGAATACTGGAGTGGGTTGCCATTTCCTCCTCCAGGGCATCTTCCCAGCCCACGGATTAAACCTGTGTCTCCTGGGTCTTCCCCTTTGGCATGTGGATTCTTTTCCACTAGTGCCACCTGGGAAGTCTATGATTTTATTTACATATATGTGTGTGTGTGTGTGTATATATATATATATATATATATATATGTATATGTGTGTATATATATATGTATATGTGTGTGTGTGTATATATATATATATATATAGTGAAATAATCACCACAGTCAAACTGATTAACATATCCATCACCTTACATAGTTATCCTTTCCTGTGTCTGTAGTGAGAACATTTAGGATATACCTCCTAGCAAATTTTGGGTATACAATATAATATACAACAGGAATTTTATATAATATACCTGCCTTGGGTTCAGAAGGGAATCTTTTTTTTCCATGCTGGCTTTGATCCTAGGATATAAGCTTCTGTATATTATGAGCTATTATCACACAGACTTAAATACAGGGGAAAATCAGCTCTGCTTGAATGGATTCTTAGATTATATTCTTTTTTTTTTACAATTTATTTATTTTTGACTCTGCTGGGTCTTTGTTGCTCTGCAGGCTTTTCTCTAGTTGCAGTGATCAAGGGCTACTCTCTAGTTGCACAGGTTTCTCATTGTGGTGGCTTCTCTTGCTGTGGAGTATGCGCTGTAGGGCATGCAGACTTCAGTAGTTGCAGCACATGGGCTCAGTAGTTGGGGCTCCCAGGCTGTAAAGCATAACAAGTTCAGTAGTTGTGGTGCACAGGCTTAGTTGGTCTGAGGCATGTGGGATCTTCCCAGACCAGGGATCAAACCCAAGTCTTCTGCCTTGGCATATGGATTCTTTACCACTGAGCCACTAGGGAAGCCCCTAGATTATGTTCTTAACACATGGTATCAATGGAAGAAATACCATTTTAAATTTCTTATTACTCTTAGACTGTAAGAAAGCTCACTTTTTACATATTTACTGTTTCAGAGGGCAACACAGAGCTTTTACAGGTGCTGAGGAACCTGAGTTGGGACATATCAGCACTATGGTGGAGGTCGGTGAGTCCATCACATCAGTTCAGGCAGAAGCAAATACAGGTATGTGTAATGGTTATCCGAAGGGAGGATTCATGGTTGTGCAAATTGTTTTCTCTCATTGTTATTTTGAGAAATCTTTCCCTCTATTCACTTTATACTGAAGAAAATAGAGTTAACCCATTTTTAGAAAGCTCTTCTGTCTTGTATATATATGCAAGTTTCCCTGGTGGGCACTGCCGAGCGGTCTGTGTGTGGTCTGTGGGCCGCTGTGGTCCGTGGACTAGTAGCATCAGCATCACCTGGGAACTTGTCAGGAAGGCAGGTACTTTGGCTCCATCCTGGGCCTTCTGAATCAGAAACTCGAGGAGTGAGACCCAGCCAGCTGTGATATCACAAATTCTCCATGTGATTCTTTCTGGCACCTGCTTAAGTTTGGAAGCCCCTCCTACACAGGATACAGAGGTGAATAGAACACATATACTGCATCAAGGGAGGCACTTGTGACTCACTATAGGTTTAATGAATAGAGAAGGGTTATATACAACTGGAATATTTTCTTTTCTTTTGCAAATTTGGTCATTTAAAGGGATTTAAAACAATTTGTTTACTTCAACGAACATAACAGCCTGATTGCCAGGAATCTTACAGTACTCTGGGCATATAGTCTAACTGAGATACACTCAGCTGCTATCCCAATAAAGCTAGGACTGTAGAAAGATAATGCAACAAGCAATGAAAATCCAACTTGAGAGTGTGATAACAGGGAAGTAAAAGGTGCTTCAGAGGCATCCAAGAGGGTCACATTAACAATCCGGGATCAACAGAATAGACTTCTATGAAGAAATGGCTAACGGAGTGCCTGATTCTCAGTGCTTAAACATGATGGTCCTCAATCTGGAAGACTTCTCTACTAGCTGAGGAGAAACAGGAACAACAGCCTTGCTCAGCTTCAGCTCCATTTACAGGTCACTTCCCTCAGGTCATCTATACTGTGGCCCCCTGAACCGTCAGGAGAGAGACTAGTATCACTGCTTTCATTCTACAGATGAGGAAACCAGGTCAGAGAAAGTTGACATGGCTTGTTCAAGGTTACATTCACAGTTTAGTGTGGCCAAGATGACATTCTGTTACTTCTTCGCCCCATCCAAGTGCTTCATTCATATCAGTTCAATGCATGCTATTAATTATTTTATTAATTAAGCATCTCTTACAGGCAGGTTCTTATGAGACACACAGTGTGTAACACATGGTCCTTGCATAATAAAAGAGATAAGTCCAAAATAACCATATTACCAGGTAGAATGTTACAAGTGTTATTAAAGCGGAACCAGGAAGAATGCTATAGAAAGAATTTTTGAAAGAGATGACTTTTCTGTAATAAGGAGTATAATAACTTGCACCAAGCCCAACATGAAACCATCCTAAAAAGTTAAAGAAGTGTAGATATTTCTGAAATATCAGAAATTCTAAACTAGTATAACCCAATTGGAAGTTTTGTTACAAAAGATATTATTCTTGGACCATTGAAGTGTATAGCCTTGATTATTACAATTCGTTTTACTTCTCTCCTTGTGGTGTACCAGTAACTGCCATCCTGCATGATTTTCTTACAGTTTGGACTGAGATGTCATCACCTGCAAAAGTCTCTGATGAACCTGAGAAATGGTCCAGTAACTATTTCTACACCTCTTATGATGGCCATGAAGAAGAAAGACCTCTAATGGTTAGTAATGACATATTAAGATAAATAAATAAAAACTCTTCAAGCAGTTTTATTGATGAAATAGATTAGGCACATAGGGGCAGTCTTTTGTCAGTGTCCTTGAGGTTATTAGAGGTGTTCCAAGGCCAAAAGACTTGAAATAAGTCTTACCGTGAACATTCAGTAAGCACTTCTCTCTGTGAGAACTTGTTTGAGCCATACATTTAGCCCCTACTGAAGTTAATGAGATAGTCAATCATTCCAAGTCTTACATCATGACCAATTTTATCTTCAGTTTTATTTTATTTTCAATCTGGGCATGTGAGATAAAATCAGAGCACAACAGGAAGTTCAGGTATACTTAGAATAGATTCCAGATTAGATATAGGAAATAAATATGACACATTTAAAAACTATTTAATTTCATCTGGGGAATATATTTTAGTAGGCTGTCAAAAAACATGCTAATGCTATGAATCTTAGCATATTCAAGCAAGGGAACACCCCATAAAAATAAAGGCTGCTTTAGGGTAAAAGTAAATGTTTTCTAGAAGAATTAGTTTTTGGTGTTATTAGGCTCCTAGTGGGTTATCCCAAGGAGTTAGGACTGTTTAGGATAAATCTCCAGTTTTCTGAAGTCACCAGTGTAGAGGGTAGGAATATTGCTTTTGTAGTGGACTGTTCCTTGGTGCTTTTCAGAGGAATACATTCAGTTGGGCAGTTCTGGTCTCAAAGCTCCATAGCATTGATGCTGGAATGCTTTCTTTAAAAAAGCAACAGAATATTTTTTCCATCAATAATATAATGACCACAATTCATATTTGTATGGTCGTTTACAGTTGACAAAATGATTTCACACTGAATATTCATAGTCTTAGTGAGAAAAAGGGCAGGGTTTATTCCCTCCAACTGACAGGAGGAGACCAAGGCCCAGAGCTGGTAAGAGATTTGTCCAGAGTTCATTGTGTAGACCAGTAGTGCTCAAACTTTTTAGTGAATTTGCATTTTTCAAACAAAAAAGAATGTGGTGAGAAGGGTAGCATGTGAAATATTTTTGCAACCAAAATAAATGAAGACATAAAGGACTTACCTGATGGTCCAGGGGCTAGGACTTTGTGCTTCCACTGCAGTGGCACAGGTTTGATCCTTGATTAGGGAACTAAGGTCTCTCAAGCTGCATGGTGCAACCAAAAAAAATTTTTTTTGCAAATCTATTTAACATCTGACTTCAGAAAAGACAGCTGGATTCTCGTACTGGCATTTGCATTCAGTCTGTTGTGCTATCACACATTTGGTGACCTCTTGAAAATGCCTTAGTAGACTTGTGAGAGGATGAGAATGAAAAAGGCAAATAATAGAACTTTGACTCTTGCAGGCCCTGGGAACCCCCCAACCTTGAGAATCACTGAAAAGAACTTTCATTTCCTGAAGTAACATTATCTGAGGACAGGAGGGATCATTGTTCAGATGGGAGCAACAAGTCAGGGGAAGCTGGGTGGGGTTTCAATGTTTGCTGTAAATGATGCTCTATGAAGGGATGGTCAAGAACTGAGAAAGCTTTCACTAAGCATTTTTCCAGCTATCATGTCTGAACATAAAGCAAATATGCAAAATTAAAGAATGCTTTCATCTTAGGGGACGGGAATGGAGAAAAGCCTAATAGCTCTTCTCCTTTCTCCCATGAATTCCCTGACTTGTGCTACTAAGGAAAATAGATACAAAGATAATACGGTGCATTCCACACCCCTCAATAAAATAACACCCAAACTAAATAGCAAAGCGAGTTGGAATGAGCTATCTTTTAGCCTCACTTTATCAAGTCAAAACCAAGAAATAATGGGTGCTCCTTCCCTTGGAGAAGCCCGAGTTGGAGATGGCTGTCCTGTTTTAATGAAGCTACTCTCTTAGTAGCTCTTTCCTGCCTGCTTCTCAGCCCATTTGATAAAAATACTGCTCAAAAGACTTTCAGCCCAAGTGATGTGGATAATATTTTCAGGTTAATTCTTTTGGATGTGCAAAGGCTCGATACCGCATAATTCTTTCTTTCCTTTTTTTAAACCTTTTAAATTGTATCTTATATTTAATTGGAGGATAATTACAGTATTGTGAATGGTTTCTGCCATATATAGACAACTTTCCTTTTATATTAAAAAAGCATTTTTAATTATGGTACTCTTTTTCTATAAAATCATATATCCAATGTCTAAGATACTGTGCTGGAAAAACTCACATCTCAGAATACATTTGGACTCGATATTTCTTCTCTGTCTACCTTGTAACCAAATGCAATCTGTGTGCCTTGGATTATTTAGCTTATTAGTGAATCAAGTTAACATTCTAGCTGCAAAATGATTAAGGCCAAGTAAAGCACAGCATTATGGTTTAATATGCTTTTATTGGACTAAACTTTTGCGCCCATGATTTTTACCTGTGCAAAATGATATGAAGCACAGAAATCCTTTTGGGGACATTTGTAAATCTTTGTTCAGGGCCATTGCCTATTTTATGTGCCAAGATAATTGTTTTTTATGAGAGTAATTTACAAATAACAGTATTTAAATATTATTTTCATGCTTTTTTCTGGATTTATGTTTATTATTCATGTAACTTAAATCAGTCGGGCTTTGTTATTTTCTGTGTCGTTCACACTGTAATTCTCTTCTCACAAATAAAAATGAATTCTTCAGGTTAAATAAACACATGTTCTGCTGGTTTTTTTTTGTTTTTTGTTTTTTTTGCTATCGCAAACTGTTTGATGTTTGTTTGTTCCTACAAAGCTGCTGCAGCTAGCCACATTTGCCATCGAGGAAAGAGCAAAGTCTTTATGTCACAGAACATGCAGTTATGCAAGTAGTTTTGCATTCAAATTTGTAATGTCATTTTTCAAAACAACCTTACAGTCTCCAGGCAAATATAAAGCCCTAGCAGATTGCAGGAAGAGAGGCTCAGAAGACCTCCTGATTAGAAATGGAGATGTCATTCAGCTTCTCCATGAGGATGCTGAGGGTCGATGGTAGGTGCATTTTCCATGGCTATGTTAACCTCCCCCTGGGGCACACAGATCTCTAATCAGATGTTCTGCTTTACTTGTATCTTTGTTATACAGTCTCAAGAAGCAGAAATATCACATTTCTTATCAGTGTTTCAATTTCATTGCTTCAGCCATGCTTATATAGCTCACTGAAAGGAATGTTAACCTTTGGTGAGTGAAGAATGCTTTGAAAGAATGAAATGCTTTGAGTCTGCATGCTCTTTTGTGGTTTACCTTTGACTCAGATGTTTCAGCTGATATACTGGGCTTTGTAACAGCTACAAATCACATTACATTAGGTCAAGTCATTCATTCATTCATCACATGTTTAAATGCCCACTATGTGCCAGGGACCATGTTCACTATTCTACAGCATAGCTGCACTTTGCTTTATTAGTTCAAATACTGACTTTTTAGTCTTATCATTCTGTCCTCATTCATCTGACTTTATACAGCACTCATTGCAAACATGCTTCTGCCAAATATACTGTTTAATTACAGAGAACCCAAAGCAGGAAGGAAATATTGTTTGGGAGAGGACCGAATTAAACTTCCATAAAGCTTTTGGAAATTTTATATAAAATAATTTTTCCTTCATTGTATCAATAACTTTAACTGAAATGCTACATTGACTGTGTACTCTGACCCTAAAGGTGGAAGACTGTACACATGAGAGTGAATTAATGATGGATCAATAACGTAATAGCCTCTTTTGTTAGTAATCTAAGTCCTATGTAGATTACTCAAAGGACTCAAGCATAGTGTCATGAAGTTCTTTGAATCCGTACAATAGTTTTGTGAAAATTTGGGCTTCAATGCATTGTATATGTCAATTTTATTACCTTCTACTACCATTATTGGCTACTAATTCACTTATTGTTTAGGTTGGTGAAAAATCTAAACAGAAGAAAAGAAGGTCTGATTCCAGGGAACAGTTTGCAGATTTTAATCGGTGACTATAGGTTTCGGAATGCCAAAGGTACAGGTATAATATGAACTGGATTGTATGCTATTTGTTTAAAGCCTAAAAATGTTACAGCTCCACCAAGTGTAATTGGCATAGGATAAGAACCTCTCTGCACTTTTAAATAAGCTGCAAGTTGACTTATTAATAATTTCTTCTTTTAATAGTTTTAAATTAATGAATAGAGATGTTTTAAACATGTCGAACTTTTCCCTACAAAATTGATAGGTTTGAAAGGAAAGTTCATATATAGTGCAGCCTTGTAAGAGATCCTTCAGAACTAAATATTGATGATATACTTTTAAGGATCCAGCCTTACTATCCAAGAATGCTTTGCCAGTGTGTTTTTACTCAGTTCTAAGAACGTATTCTTTCCTTATGGTAGGTTTCTACTGCACTTGTGTATTCATGAACACACATACACAAACACACTCTGTTCTGTGCCCGACTTAATGTGTGAAGATACTATGAAGCAATGAGAATGTTCCTTTCTATTAACCATTAGTTAATGGTTAAAAACCATTTGTTAACAACCATTGGTTAACAACCATTAGCACTTGAAATTTCTGTATACAAACCAATATTCTTATAACATTTTCACCTGCTACTCAGCTATTTATACAAAGGCAGCACAAAAAACCCAGACTTGTTTGTGAACAAGATTATTATTATATGTACATATTTCTTTGAATTGCTAGTTTTGGACTTGTATTTGAATTCTAGGTGATATTATCTTGTGTTTAAATGAATCTAACAGGCCAGGAGTAACTTATTTGATTCCAAATTTCATTTATGGCGTGAAACAAAACCTAAGTGTGATAGGATTCACTATAAATATTGGGTCACATGGGAATCCCCAAAATGGAATCTCTTCTTGTTTTTTTGTTTGTTTTTGGTTCTCTCAATCTGGGCCACCTTTCAAAGGTTTTTTGATAATTATTGAATTGCTGAATTATATAGATAATTAGTAATCAGAAGAAGTTGCTAGACCAACAACCTGACCCATTTGGCATTTATTCAAAATCTATACCCAACAACTGCAGAATATACCATTATTTTTAAGTATACATGGAACATTCACCAAGATAGATCATACATTAGATCACAAAAGAAATCTCAATAAATTTCAGAAGATCAGAATCATACAGTCTCAAAAGATATTATGATAGAAATAGATAATCCCTAAATATTTGGATATTAAATAATACATATGTAAACAACACATGGGACAAAGAGGAAATCACAACAGTAATTATAATTATTTAAAATTGAATGAAAATGAAATGCGACATATCAAAATTCAGGGATACAGCTCAAGAGGGAGGGAAATGTAGGGAATTGTATAGGTTTAAGTACTTGTATTACACACTTAAAAAGTCAGTATAACTTGCCATATTAACATAATAAAGGGGGAAATTATGTAATCATTTCAGTAGATACAGAAAACCACTTGACAAAATTCCATGCACATTCATGATAACAACTCTGACTATGATAGGGATAAAGGGGAAAATGTATGCTTGTGAAAAACCACAGTTAACCTCATACTTAATGATAAAATATTGGAAGCTTTTCCCCTTAAGATTGGGAATAAGCCAAGGATATTCGTTCTCACCATTTCTATTTAACCTTGTATTGGAAGTGTTAGTCGGTGCCACAATTCAAGCTAAAGAGATAAGAAACAAAAGAAAAGAGACAACGTTCTCATGCTTAGCAGATCTTGTTATGTCCAAAGCCATTGGAAATCTATACACAAAATGACTCTACTAGAAGTAATAAGTGAATTTTATAAGGCAATGGTATACAAAACCATTATACAAAAGTAAATTGTAATTCTGTATCCTAGTAACAAAGAATTGAAAAAAAGAAATAAAAATACCATTAGTGATATAAAGCATAAAATAAACAGGAATAAATCTAACAAATGTCCAAGGCGTCTATATTCAGACGAACAGATAATTGCTGGGATATATTTAAGATGACCTACTGGAAGGAGAGATATACCATGTTGGAAGATTGGAAATTTTATTGTTAAGAAATCCATTGTCCCCAAATTGACAGATAATTCAATCAAAATTTTAGCAAGCCCTTTTGAATAAAAAATAAGACAGATTTATTATAAAATGGATAGCAAAAACAAAAAAAACCTAGAACAGAAGAATCTCAAAAATCTTGAGGATTTACATATCTGATTTCAAGACCTACTAAAAGGCTACAGTAGTGAATACAGTGGGTATTGGCTTGCTGCTGCTGCTGCTAAGTCACTTCAGTCATGTCTAACTCTGTGTGACCCCATGGATGGCAGCCCACCAGGCTCCCCTGTCCCTGGGATTCTCCAGGCAAGAACACTGGAGTGGGTTGCCATTTCCTTCTCCAATGCATGAAAGTGAAAAGTGAAAGTGAAGTTGCTCAGTCATGTCCGACTCCTAGCGACCCCATGGATTGCAGCCTACCAGGCTCCTCTGTCCATGGGATTTTCCAGGCAAGAGTACTGGAGTGGGGTGCCATTGCCTTCTCCAGTGGGTATTGGCTTACGTATCGAAAAATGGAGTTAAGAAATAGACCCACATATATTAATATATAACTGATTAATGGGCTTCCCATGTGACGCAGTGGTAAAGAATCTGCCTGCCAATGCAGGAAACACAGGTTTGATCCCTGGGTTGGGAAGATCCCCTGGAGAAGGGTATGGCAACCCACTCCAGTATTCTTGCCTGGAAAATTCCATGGACAGAGGAGCCTGGAGGGCTCCAGTCCATGAGGTCACAAAAGAGCCGGACACAACTGAGTAACTGAGCACACATGCAGTGTTTAATCAAAGTGTCAGCTGAATGGGGAAAGGAAGGTTGTTTTAGCAAATGGTACAGGGTATCCACATGAAAAAATGAAGCTCCATCCCTACACCTCACTCCACACACAAAAATTAATTTGAGTGGGCATCATAGACCTAATCATAAAAGCTAGAAACATAAAGCTTCTAAGCATAAGACAGTATCTTCATGCCGGTGAGCAGTTAACCATTTCTTTCTTGTATTATACAGGGCAGATACAGTGCTAACCATAAAGGAACAGTATCAGACAAAGAAACATTGCATATGCTGAATTGAGTACTTTACCCTTTAAAAATGTGTATGTATTGAAATAAGGTAAAATCCGAGATAGTGACATTTTGAACACTTTCAAAAGCCAAATAGTTGTAATGAATCATATTTTCCCCCCAAATTAACTGATTCCATCTTACACATTAAAGACTTAAGTTCGAAAATAAATAAGACCATCTTTCTGCCAACTGCTTTATGCTTATTTAAGTCAGTAATGAGAGACAGAGAGAAAAGAAACACATGAGTTACTTAAAAATACATGCTCAAAGAACTGTGTAAATTAACATATATAAATCATTTTTAACGAAGCATATTTTAAAAGCCAATAAAACTATGAAATAACAGTGCAGTGTATATATACTAGAAAATAATGGCCTCTCTTGTACTCAGGTCTCCAAAATTCAAAATTGAAAACACCAAGTGCATTCATCTAACTTCCATATAATATTAGCATTTCTATTCAACATTAGGAACACTCAGTAGATTTTCCATAACTTTTATCATCATCATTTAAATATAGAGCCAGATGTCCTCATACTTAATTCAGGACAAAGTTAATTACATTCAATTTTAGCTAACTGTAATGCAGGACATGTAAAATTACATATTTGATTAGTTTTAATTTGAAATTATTTCATTACTGTAACTAATCACAGTAGATTTAGGGCATATTACCATTCTTTGAAAAGTACATGACAAAACAACTTAAATCTACTTCAAGCCTGTGCTTATTTTTCAGGCAATAAAGGGCTTACCGTACATTTGTTGATGTACGTACACTTTATTTGGGGAAAAAATCACACTATTCTTTCCATTTGTATTTTCTACTTTCTACCATCAGTACAGTTTTCACTATCCTTTTCTTTCTTGCAGTGTCATTGGGAGAGTTACGTGTAATGGATTGGTATATCATCTGCATTTAAAGCATGCATTACTCTCTTAGTGTGACATGCTACTAGATAAGGTGACATGGTTCCATGTGTCCCTGTTCTCTAGCAAGTTCTGACTTTAGATGTTTTAAAAATATACATTTCTTTCAAGTAACATGCATTTATGACAGGTCGAATTAACAAAAATTAATACTTATTGGTAGATTTTGGTTGAATGCTATAATATCATGTGGTCCTGATTGAGATCTATCCTCATATTACATTACATAGGACAAAATAGTATAACGTGGCCTACAAAAATAGATTGTATTGTGTGTCAGTTAATGGATTAGGAAATGAAAATTGACCACATATGCAACTGTCAACAGCACTTAGGTTTCAAAATATATATTATTTTATTTGTATTCTGGCAAATGGAATGTACAAGTATCTCTGTGAATTATGTGCTTAACATGTTTCATCTGTATGTACACAGCATAATTCATACAATATTTGTGAAATCTGGTTGTATGTGATGTGAATTGTATTTATTTTGCTTCTAGTGAAGTTATGCTGTTCGTAAAATAGATGCTTTTTATAAACCACTATGTAACAGAATAACAACTCTCATATTAAAATAAACATCCAAAAGACATCACCTTTGAAATTAGGATGGACCTTTTGAATCCTCACATTTAGTGTTAGAAGTCGTAGCATGGACAACATTTTTGGCTTTAAAAGTCACTGGAGTATTAACATCATTCTTCATTATTTTGTAGATGCTGCTCTGAGTAACAAGGAAACTAAGTTCCCCTTGAATTAAAGGAGAATGAATAGACTTTAAAAAATAAGGTTTCCTTTGGAGGTGTGAACTAGATTATAGCTCTAGTTCAGTGTTACAGATAAACAGTACAAGAGTCAGATGATCCTATGCTGCCAATGACATTCACAGAATTTCCTTGGGACTGAGGTGGACTTCGTCATTCACAGTTTGTGTCAGTCTTGCAAGAAGCCATCTTCACACCCTCCATCCCCTCAGGTGAAAAGTGCAGTGTTATTTTGTTTCCAAGTAGGGTTTTTCATGGCATGTATTCAGATTTCCATTTGAAAACCATATTATCAATTATTCTGAACATTTACAGGCAAAAATTGGGGGGTAACTTTTCAGTAACAAAACAAAAATCTAAAGAGAGATGAGAGATAATCAGAGATTTTAAACCCCTTTGGTAATTGATAGTTTATTATTTAATTTCATTATCTTTGTGACTTTATTATACCAAAGGGATATGTTCTGAAGGACCTCTTTTGCACTTAGACTGGTATTTAGGGTTGTCAGAGCTGTCTTTGAAAGGCCCAAAGCTAAAAATCCTGCAGTTAGGATGAGGAAGTTTACATATTATGCATTGAAATTTAGAATACATCACAGCTTTAAGTTAAATATTAGTATTTGCACAAGAGGTGTTCCTGTAACAAAGCTCTGCTTTCCAGTGTCTTTACTTGCTTTTGAGTTTTCTAGAAAAATCTATTCTAGTGCAGGGTTTCATAAGTTATATTGTATTTCTTTGTGTGCCTTTTCTTTAATAATATATGTATATGTATGGATGTCCTTTTAAATATGTAAACGGTAAGATCACTTGTTTTAAAGCAGAGGCTCAGTTGTTGCACACAATGTTGAACTTAGGCTTGGAGTATTTTGTATTATGGGCCACTGAAGTCAGTGGTTTGAAATTGCTGCCTTTTGAATCATGGATCGTGAGTTTTACTATCAAGTTGGCATATTAGGTGCATGGTTTTTGATGACTGGTTTTACAAAAACACAACACAACTATATAATACACAAATTATTTATCTTTTAAAATAGTTTTGTGTATTATGTCAAATCATAGTTTGTTTCAATGGTATCATTTGATGTAACCATTTATATGACAAACCAATTGTATTTTATTCAAAGGCACCTACAAATTATAAATCTTCTAATGTCCAATTGCTAGAATTTGTGATGGCTGATTTATAACTAACTCATGAAACTGTCCATATGTTTGATATTTCACTTGATTAATGCTCCTGAAACAACAACAAATATTAAAATACACTTATTTTGTTTGCTGATCCTGTGGCTAGAAGATAGAGTTAGGAGTTAAAACCTTCGAATAATGGTGCCCCTCTGCACAAAACATTTAATTTTCATGGTATTAAATTAAGGATTTTAATCATTTAAGAAAATACTGAGTTCTATAGATTCAAACATACAGTATAGTCTTTTAATGTTTTAATCACTGGACAATGAATGCTATATTTGTACATGTATTTGTATATGTAACTGCACTGTATTGATTTTATTGGACTTATGTGTGTTACTATGAAACATAGCAGCAATTTCCCTTTAAGTCTTCAAATTTTAATTACATTATAAATATACTAAAAATGCAAATGTACTTGCATTAATTCCACATTAAAAATATCCAACCTTAAACTCACTCGTATATTTTTTTAATTTAATATCATTGAAAAAGCTTTTCCTTTCTTTTTTTTTAAATTGAAGTATAGTTGACTTACAATATTGTGTTAATTACTGCTGTACAACAAAGTAATTCAGTTATATACACACACACATATATATTCTTTTCCATTATGGTTTATCTTAAGATATTGAATACAGTTCTCTGTGCTATACAGCAGAACCTTGTTTATCCATTCTATATATAAAAGCTTACATCTGCTAACCCCAGCCTTGCACTCAATCCCTCCCCCAAGTCCCTCCCTGCTTGGCAACCCCCAGTATCTTCTCTAATCCATTATTCTGTTTCTGTTTCATAGATAGGTTCATTTGTGTCATATTTTAGATTCAACATACAAGTGATGTCACGTGGTATTTGTCTTTCTCTTTCTGACTTCACTTAGTGTGATAATCTCTAGTTGCATCCATGTTGCTGCAAATGGCATTATTTCACTCTTTTTAATTGCTAAGTAATATTCCATTGCCTATATGTACCACATCTTTATCCAGTCATCTGTCGATGGACATTTAGGTTGTTTCCACGTCTTGGCTGTTGTGAATAGTGCTGCTATGAACATAGAGGTGCATGTATGTTTTCGAATTATGGTTTTGTCCTGATATGTGCCCAGGAGTGGGATTACTGGGTCATATGCTAACCTATTTTTAGTTTTCTGAGGAACCTCCATACTGTTTTTCACACTGGCTGTGCCAACTTATGTTCCCACCTACAGTATAGGAGGGTTTCTTTTTCTCCACACCCTCCCCAGCATTTGTTATTTGTAGACTTTCAATGATTGCCCTTCTGACTGGTGGTACCTCATTGTAGTTTTGATTTGCATTTGTCTACTAATTAGTGATGTTGAGCATCTTTTTATGTGCCTGTTGGCCATCTATATTTCTTCTTTAGGGAAATGTCTATTTGGGTCTTCTGCCCATTTTTGAATTGAGTTTTTGTGGTGGTTGTTATTGTTGAGTTGTGTGAGCTGTTTGTATATGCTGGAAATTAAGCCCTTGTCTGTTGCATCGTTTGCAAATATTTTCTCCCATTCTATAGGTTGTCACCATTTTGTTTATGGTTTTCTTTGCTTCACAAAAGCTGATAAGTTTGATAGGTCCCATTTGTTTATTTATTTTTTTAATTTCTATTGCCTGGAGGGAGTGACCTAGGAAAACATTGGTATGATTTGTCAGAGAATAGAAAACTCCTTTCCTTTCATTTATTAGTGATACACTAAAGACACCATAATTATTTTGAGTTACTTGCTTACCTTCACTTTTGTCATAAAGTTGTAATAAATAAAACAAAGAAAATGAGCTCAATGATAGACAAAATACCATAGAACAAAGAAAACCCAGAAACAGAGTCTTATATGTATGTAATTTGCTGTATTGATGGATGTGGCATTGCATGTGGGGAAATGAGAGACAGTTTAATACATAGTGCTAGGAAAGTTGTAAAAGCATGTTTACTTGTAGCCTTGCTTCTCTGAGAGAGACAGAGACACAGAGACATCTAACCAGACCTAGGGTAAAATATTTTGCTCAAAAAGTTTCTTTACCCAAATCTGTAGAATGGCAGTACATGAGGTTTCAGGGGTTAGATAGCCATAGTTGTGAGAGGGTATTTCCACACACTGAAAAAAATCTGCTTCCATTTGATGAAGACCAAGGAAAGCTGGAAAGCATCTAGATATCCACAGTTGTTTTCTGAACTGTTGATTTTGCAAAGGGCTCCTAGCTGGGTTTGCTAGACTTAATCTTTTCCACAGCCCATTAGGGAGTTAGAACTTATGCATTAATATAGAAGGAGAATCAAAACCTGTCACATTGGTTTGGTTGGGTTGTTTTAGTTGTTTTAATGACTATCCCATCACATATTCAGCTACTTCTTTTGGCCTTTAAATTTATTTTTAGCTTTTTTGGAGGAAGCACCAGCAGTGAACTGCTTAATCAAACATGTAATTCATCTTCAAGAACTCCCTGAAAATTAAAATGTGTGTTCAAGTTTTTATTTATGCATTGGCTGAGGAATAAGTATTGGGCTGACCAGAAAGTTTGTTCAAATTTTTCTGTAAGAACTTAAGGAAAAACTTGAACGAACTTTATGGCCAACCCAATATTATTGTTGACATTTCCACAGTTACATATGAATCTCACAATATACAGTATGTAGTTGTTATAAAAGACTTCCCAACTTCTAGGCTATGGTGTTCTCTTAAGAAGAGAGAAAATTTCAGAGTATATTTTTGAAAGTATAAGGGAGTATGAGAAATGCTCCACTTGAAGAGAAATTAGGTCAGTGATTTTGTTTGAGGTTTAGTCAGAAATCAATCCAGTTTCACTTAACAGACTTTCTCTGAGAAAAATGCTTGTTATTAGTAGGTATTAGAACACAGGAATGGTCTTCCCTTAGGAGCAGTAGACTCCAGAGTGCTCAGTGAATCAAGTCTCAAGCAATTAATTGTCAAAACAAGTCATTTTTATTACATTTCAGTACACTTCCCCTTTGTTGATTTGGGATGATCAGTTTGTAGTTGGTCTTATGGGGTCTGCTCAAGGACAGCAAGCAAACCAACCAACCAATGTTACAGACAAAACTAAACCCTTTATATCATTCAAAAGGAAATTAATAGAAGTGACAACTGGATTTTTTTTTTTTAAATTCTCTTTAGTTCAAAATGTATTTTCTGTGTTAAAGCTCAAGACATAACTCAAGTCTAAAATTTTCCCTTAATAGAGTCACAGATGTAGAGAGCAAACTTAGGGTTACCAAGGGTGAAAGGGGGGAATGGGATAAACTGGGAGATAGAGATTGACATATATATACACTAATTATGTGTAAAATAAGTAACTAATAAGAACCTGCTGTATAGCACAGGGAACTCTACTCAAAACTCTTTAATGGCCTATATGAGCTATATGGGAATAGAATCTTAAAAAGAGGATATATGTATATGTATAACTGATTCACTTTGCTTACTAACAACATTGTAAGGCAAGTATACTCCAGTAAAAATTAATTTAAAAATTTAAAAAGTTTTCCCTTGTACTTGATGAGAGGCTACCTTATAATCGTTGATCACCTCATTTCACATATGTGAATTCACCATTAAATTCTGAAGTAAATGTATACAAAATAGGACTAATAATGTGTATTGAGAACAGCCCATGAAGCTGGACTTTGTGAAAAAGGTAAATGAAACTTTCCTTAAGCCCAAAGCAAATAAAATGTAAACTGTTTCAAAGATAGGTTTCGTCTAAGTATTCATGAGATAGACTCACTAACTCAATTACTCCCAATATAACCAAACAAACAAAACCCAGGCTGGAGAATAAATGAAAGCATCATAATAGAAAAGAGGAGCAGGGTAGAGTGAAAATCAGAAAGATCTGAAGCATGAAAAGAACGTGATGTGCTGAGAATTATCTTAGTGAATATTTTTTTTATCTCTGTTTGATAGTGAATGTGCTCTTTTACATGGCAAGCTACAAAAACAAATAAAATAAGTGAACTTTAACTTCTCAACCATAACAAAAATGACTTGGAAAAATCCTAGTGGATGTTTTGGAATCTAATATTAGAAGCTAAAGTGGTCTCTTTACTGACCTTGGGGAAGACACAAAGCTACACTTGTAGATTTAGAGCTAGTTTCAAAATACCTGAATTCAATGCAAAACAGCCATTTTACATATGAGAATTTGTAGCTTTAAAATCTGCTTGTGTTCCTCAAAATACCAAGTGTTGGAAAGGATGTGAAACAAGAACTCTTACATGATGTTACTGGCACATAAATTGGTATAACACTTGAATGAACAATTTGCTAATACCAAATAAAGTTGAAGTAAATACTGTATAGCTTAGCAATTCCACTCTGAAGTATCTACCCCTGGGAAACACTGACACATGTGCTCAAGGAGCTCAAGACTATAACCACGGTCTTAAGGCTAATCTGTTTTACATTTCCTAGAAAGTAATGATACCTCCTTTCATAATCCTTGGAAGGACATGAATGTAGGCATTCTATTTATCTGTCTCTCTTTCTATGGCATATTCCCTGTGTTCAGGGTGAATTTCTCATTCTTACCCTAGATGACTCTGTTTTGCTTTGATGTGGTCAGTAATAGGTTGTTTTCCTTCCATTTCATTTATCCATTGGTTCATTAATTTAACAAGCATGCACTGAGTTTCTCGGGGCTTCCCAGGTGGCACTAGTGGTCAAGAACCCGCCTGCCAATGCAGGAGACAAGAGATAGGGCTTCGATCCCTGGGTCAGGAAGATCCCCTGGAGGAGGGCATGGCAACCCACTTCAGTATTCTTGCCTGGAGAATCCCCATGGACAGAGGAGCCTGGCAGGCTATAGTCCATAGGGTTGTAGAGTTGGACATGACTGAAGCGACAATGTGCTGTTTTTCAGAGACCTGGTGTATTCTTAATTTGGCTACTTATTTTCGAGCTGAGTTTTAATATCATGAAAATGCATGCTTATTTTTGTCATATATTCCAAGAGGAAAACAGATTTTTATATACAGATCTTCACTAAAGCATGTCATGTGTAAATCCTGGGACCCTTTTAGCTTTATGAGGTAAACACCTGAGCCACTACATGATTATTGATTTGCAGAAGCTATCTACGACAGCATGCTGGAAGCATCAGCAAGTTTTTATAGATTAGGATCTCATATTTAACATTGCGAAGAAGCAACCTTTTGAAAAGAAGTCCTTGGAATCAGGAATATCCCTGTGCCTATTTCCATCCTTCTCCAATCAAGAGGTAACTCTCTGGGACAGGGTAGGGATCAGGATGGCGGGGGGGGGGGGTGGGGGGGGGGCAGGGGGAAAGAGGTCAGTTTCCTACCAGGGTGAAATGATCTGGCCAGGAGTTCAAAATATTACTCTCATTCTGTGACAGGTCCTCAGCTCTGTTCTAGAAGCAATTGCCTCTGTATCTATAACAAAGTTTCTGCCTGCTGTTTTTCCCTTCTGATAACCTTATCCCTACTAGAGGCTGAAATTAACTGGAAATCTCTAGGCAAGCCATAACCCCACAGACACAGTGGAAACAGTCTACCTTGAAAGTACTCTTTGAGAAAATGAGTAATCTGGATACTTGGTTGGAAAGGACAGAGGTCCCAGGCCAAGTTTTTTGCCTGCTGTAACTTCAGCAGTCTCTATAGTTTCCAGAACATGATTTTTGTGGCTTTAACCACGAGATCCCCCACCCCCCCCACCCCCAGTTTTTATTTTGTATTAATCCACTAAACCTAACATTCTTTTTTTAATCCTGAGATTTCTAAATGGCATCAGCCTCCGATTCAAAAAGAGCCCTGAGTGCTTTGCTCAGACAGGCCTGTCAGCTGCTGAAGTCTGTTTCCCTTGTCACCCAGGACTGTATGGCATTGTTAGCACCCCAGCTTCGGCTGGCTTTTGAAGCCTTCCTTCAACTTTCAAACAACAACTTCTGCAGTAGCCTGCTGTGTTGGCGTGCTGCCTATGTTTTACCCTGCGCGGTTGCAATCAATCGAGCTGAAATGTTTCCGGGATGACTGTGTGCCAGATGACAGCGATCAACTTGCTCTGGAAGTCAAATGTCACACCTGGTAGGCCCAGTTCTCTCAGCTTGGCTAAAAGCCAGACACCAGCACTACAGGTTCACTCCACAGGTGCTGCTTTGAGTCTAGGACTGCGGTTCCAGTTTGTTATTGGACGGCCACTCTGCCTTCCCTGCTACCCGATGGTCTTGTTGATTTGGTCACTTGTTTGTCAATTAGAGCATCACTAATAAGAATTTCAGGCAGTGTTCAGTCCCAGGTTTGCTGAAAGGGTTCCACCAATGCAGAATGCCCCCCGCTGCCCTAAAAACACAGACAAAGCTCTAATTGAAAGCACTTCCATGTGCTTTTCACATGTGGAAAGTACTTCCACATGTGAAGTGGGAGACCTGGGTCTGGCCTTATCTTGGCCTCAATTTCCTCATCTGTTAAATGGACAGTGATTTGGATGGTGTCTAAGGGCCCTTGCAGCTCTGACTTTCTTAGATTGGACTGTCAGCTGTCAGAAGTGGTTTAAGAATTATAATTAAGCAATTTTGTGAACTGGTCTGTCACAGTTCAGTAAAGTAAGGGAGAAAACCTTTCTCCCTTGGCAGAGAAAATTGGACATTTTGTTCCTGTCACCATTTAGCAACTAATATTTAAAAGAACCCCAAACAATCATACTTAAACAGCAACTTGAAATGACCGCACTACATTAACACACTTTTCTCCACTCAGCATGAGTTCTATTTTAACCTGTCATTTCCAATATTGCAGCAGCATGTTTCAGCCCATTTAGACTAAGTAACTACAGCGATTTTGAAAGCATTAATGATTCTTATATGGCGACTGTAAATGCTCTAGGTAGAATCTAGCGAGGGCCTGGCTCCGAAGCTCTTAGGTGGGCTTAAAGGCCCCAAATGTTTACTGGCGGCAACATGCTGCAGGTGGCTCTTCAAGAATGCAGTCATTTTTGAACTCGGGATAAAAGACTGTGGCTCGAGACTGGTGGGCCCAGGAGCTCCTCCCTCTGCCACAGGGAAGACCAATCACAGGAAGTGTAAGACCACGCCCCCATTGCTCTCTTTGTAAAGGGTGGTCTCCATGGCAACAAGGCCAGTGGCTCTCTTTTACCAATCGCAGAGCACTGGGGCTACAGACCTTGCTTCGTTCAAATGTGAAGTAACGCGTTTCCATACATGAATCAGTGTCCTACTCAAACCTAAGGTGGATAATCACAGTGTCTCCTCTCTCCTTTAGCCAACAATAAGCCAAATTGATTTCTTTTGTTTGTTCATGAAACCTCAATGCTAGGCATTATTTTTATTTAAGTTTGGCCTCTTCTCCTGATACTCAATACAAGAGTAATTCCTATTGTGGGATAAACATGAATTCAGATTTAGCTAACATTTACTGAGCAACTATTGTGTAGTAGCATAGTAGGCGACAACAAGGCAATTCACATACATTATTTTAGTTAACTCACAAACTATATAAATGTGAACTCAAATGTAATAAACACTATTGGAGGTTGGCATACAGTAATCACTCCTTGAATATTTGTTGAATAAAAGAATGGAAGAACATGAACTCATTGATTATCACAAGGTCAACAAGGGCCCTTGGAGAGCATCCTGTCAAACTCTATCATTACACAATGCAGAAGTCAAGGCACAAAATGTAGAGTGACTAGGACTTCCCTGGTGGTCTAGTGGCTAAGACTCTGTGCTCCCAATGCAGGAGACGTGGGTTTGATCCCTGGTCAGGGAGTAAGACTTCACATGCTGCAACTAAGACCTGGCACAGCCAAGTAAATAAAAATCTCTTTAAAATGTGGAGTGACTTATCCAAGGCCATATTCACAAATATTTAGACTCAATTCTGTTCTGTGTGGATCCAGACCACTGTCCTCACCAGGACACAGCACACACTGCCTCCCATGAAAGCTGCGTGACAACAGAGCATCAAATCTCTGCTGTGTCATATGGCATTTGGATGCATTCTTTTGAGTGTACTGCCAAATGTAGTATTTGGGAGCCCTCTCTTTGAATGATTCAACAAAAAACACTTTTTGAGGAATTGAAAACTACATTTATTGATATTTGTATTTGAAAAACTCAAGGAAAAAAGGGATTAATGAGAGTAAGTTGAAATAAATCAGCAAGTGTGAGGCCTGGATGGGGGTAACATGTGGGCAGGGGCAGCAGCAGCTTGGTTGGGTCAAAGTGGTCCAAAACATGGTGTTGTCAGTAGTTCCACATGTAATCACATGCAGGGTAAATTATTCACATCAACCAAATTAATGAAAAGCCAAGGTGTGAATCAGAACATCAGTTTAATTCACAAAGGGAAATAGTCTAATAGATCAAAATATTGATGTGATTGATTGATATATTGGTTGGTCAATAACCCTCTAGAGAATATAATATAGAAGGCCTAATTATAACAAAAAAAAGTGGTCTGGTGAGCATGGAACCAGCAAAAGGGAGTTTGCTGGCTCATGGGAACGATACATGTCTGTAAGCCAGGTGCAGCCCTCTCCACTGTAGCAATATGCCAGTTGAGGAGGCATGATGCTCGTGTTTTCTGGTCTGAGCAATTTCTTCCTTAGCCATGAACAACACTGGAGACACACCAATGAGTTTTCTTGAAGACACTGTTCACTCTACTTGCAAACTGACTGTCAGCTCACCTGGCTATATGTCAGTTTTCTTGGTTATAATAACATGCCCGTTTGCCTTCATGGAACCATGTCTAGTCAAACCTCCATAACAACACAATTACAAGTCCATAGGAAACTACTCTGATGGGTCATTCCTTCCATTATGTATTATTTTAATAATGTGACTGTCTGAGAGGAACTTTTCCTCCAAGATCAGGCACCTTACTTTATCTCGGTGTGATGAAAAGGTGGCCCAAGACCAAACTGAGAGCAAGTCTGGGTTTGATAGGTGCACAGCAGTAAAACAGTACAACGCTTCCTTTCCTTCCTTTAATGCCTATGTAGGCAAAAGGGGACAGAAAGAGAAAAAGTGATTTGGGCAATAGGAGGTGGAAAGGATAAAGGATGCAGGAATAAGGATATTGAAAAAGAAGTAGTGTTTCCCATGACTTTTAATCTCTCAGCTGCTCCTATGTTCTTCCTGGATGAATGTGGGGCTGGCCTTATGATGGACTAGACCAAATATCCTGGATACAGATCCAATAAATTTTAACTTGGTGGGGGGATGTTAGAAAGATCTGGCATGTGGAATGCTGCTAAGGACAGAGAAGCAGTGAGTTGCTCCGGTGGAGAACTACAATGCCTGATGGGCAGGATTAAGAACTTAACTTCACAATTTGGTCAAGGGCTGGACCTGAAGGAATGGCCACAATTTCCCACCACAGTAGTTTCTCTAGTGATTACATTTTATTATCTACTTATTCTAGTAAAATATGAAGTCTAGCTAGACTTCTCCCCATAAAGAGAAAAAGGAATATTCATAGAAGGTATATACTCAAATCTAAAGAAAGTGATTAGTTAGTAAATTTATGTCCATGTTCAATTCCAAATATGTTAGTTAGTAAATTTATGTCCATCTTCAATTCCAAATATGTCAGCCTTGGAAATACATTTTTCTTTATGTGAGCTTTGTTTTTTCTTTAATCCAGTTGACATACCGGGACACCTTGGTATATATGCCATATTTTCCTTTCATTGCACACTCTTCACCCCAGCTAATAATTCCAGTTAAGAAACTGGTACCTTCCACTTCGGTAACATGGGGTCCCCCACTGTCTCCTTGGCATGAATCTTTACCTCCCTCATGGTAGCCGGCACAGAACATGTGACTGTAGATGGTGAACTTCGTGGATCGAAGACACGTGGCTCGGTCAACAAGTGGAACTTTCAGGTACTGAAGAATTGAGGCTGACCTCCCTCTGTTGAAGACTTTGCCCCAGCCACTCACATAACCGTAACCAAATTTAAGGAAGATGTTCGTGTATTCCTTGTCAGCAATGCAAATAGGGGTTACATAGCTATTTAGCTCTAAGGGTTCATCCAGCTCCAGGAGGGCAATGTCGTGGCTGTACTTATTAATAGATGCATTGTAGCTGTGGTAAGGAATAGCACGGATCACATTTCGCTTTTGCTCTGTAGGTTCTGGCTTCTCTGTGTTATGCTCACCTATAGAAAATAAATGTCTTTTTGAGCCACAGTCTCTCCCACAAAGAAACACATTTTCCAAGTGTCTATCTAGCATCACTTCCTTGTGGTGGTTTAGTCACTCAGTTGTGTCTGACTCTTGGGACCCCATGGGCTAGAGACCACCAGGCTCCTCTGTACATGGGACTTCCCAGGCAAGAATGTTGTAATGGGTTGCCATTTCCTTCTCCAGGGCATCTTCCTGACCCAGCGATCGAACCCCAGTCTCCTGCGCTACAGGCGGTCTCCTGCATTGCAGGTGGATTCTTTACTGACTGAGCCACCAGGGAAGCCCCTGTCTTTAGCTGGCAGCTTATATTCACCCACTGAAAATAAATTTCTCTTTAGTCACATATCACCTTTCACATAAAGAAGCAGATTCTTCAAGTGTCCACTTGTCACCATTGAGTTACCTGCCAATCAAGTGTCAAATATCTTATTCTTGTTACGATTTTGGTAAAACTTAATTGAGGGCCAATGCATACTTTTCAGAGCAAAAAGCCATTCAGGACCATCAGATAGATGGATCTGTTTACCCATGCTGTTTACAAGTCTCATCCTGTTCACAGGTGATAATGAATTGACTTGTTATGAATTATCTTCAGTTCAGTTCACTCAGTCATGTCTGTTTGCGACCCCATGGACTGCAGCACATCAGGCTTTCCTGTCCATCACCAACTCCTGGAGCTTGCTCAAACTCATTCCCAATTTCAAGGATTTGGACTGCTTTTTTTGCGTACAGATAATACATTCATTTAGTCATTCATTCAAATGTCAATTGAGGGCAGGTTACAGCTTGTGCCAGGGGTAAGGACACAAGCACCAGTGAAATGACATGGCTTTTTCAAAGACTCAGTCTGGTGGGGAAATGGACACATCAATAGATAAGTATATTTGCACTGAGATGAGTGCTAGTAAAGGTCTGCCAAAAGAATGATGCAGAGGGATTTCCCTGGTGGTCCATTGGTCAAGAGTCCACCTTCCAATGCAGGGGGCTTGAGTTTGATCCCTGGTTGGGGATCTATCTAGGTTGGTCATAACTTTCCTTCCAAGGAGTAAGCATCTTTTAATTTCATGGCTGCAATCACCATCTGCAGTGATTTTGGAGCCCCCAAAAATAAAGTCTGACGCTGTTTCCACTGTTTCCCCATCTATTTCCCATGAAGTGATGGGACCAGATGCCATGATCTTAGTTTTCTGAATGTTGAGCTTTAAGCCAACTTTTCTACTCTCCTCTTTCACTTTCATCAGAGGCTTTTTAGTTCCTCTTCACTTTCTGCCATAAGGCTGGTGTCATCTGCATATGTGGTGTTGGAGAAGACTCTTGAGAGTCCCTTGGACTGCAAGGAGATCCAACCAGTCCATCCTAAAGGAGATCAGTCCTGGGTGTTCACTGGAAGGACTGGTGCTGAAGCTGAAACTCCAATACTTTGGCCACCTCAGGCGAAGAGTTGACTCATTGGAAAAGACTCTGATGCTGGGAGGGATTGGGGGCAGGAGGAGAAGGGGACGACAGAGGATGAGATGGCTGGATGGCATCACCGACTTGATGGACATGAGTTTGAGTGAACTCCGGGAGTTGGTGATGGACAGGGAGGCCTGGCATGCCATGATTCATGGGGTTGCAAAGAGTCGGACATGACTGAGCGACTGAACTGAACTGATCTGAACTGGGGAACTAAGATCCCACATGCTGTGTGGTGTGGCCAAAAAATAATAATAAAAATAAGGATGGAATAAGTTGGATTTTGAGAAGATGGCCTCTCTACCACTAGTTCAACTTATTTGGCAATGATCTTAATAGACTCTAGTAAAATATGATATGGGCTTCCCTGGTGGCTCAGTTGGTAAAGAATCTGCCTGCAATGCCGGAGACGGGGATTCAATCCCTGGATCAGGAAGATTCCCTAGAGAAGGAAATGGCAACCCACTCCAGTATTCTTGCCTGGGAACTCCCGTGGACAGAGGAGCCTGGCAGGCTACAGTCCCTGGGTCACAAGAGTTGGACGTGACTTAGCGACTAAACCAACACCCAAATGATATAGCAGTCATATAGAAGATCTAGGGCTGTTGCAAACAATTACCATCCCTTGTTTATTTACCTGCAACTACAGTAATTTTAACACCAGGCTTGATGCAGTGGGCTGCAGTTACAACCCATTTTTCATTAACGATGGAACCTCCACAGAATGCAGGAATTTCACCATGCAAAAGGACCTGTGGAAACAAAATGATGAATCTTACTACATAATATATTTGATCTACAACAGCAACAACAAAATACGTGTGCTGTTTAGAGGAGTGAGCAAAAAGTTGGCTTCTAGGTGCTGGCTGAAGTGGAGTGTTTCTGGCAAGTGTCAGTTTTGAAGATGTCTTAGTGTTCCTGGAGCACAATCAAAAAAGCCATTTCTGAAACCGTCTTGAAGAGAATGGGTAGTGATAGCCAGTGAGCAGTGATAGCCAGGGGGAGTGCTAGAAGAGGCAACTAGGAGGAAATAGCTTCTTTGGATGATGTGGGGTCCTTGGATTTCTTTTTCAGGCAAGTCAGGTTCTCTGATAGCATAAATTGCTTCTTGGGGATATGGCTGGTATATTCAGAAACGCACTGACTTGACTCCTGGAGATCAAGTGATTACTGTGTCTCCTGTCCATGTACGAGGAAATCTGCTTGCCATAGAGCATTTGAAAGAAAAACTACTGACTTTTCCAGGAGATCTTTTCAAGCCCTTTCTCAACAAGAATGATATGAAATGAGACTTCATGGCTGTGCTATGCCAATTCAGGCAGGGGGCAACAGCTGAACTTGTGCACTCCTTCTGGTCTCCCCGCTACTATCTCCACCTCCCCTCACTGGATCTGTAAGCTGCCCTGTCCTAAAAGATCTACTAAGCTATGTTTGATTTGGGGACAGAGATGTTTGAGCACTACCTTGAGCCTGGGTGTGATTAGATAAGAGGCCAATCCATTCTTTCATCTACACATTCGTCATATAACCAGAGTGGACTATGGATATTTTTACCACCTCAATGTCTAGATCAACTTGGAGAATTTTCACTTCCTGTGTATGCAAGGGCCTTGGTCCACCTCTTCAGGAAGAAAGCTGGGAAGTATGAACACTAGAGGGCACACTCAACATTTGGAAACCCTTTGTGGGCACTGCTGCCCTTTTACTGAAGCACATACAGCCTCAGGCATAAGCCCATTCATAATAAACTAGGAAAAAGGGGTGGTCACTCCTTTCCAGTGTGAGTTTGAGAAGGTCCTTGGGGGCATATTCTAGTGAAGATGCTTTTTGTCCTGAATTCTATTTATTGAACCCTGGCTAATCCTAGACACTAAAGCACTAGCCTCCCACATGGAGACCTATGGGGCTGACCCACTGCAAGCCTCTGACCCTCTTTTCTAAACACAGGTTTCCCTCTCATTCTAGCTGTCGTTTTTCATGTTGAAAAATAAAAATATAGGAAAACTCACACAACATAATAAACACCAGTTCACCCACCATCCAGACTCAACAATGATCTTAATTTTCTTTTGAATCTGTCTTGCTCACTATGGACAAATCATTGTGCTAAGTGTTTCATGTGCATTTAATACTCACAACACTTTGTGGAGTGACACATCCATACAGATGAGAAAACCGAGGTTTAGATATGCAGTTAGTTAAGATTAGTTAGTGGTGAGGCTTCTAAGCACCCAGTATTTCTCCTAGTGTGCTTGGTGGACCAATTGCATCTGGGGTGCTTATAAAATGCAGCTTTGGGAGCCCACCCAGATTTCATCAGAATATTTCCTGCATGGGATGGAGAAAAATGCAGATCTCCAGAATATCCTTATGCATAATTAAATTCGAGAAATTCTGTTTCAGAATTTCCATGGCTTGGTGACCTTTATGTTTTAAAAGTGATTACTCCAGGAGGAGCTGGCTGCATAATTTGCGGGGCTTGTTGCAAAATGAAAATGCAGGTCCCCTTGTTCAAGCTAGGAAAAATTGTCATGGAAGATACTAAAATAAAACAGTTTTGCTTTTTTTCTGTGGTGTCTCACAACCTATCATGGTGTTGTGAATTTACTATTTAAAGTTGGGCTCCCTCATGTGTGGGGCATAGCCACTGGGTGAGCGCAGGCACTCACAGGTGCCCAGGGGCACTGAACAGGCACTCACAAATGCAGCTCTCAGCTGCCAGGTCCCCTCTCCCACCATCCCTGTGCTGGTGCCCTGGTGCCATCTTCCCTTCCCACTGGTTCACTGAAGCAATCAACAGCCAATGGTGACTCCCAGGGGATTTCAACTTGCGTGTCAGGATATGTTCAGTTCCTGGAATGAAGGGAGGCAAGAGGTTTGCCCCCGTTACTCCCCCTCCAAATGTGCTAGGACGCATTTCTGGCCATGTGAGATGCCATGTGGCCATGCCCCTTCCTCAAATGGCATAGAGTCTAGGCACCCAGCTTCAACTCTCTGTGTGCCTATGCTGGAGGAGGATGACAACAGTAGCTGCTGGCAGTGAGGAGGGGGCATATGGCAGTGTGCCAAAGGTTGGCGGTGGCAGTGGTCATTGGGCGGCTGGGGAAAGGGAAGACAGAGAGAGCTAGCCAAGGCACCAGGGGACAGGGGAGAGGGAGGTCAAGAGTCCACCCCTGCACGGTACTGAGAGGTGAGCCTGCGGTGACTTGAGGTTCCAGGTTACCAGCGCACGCATGCTCCATTGTCTCATTGAACTTGAGTTATAAAACACAAATGCAAAGCATTGAGCTACAAATGCGGGACCCTTTGGAAGACAGGGCCCTGAAACTGCACTGGTCACCAGTTCTTGAAACTGGCCCAGACCTCAGGTGAGTATCCTCACCAGGCGAATTTGCACAACACTGTTCTTTACCAGGCCTCATGACTACAACTAAATACATCTGCTCAAGTAACAGGAGTTAAGCATTCATATACAATGATATAATGGTGCTTACCCTCTATATGAGAGGCGAATTGGACATCTCTCAGCTTAATGGGCTAGTTAGGCCAGAGTGAATGATAGCCACAGCCTCGGGCACAGAGACTATGTTGTAGCTAGTCTGATTCCTGCCAAAGACTTGCTGCTTGGAGCTCCTATGCTGTTCTGGTGGATGGCTGAGAAATACAGTTGTGTCCTTTCAAGCCTGAAGAGTGTTTTTTTTTTTTGCCCATTCCTGATTAGTATTAGAAACTTTGGTAAACATCTTTGCCAAGAAAAAGCCCTAAAATACATTTGCATTTAAAAATATTTCAAATGACTTTGTTTCGGAATGTTTACTTGACTACTTCAGGATCACAGCTATCTAAATGTTAGCTCTTTGGGAATGAGCTGTCTGCATGGCCAAGGACAAGTTCTTATATGACATCACTTTGGAGAACGATCGGAAAAATGGGAAAGCATATGTTCTGAGCAAGGTGTCCGAGTGCTGATCTGTCAAACATTTTAATGTTTGTCATATCCTAACAGAAGCACATTTTCTCTTTCACACATGCACAGATACACACCAAACACATCCACATACATCTGCAAAATACACATTCACATATCTATTTTGATGTTCTTCACTGACAATGCCAGCCTAAAGTAATAGCTGCTCCCCTGTTGTTCCTTTTTTAACCTTTTAACTCAAACTTGACCTTTCTCTGTCATTTCAGTAAACTCTTACTCTCCCTACCTAGCCACCTCTTAACAATTTTTCTTTGCATACTTGTTCTCTTATGTATAAAGAGCAAAACCACTTCTACACGATGTATGGCTTATTAAGCCTACAGGTGTGATTCACCCAGCCCTTGGCCCTACTTCATTTTTCTGAGCACAGAGGGGAGGATCACTTTTGGCTTTTAATGGTTAACTAGACTAGTACTGGCATCTGCATTGCAGGCAGATGCTTTACCATCTGAGCCACCAGGGAAACCCAGTCATTGAAATAGACTTCATCAAACCATCCTAAAGAAGAATTCTCTAAATGTTCTGTCCAAAATAGTTTTGTGGGGCCAGATGAGATTACATATGTCATGTTTTCATTTCTGCTAATTGGAACTGTATAATCTGAGCTAAGAAAAATAGAGGAATATCTTTTCAAGTGAAGATATATATATATAGTCTTAGGAAGTTCATGTAATATCTTATCTTCCTCCCAATATCCACCCCCACCCACCCACCCACCAGGAGAAAGAGAAAGTTCCGGTGTATACAGATGGTAACTACTTGTTGTCTGCCATGGGGGTGTGTTCTAATCAAATGGAAAGAATTGGGTCTGGGTAGGTACAACCCACTCCAGTATTCTTGCCTGGAGAATCCATCCCATGGACAGAGGAACCTGGTGGGTTATAGTCCACGGGGTCGCAAGAGTTGGACACAACTGAGCAACTAAACAACAACAATATAAAGGATTAAAGAAAGCTTAACCACTTGTGAAGAAAGCTGAGAATTAATGCTTTTGAACTGTGGTGTTGGAGAAGACTCTTGAGAGTCCCTTGGACTGCAAGGAGATCCAACCAGTCCATCCTAAAGGAGATCAGTCCTGGGTGTTCTTTGGAAGGACTGATGCTAAAGCTGAAACTCCAATACTTTGGCCACCTCATGCGAAGAGTTGACTCATTGGAAAAGACTCTGATGCTGAGAGGGATTGGGGGCAGGAGGAGAAAGGGACGACAGAGGATGAGATGGCTGGATGGCATCACCGACTCAATGGACATGAGTTTGAGTGAATTCTGGGAGTTGGTGGTGGACAGGGAGGCCTGGCGTGCTGCAATTCATGGGATCGCAAAGAGTCAGACACGACTGAGCGACTGAACTGAACTGAACTGAACCACTTGGTTTCCATTTGTATTCTGGCGTTCTCAGTCTCATGGAATGACCTTCAAATGATTAAACATACAATGAAAAGTGAAAGTGTGAGTTTCTCGGTTGTGTCCGACTCTTTGCGACCCCATGGACTGTAGCCTGTCAGGCTCCTCTGTCCATGGGATTCTCCACACAAGAATACTGGAGTGGGTAGCCATTCCCTTCTCCAGGGAATCTTCCCCACCCAGAGATCGAACACAGGTCTCCTGCATTGCAGGCACATTCTTTACCATCTGAGCCATGTAGCTCAGCTTAAACATACAATGCTGCTGCAGCTACTAAGCCGCTTCAGTCGTGTCCGACTCTGTGCAACCCCATAGACAGCAGCCCATCAGGCTCCCCCGTCCCTGAGATTCTCCAGGCAAGAACACTTGGAGTGGGTTGCCGTTTCCTTCTCCAATGCATGAAAGTGAAAAGTGAAAGTGAAGTCGCTCAGTCGTGTCCGACTCCTAGCGACCCCATGGACTGCAGCCCACCAGGCTCCTCCGTCCATGGGATTTTCCAGGCAAGAGTACTGGAGTGGGGTGCCATTGCCTTATCTGATACTTATGGCTAATACGGAACCTGAGGCCCATGATAAACCAAAAGAGAAAGACCAGGCACATCCCATCCAGGACAGACAGATCCTAACTCAAAGCAGAAGAGGAGGGTGGAGCTCTTGGGGGCAGGTTCACGCATGCTCAGAATTATTGGCTGGCAGGGTCAAGGGAAGAGGACCAAAAGCAAGTGAGAGGTTTAGAAAGCTGAAACTCAGTGCTGCTTCCTCCAATTTCTGACTTTTAAGCTGTTGATGAAGGTAGTCTTGTAATATAGGTGTTGCGATTTCCCTGTTTTCTCTAATGTTCACATATCTCATAGCTTCCCTTTGTAGCTGTATGAAATTCGAGTTCTGTTTTAGTCGCTCACCCCGCCAAGGATATACCGACTCTAGGAAATAGCCTTTCTGTTCCTATATACTGCAGTCAACCCTCTAGCTTCCTCTCTCGGCTCCTGAGTGGCTCTGCAGAGTACCCGAGTTCTCCAGGGGCCCTGAACCCAGAGCTGGGCATCTGGAAGGAAAATGCAGGTAACTGGTCTCACCCCTCTGCTTCTCTCTCAGACCCTCTGTCGCTGTGATGCGGGATTAGAGGTCAGAGATTGGTCAAGTCTGCCTGCGCCTTTGACCTTGGGGGTCGGAGGTAGGAGCAGCCGGGAACGCAGGGGGTTCTGGGAAGCGCCTGTGGCCAACCAGCTGCATCTGCAGCGGCTTTGCCTCCAGCGGAGAAGTTGAACTGAAAGCCCTATAAGGTAAGCATGCACGCGGCCGCTGACAGCCACGCAAAAGGTGAGCTCGCTTCTTAGGGTCTCAGAGCGGGGCGGGGTGGCCACGGTCTCTAGCCTGCCCTGTCTCATCTCCCATTAGGTGAGCCCGGTCCCTCGATGGTCTGGGATGGCCTTGTCCCGCTGCTGCGGTTCTTGGGACAGAGCAGTGCCTCAAGTCAACAATCCCACGAGCATCTGCTCGAACAGATCTGCTCCCCAAGCTGCCCGGCTCCCGTGACTGACCCAAGTGGCCGGAACGGCCTTTCTTCACCGGGAGCAGGGTCCACCTGCCTGCCTGGAACTTGCATCCGTAAATCCTCCAAGAAAGTCGCCGCCCCCTTGCTCTTGTGGCCCTTAAGCTCTCGCCAGCCAACAGCTCACCTAACCCTTTTCTTGAACAGGTTAGACGTTTCCAGTTCGTTCAAATTATTCGTTCAGATCAGATCAGATCAGTTGCCCAGTCGTGTCCGACTCTTTGCGACCCCATGAATCGCAGCACGCCAGGCCTCCCTGTCCATCACCAACTCCCGGAGTTCACTCAGACTCACGTCCATCGAGTCAGTGATGCCATCCAGCCATCTCATCCTCTGTCGTCCCCTTATCCTCCTGCCCCCAATCCCTCCCAGCATCAGAGTCTTTTCCAATGAGTCAACTCTTCACATCAGGTGGCCAAAGTACTGGAGTTTCAGCTTTAGCATCATTCCTTCTAAAGAAATCCCAGGGCTGATCTCCTTCAGAATGGACTGGTTGGATCTCCTTGCAGTCCAAGGGACTCTCAAGAGTCGTCTCCAACACCACAGTTCAAAAGCATCAATTCTTTGGTGCTCAGCCTTCTTCACAGTCCAACTCTCACATCCATACATGACCACGGGAAAAACCATAGCCTTGACTAGACGAACCTTTGCTGATAGGAAACTGAACTCTATCTGGGCCTCTTTGCCAGACTGCTTCACCCACGTGGTCGTGTGATTCCCCATCCCCTTTTACTGACACAGCAGCATTTTGAATCTTTTCTAGGTGGTGTTGCAACTACAGCTGTTGCTTACTTTCTCTTGATGCTTGGCCTTCAGCAGGGGTGTTGCAGTCAGGTCTGCAATCAAATCAGGTATTTCCACCTTGCAGATTAACTGTGAAATGGTGGTAGTTGGCTCATCCATAAATGGGGAGACATTCTTTTTTTTTTTCGTTTTTTTGTTGTATTTTTTTTACTGTTTTGTCTGTGTCTAAAAGTGAATTTAAACTTTTTTTTTTTTTTTTTTTTTAATTTCCATTTGGCTGTGCCGGGTCTTAGTTGCAGCATGCAGAAAATTTAGTTAAGTCATGTGGAATTTAGTTTCCTGACCAAGGATTGAACCTGGGCCCCCTGCATTGGGATTGTGAATTCTTAATCACTGGACCATCAGGGACGTCCCTAAAAGTGACTTGTATATTCAGTTTATCTGCTGCTTTTGAAACCCAGTCACTGTTTGTGAGAAATTGGGTGCAGTGGATGTGGAGAGAGAGCTTCTCTGGTGAGGAAGGAATCAGTGTGAAAGTGTGACAGGGTCTTTCTGGAGTATCCTAGACAGTAGCATGGCTCTTCACATTTGGAAAAGACAAGACTGAAACCTGGTGCTTGGTACCTCTACAGTCAGTAATCTTACTTCATAAGGATGAAATAGCGAGTAAATGTGTGTGGGGATCAGTGATCTTGAACACTCCAGATGACCTTACCTAGGCTGATAGGAAGGAGACAACAGGTGCACTCACTATTAAGTGTGCAGCAAGGAAGACATGAAAAGATTTGTAATGATGGGTCTCAAATCTAGCCCTTGGTTACCTCAAAAACATGGACAGGTGATTCTCATGTGTGTTGTCTGCAGATCACACCTGGAGAAATGTGGGACTGGGTACCATGAGTCCACTATTTGGTGTTTTGGACCCTAGCTGCTGGGCTTCCCTGGTGGCTCAGATGGTAAAGAATCTGCTTGAAATGCAGGAGACCTGGGTTTGATCCCTGGGTCAGGAAGATCCCCTGGAGAAGGGAATGGCTACCCACTCCAGTATTCTTGCCTGGGAAATCCCATGGACAGAGGAGTCTGGTGAGCTAATGTCCACAGGGTTGCAAAGAGTCAGACCCAACTGAGCCACTAACACACACACCCTAGCTGCTATAACAAGTTTGTTTCCTTTGGACCAGTGAGTTTCCAGTTGTACAGTGTGTCAGAATAACCTGAAGGGCTTGTTTGTGCTCAGATTGCTGGGTCCTACCCCCAGAGTTGCTGATTCCTGTAGGTCTGGGGCACAGCATGAAAATGTACAGTCCCAACAAGTTCCAAGGTGAATCTGATGCTACCACACCTTGAGAACTACAGCCTTGGACCAAACCCCTACCTCCTATGCCCTGCCTGGGTCCAGTACCCCAGTTCTTGCCTTAATCCTTCCTGAGTTCTTTTAAAAATGCCTTCGAAATACTCCAGTTTCTCTGGACCTAGAGACTTTCTGACTCTGTCCAGTTCTCCCAGGGGCTGAAGCTGAAGTAGTACCCAGAGCCCCAGTACTGGTGACCTCGCTTCCAGACATCCTCGTTGCTTGTTAGAAATCCTGTTATGCCATGTCCTTGATGCCAAACTCTCCTTGGCCTTGTGTGGTAGCTGTCTCTGGATTTCTCTCTGAGCAGCTCCTCACCTATGGGAATTTCCTCATCCTACTTTGTGCTGAAACCTGCCTAAACACTTCCCTCATCCCAATAGGTCTGACTGATGTCTAGTCTCAGCCTCCCACCTGGCCCGTCCCTTTTCCACTGGGCTCCAGTTTTGACACACCATCAACACTGAGTACCTGCCAAGGGAATTGACCTCTTTCAGCATCTTCTCCACCAACCACACGACTGAACTCATCGAATGATTGGTTGCTTTGAGTGACATTATCCCAAATTAGTTCAGCTTCAGAAGAATTTTCATAGTTCATATTGGAAAAAATAGTCTCAGCACGGGTGAGCTTCTTAGAAATATGTGAGACAGAGAGACGTCCACAGGGAAATTGCACTAGACAAATGGAAAAAAAAAATTAGTATTCTAGTATTTCTCATTGGCTAGCAGACAAAAGTCTGGAGTGAGGCCCATCCTTGTCATGTCTGAGAAGCAAGCCCATCGATAGTTTTTAAAAAATTGAATCAATGAATATAGTCTCAAACTAAGAGGTTAATTGCATTATTTCCATGGAAAAGTTTTCAAACGCTTCATGAAAGGGACATTTGGCTCAGGAATCTGTCATCTTTACAGAAACAGAAGAGGTGTTCCCAAATCAAATTTCCTAAGACTTTATCTTCCCTGGTGGCTCAAACAGTAAAGTGTCTGCCTACAATGCGGGAGACCCGGGTTCAATCCCTGGGTCGGGAAGATGTCCTGGAGAAGGAAATGGCAACCCACTCCAGTATTCTTGCCTGGAAAATCCCATGGATGGAAGAGCCTGGTAGGCTACAGTCCATGGGGTCACAAAGAATCAGACATGACTGAGCGACTTCACTTTCACTTACATGAAGTCCAATGACTTCCTGTTTCTTTATGAAAAAGTTTTGTTTCCAGGTACTGTCCTTGAATGGAAGTCTGGGGATTGGTGCCATATAACCTTGATTTTAGAATTTGGTAAATGGGATGTCTGCTCCTTATTGTTAACAAGATTTCATTTTTTCTTTTTTGAGGCCACACTGCATGGCTTTTGGGATTTTAGTTTCCTAACCAGGGATCAAACCCAGGCCTCTGGCAGTGAGAATGCAGAGTCCTGCGCACTGGACTGCCAGGGAATTTCCAGGACTTCTTTTGTAGACCAAAATGCCTTCAAGATCCCAAGGTGGAATTTAGGTATCCATTGGGGAGAGGTCATTGTGATTTAATTACCTGGCTGTTGAGTATTAACTAAATAAATTATTAATATGATTATAACCACCACATCTACCTGGGCACTGGCTACCATTTACCTTGGGTTGGTTTATTTCCTAAAGAAAAGAAGTCATCTACTGATACACTGGGGAGAAGCAGAATGGAAATTTGTAGTCAAGCAAAATCACTTCACATTTCATTTCTCACTTTCCTTTTATCCACATTCCTTATAACAGACATTTCTATAGCAACCAGCTGTGGCAAAGTATCATGAAGACAGCATGTGGTTGGGAAAACAGGAAATTAGTTCAAAATACTTATGTATAAATATAAATCATCAACATTGGCTCAAGAAAAGGGACAATTACTATTGAAAGGCAGAAAAGTTTATTTTAGGTTTGGCTTATTTATTCTGCTAAAACTAAGGTTATATTCAGAATAACACTTAATAGTTGGAGGTGGTTCTCTGTTTTTTCTCTTTCTTATAACAGAAAAGGACTTAAAACAATTTAGCTACTATGCTGTCTGTCTACACTGGAAATTAGGTTTCAAAGGTAAAAACAGATACACACATACTTCTCCCTAGGTAGGCTAGTTTGAAGCTGTGTATGTCAAGAACCAGGTAGAAGGATGGGAGACAGGCAGGTCTTTGAAGCACTAGACTCTTTATTTTAGTGCAGTCTATATACTCTTGTCTTCTGGTTCTTTCTTTAATCTCCTCTGCCAGGTTCATTGCTAAGATAGGTATCAAACCCAGTTACAGAGGAATGGTGTGTGATTTAATGTATCAATTTAATAAGCTATCAGGCTTTGGAAATGCAAAAGAAATTATATCTAGTTTGCTTCAAAAAAGCCCTTCATTTATCAAATATAATTGATCCTGTGGAGCCTACATCAAAAAAAAAAAAAAAAAAAAAAAAGAAAATCCAAGTTTCTGCTGCCCTTATTTCCAGAGAAGAGCAGTGTGAAGAGTGGAGATGATCTCCACACACCAGTCAGCTGTCAATATGGTGGCATGGTTGACATAACTGGGAAACATTGCTTTGTCCACTGCTGTATAGATTGACTGTGCTGATCAGCTTGACACAACTCAGAACAGATAGTTGTCAGAACTATTCTGATGCCAAGTGTGTAAACTCAGGCTGAGAATGAAGGATAGAAAATAACTTTTTCAGTGTAAACCAGCCATGCTCGGACAGATCACGCTTAAAATTCACCAGCCTTATAATAGAAGCCTATCAGTCAAGCACATATGTATCTTTTATTTTTTTTATTACAGGATTACTACATTAATTTGACTTCATGAATTATAGATATACATGCAGAAATCACACAAATCAATTGCTTCATGATATAAAAGTCAAAGAAGAAAATTGGGTGCAGAAAAGAAGATGGAAGACAATTACAGAATTTCTATTAAAAATGATGGTGCAATTTGAAAAATTAATTTGCCCATGCTACTAGTCTTTTCTGTGATTTCAAAAGGAAGTAAAAACAAGGAACGAAATTATGTAGGGTGCTAAAAGTTCAAATATGGATTTGGAAAACATATCTGCCGAACTAAAAAAACAACTTAGATTTTGACCTGCTGGTTCGCAGGACTTTTGGTCTTCTGCAAGTCGGTATCCGTCAGTACAGGAACAAACCACCTTGTTATCTATGTCCCTTTTACAAAACTGCTTGCATCTGCCATTCTTAATGCTGCATGTTGCATCTGAAAGAAAGAAAAATCCACAGCAATAACATCAAGTAACATACAATTCTAAAAAGTACATGAAACCACTAACTCTGGTACAGGTCAAATATAAGCTGGGAGCATTCGTGGAGAGAAGTTTGTGAGCCTTGAGCTAAGAGTAGGGGTGGGGAAAGGATAAAATTCTTAGTATGGCATAAAAATGGTGGCAGCAATATATGTGATTTGGTATAAAACTGAAGGTGTAGATATGTTATTTTCACAAAATCATAGATTGCAGTGAAAAAAAGCTGCTTATTAGAGTATAACAGATCCCAGAAAGTACCCAGAACTTTGGTATGAGTTTTCACAAGGTGACTTCACTTGTTTAAACAGTAAACAGATCAGTACAGAGGACCTTATCAACAGCCCAAAAGCTCTCTTAATTCCCCCTTCTGGTCACTACTTCCTCCTTCCCAAAGTTACCATACCCTAACGTCTAACAAAGAATTAGTTTCACCTGTTCATGAACTTTAAGGAGAAGCTCCCATTATGTGCTCTTCTATGTTCCTCAGTTAACATTTTGTCTGTGAGCCTCATCCATGTTGTTTTGTATAGTCATAGTTCATCTACATGCTGTGTAATACATTCCATTGTATGAGTATTACTACCTCTGTTCACCATTTTACTGTGGATGAATATTTGAGTTGAGTTTCCAGTTTTTGGCTCTTATGTTTAATGCTGTAATGAACATTCTTGTACATATCTTTTGGTAACATATGTGTGCATATTTACTGGATCTGTACTCATGAGTGCAATGATTGGACCATATGTTCAGGCTTAGTAGATATTGCCAAATAGTTTTCTAAGATAATTATACAAATTTAGATTCTCACCATCGGCATATGAGAGTTCTAGTTGCTGGATATATGCATTGTTGATACCTTCTCCCACTCTGTGACTTACCTTTTCACCCTAAATAGTATATTTTACTGAATACAAGTGCCTACTGTTAATATAGGAGAAGGAAATGGCAACCCACTCCAGTATTCTTGCCTGGAGAATCCTCTGGACAGAGGAGCCTGGTGGGCTGCCGTCCATAGGGTTGCACAGAGTCGGACACGACTGAGGCGACTTAGTATGCATGCATGCATTGGAGAAGGAAATGGCAACCCACTCCAGTATTCTTGCCTGGAGAATCCCAGGGACAGAGGAGCCTGGTGGGCTGCCATCTATGGGGTCGCACAGGGTCAGACATGACTGAAGTGACTTAGCATGCATGCATGCACTGTTAATATAATCCAGTTTTTCAAAGCAAACTTGAAGCTGGCCCTGGTGGGTATGTATCAACACAGGAGAATTAAATAAGGTCTTTTAAGGGAGCTAAATGCCAAAAACACTATGTGTTGACAATGATAAGCAGTCTAGTGGCCCATATTTTCTTTATTCTCCTATACAATCTCCCTTATTCATATAATATATCTTTCTTTGTCTCTTGTAATGCTTTTGGTCAGAATTCTATTTTATCTGATATTAAGATGGCTTTGCCAGTTTCTTTGTGTTAGCATTTACCTGGCAAATCTTTTTATATCCCTTTATTTTATCCTCCTGGTATAGTTTTATTTTAGGTATCTCTTTGATCAGCAGCATATAATTAGATTTTTAACTCCAGACTGAAAATTGTCATTAACTCCAATTCACATTAATTGTGATTCCTGATATATTTGGCTTGTTCCTGCCATCTTATTCTGTATTTTCAAATTCCTGTGCTTTCCCTTTGTTTCTCCAGTGCCATCTCAATAACAGGAAGTACCAGGGTTCAGGGCTTGCTAGCTGAGACCTGCTGAGTTAAGAGAAATAGGCTCTGTCCCAGGACCGATTTCTGTCTGTAGAGCAGTGCAGGAATACAGTGAATGGAAGGCACCTTCCCGTTACCTACAGGCTTAACAGCAGTAGAGCTTTCAAGAGAAGTGCTTGTTTGTCAGTGCAGTTAGAATATGCGCGGCTGTGTTAGCCACCTGTTATGGGCCACCTTAGTCGCCCCCAGCTTCACCCGCGTCTGTCCCAGCCCCGTTGGTGATTTGCTCTGCATGGACTTCCCTTGGCTTCATCTAGGTACTGCCTTGAATGGCCTGGCTCAGATCTGTATCGTGGGCCTCTGGTCTCTTTGCTTGATGCTCCCAGGTTGATGCTGAGGCCTGGGATGCCACGTGGCCTCTCAGGGCCCCAGTGCGTACAACGTGATGATGCCGGGGAGTTAATGCCGCACAGGATGAACTGTTGACCATCGAGAGATGTATACTGGTGGACATATTCTTTTACTTTTTCTCCTCTCTGAGACTGACTCTCGTGAGGCCAGCTCACGTGGCTTCTTGGAAAACAGTCCCCAGAGATCAAGCAGTCAGTTGCAGGTGAGGAGAGATGACTCCTACTCTTGGCTCTCCTTTCCTCACTTCTCACTCCCCCATCCCTTACTCTTGCCCACCTAGAATCACACCTTAACGCATAAGCTTGTGTCACAGACTCTTTTTTTTTTTCCCTTTAGATTTCAGGCTAACAGAACGACTGTATGGTCTGGGAGTATATTACAGATTTGTGAGTGACAGATCTAAAGTTTTGAATTCCATTTTATGTAGGTAGCATAGGCTAGAGTAATGATTAGTTCATGTTCCTTACTGATCTTCAGGAAACAAGGGAAGGCAAATCAACTGTTACCAGGTAGACAAAGGAACCAGCCTAAGCTTTACCCTTTGCTGCCAATAATCCACTAAGTGCAGAAGCCAAAAAGATGGCACTTGGTCCTTTTTATTTATTTATTAAAGACCTTTCTCCTCACTAACGGTAATTACATTGCTGGCTCTTCTCATGTTACTAGCAATCATTTTGTTGCTACAAAGCAATACTAGAGTGTGCAGCCAAATCAAATACCCTCTGTAGGGAATGTTCAGTCAATATGAGAATGTTGAAAGTTCACAGAGGTGGGTGGCAGGTGCTGACCAGTTTGGACCTGGCCATGCACAACAGGAATGGGTAAAGTTGAGGTGCTTTTCCTGATTCTGCATCCTTGGCTAAGTAACTAGACCACTCCATCCTTTTCCCCATTTGTCACTGCTCTTTGTGGCCTAGTATGTTGCTGCTGCTGCTGTCCTGTGGCTTGGTTTGTGCACACAGTGGGAAATATTGCTGTCCGACCAGCAGTCTTTTGACCTCAAGTAAAGATCTTGAGTCTGGAAAGAAAATAACAGCACAAGGAGTTCCAGTGGAGAGGTCTGTAGTCCTGCACCTTGGGGACAGTCACTGTGGGACTCAGTCATCAATTGTTTCTGGAGCACTTGGACATTAGGCCCGTGTTGGGTGTAGATTCTCCCTGGTCCTTTGGTTGGTTGGTTTAGTCACTCAGTCGTGTCTGACTCTTGTGACTCCCATGGCCTGGAGCCTGCCAGGCTCCTCTGTCCATGGGATTTCCCAGGCAAGAAAGTGGAGTGGGTTGCCATTTCCTTCTCCAGGGCATCTTCCCAACCCAGGGATTGAATCCAGGTCTCCTGCATTGCAGGCAGATTCTGTACCGTTTGAGCCACCAGGGAAGCCCCTAGAATATCTGTGGATGGACAGTGTCTGTTCTTCTCCCTCTATGTTAGCACAAACACCTCTAACTCCCTTCCTGCCTATAAGTTAGTGTGTTCTGCTTCATTTTACTCTGCCTTCATCTGCCATGATATATTCACAGATGGGAGAACCAAAACTGGGATGAACGAAATTCTCTTTAACAAGTTTATCAACTAAACTCAAGGTATTTTCTTTTTTTTTCTACTCCACAGAAATATACAGTATATTAGTAGTGTCTGTGAGTTACCAAAATGAAAAAAAAAAAGTGTTTCTGTGCTTGTTTTTCTTTCCATCTCTCTTACTGTGGGGAAATGCCTCTTGTACTCTTTAGAAGGGACAGAAATGGCCGAACTCTTACAGACTTCAATTTATCTGAAAAGGACTCAGATGGGATGTGTATCTGGGGACACTCAGTGATCTTTATTCCAGCCAGAGGGACACAGTAGCCAGTTAATTGTTCTAACTAGAAAGCATTGCCTGAATGTTTGCACCTCTCTTCCCTGGAGAGGAGCCCGATGAACAAGAGAAGAGGAAAAAGAATAAGGTCTTAACAATGGAAATCTCCTTCCCTTTCAGACACTGGGTGAGGCCAGAGACTTGGGGCACAGATACTCCATGAACTGTGCTTTTTTTCCAGTGTCTTTTTCTAGTGGCTTCTAGTTCAGTTTGAAGCAACAGCTTAAATGGGAGTTTGTATATGCTTTTGCTTTCCTCTAGTGCCTGAGGTAGAGTTTTTTGAGAGAATTCCCACTTTGTTTCTAAACTAAGCAAGCTGGGAGGATTTTTCTAAACCTTGGTCAGCTGGGCTCAAGATACCCTAAGGCTAGGGTTGTTGGTGGCTGCAGTGTCTCCACGGAGCCATGACCAAACCAAAATGTGGTGAACCTGAGGGGCCTGAAAAGGTGCCCATTGTAGACTTAGCACTTTTGCTGTATGGACCATAGCCTCATGCACATAGCAAAACCTATCATAGCAGTTTGCTGCTTTTATAACTACATTCCTCTGGGCTCTCTGCCTCTTTTAAAGTGTCTTTATGTTTAAACCAAAGACATTTTTTTGTTCAGTCACTAAGTCATGTCTGACTTTTTGCGACCTCATGGACAGCAGCATGCCAGGCTTCCCTGTCCTTCATTATGTCCTGGAGTTTGCTCACATGTTCATCGAGTTGGTGATGCCATCCAACCATCTCATCCTCTGTCACCCCCTTTTACTTATGCCTTCAATCTTTCCCAGCATCAGGATCTTTTCCAATGAGTTGGCTCTTTGCATCAGGTGGTCAAAGTATTGGCGTTTCAACATCAGTCCTTCCAGTGAATATTCAGGATTGATTTCCTTTAGGATTGACTGGTTTGATCTCCTTGCTGTCCAAGGAACTCTCAAGAATCTTCTCCAGCATCACAGTTTGAAAGCATCAGTTCTTTGATGCTCAGCCTTCTTTATGGTCCAACTCTCACATTTAGGAGTATTTAACATTAAACATTATTTTCTTTTTTTTTAAATTTTATTTTATTTTTAAACTTTACATAATTGTATTAGTTTTGCCAAATATCAAAATGAATCTGCCACAGGTCTACATGTGTTCCCCATCCTGAACCCTCCTCCCTCCTCCCTCCCCATACCATCCCTCTGGGTCGTCCCAGTGCACCAGCCCCAAGCATCCAGTATCGTGCATCGAACCTGGACTGGCAACTCGTTTCATACATGATATTTTACATGTTTCAATGCCATTCTCCCAAATCTTCCCACCCTCTCCCTCTCCCACAGAGTCCATAAGACTGTTCTATACATCAGTGTCTCTTTTGCTGTCTCGTACACAGGGTTATTGTTACCATCTTTCTAAATTCCATATATATGCGTTAGTATACTGTATTGGTGTTTTTCTTTCTGGCTTACTTCACTCTGTATAATAGGTTCCAGTTTCATCCACCTCATTAGAACTGATTCAAATGTATTCTTTTTAATGGCTGAGTAATACTCCATTGTGTATATGTACCACTGCTTTCTTATCCATTCATCTGCTGATGGACATCTAGGTTGCTTCCATGTCCTGGCTATTATAAACAGTGCTGCGATGAACATTGGGGTACATGTGTCTCTTTCCCTTCTGGTTTCCTCAGTGTGTATGCCCAGCAGTGGGATTGCTGGATCATAAGGCAGTTCTATTTCCAGTTTTTTAAGGAATCTCCACACTGTTCTCCATAGTGGCTGTACTACTTTGCATTCCCACCAACAGTGTAAGAGGGTTCCCTTTTCTCCACACCCTCTCCAGCATTTATTACTTGTAGACTTTTGGATTGCAGCCATTCTGACTGGTGTGAAATGGTACCTCATAGTGGTTTTGATTTGCATTTCTCTGATAATGAGTGATGTTGAGCATCTTTTCATGTGTTTGTTAGCCATCTGTATGTCTTCTTTGGAGAAATGTCTATTTAGTTCTTTGGCCCATTTTTTGATTGGGTCATTTATTTTTCTGGAGTTGAGCTGTAGGAGTTGCTTGTATAGTCTTGAGATTAGTTGTTTGTCAGTTGCTTCATTTGCTATTATCTTCTCCCATTCTGAAGGCTGTCTTTTCACCTTGCTAATAGTTTCCTTTGATGTGCAGAAGCTTTTAAGGTTAATTAGGTCCCATTTGTTTATTTTTGCTTTTATTTCCAATATTCTGGGAGGTGGGTCATAGAGGACGGAAAGAATAAAATACTTAGGAATATATCTACCTAAAGAAACTAAAGACCTATATATAGAAAACTATAAAACACTGGTGAAAGAAATCAAAGAGGACACTAACAGATGGAGAAATATACCATGTTCATGGATTGGAAGAATCAATATAGTAAAAATGAGTATACTACCCAAAGCAATTTATAGATTCAATGCAATCCCTATCAAGCTACCAACAGTATTCTTCACAGAGCTAGAACAAATAATTTCACAATTTGTATGGAAATACAAAAAACCTCGAATAGCCAAAGCGATCTTGAGAAAGAAGAATGGAACTGGAGGAATCAACCTACCTGACTTCAGGCTCTACTACAAAGCCACAGTCATCAAGACAGTATGGTACTGGCACAAAGACAGAAATATAGATTAATGGAACAAAATAGAAAGCCCAGAGATAAATCCATGCACATATGGACACCTTATCTTTGAAAAAGGAGGCAAGAATATACAATGGATTTAAGACAATCTCTTTAACAAGTGGTGCTGGGAAATCTGGTCAACCACTTGTAAAAGAATGAAACTAGAACACTTTCTAACACCATACACAAAAATAAACTCAAAATGGATTAAAGATCTAAACGTAAGACCAGAAACTATAAAACTCCTAGAGGAGAACATAGGCAAAACATTCTCTGACATAAACATTATTTTCAATTTTATTTTGCCACGACATGCCCTTCATTCTTAATGGAACCCAATTGAGTCTTTCATTCCATCAGCTCTAATAATTATATTATTTAAGGTGATATTCAATCAGTTTCCATAAGCTTCCAAGCAGCAGGATCAGATTTATCTAGGTCCATCTGAATTTGAAATTGTAACCTTTCAGATGCTAGTAGCACTTCGGAGATGTTGAACCAATGAACATGCCCATAAGAAAGGGAACCCAGGCATCGGAGTGTCCCCACACTGTAAAGTCTGAGGGAGTGGGAGTCCAAGCTCAGGGTACCAGTTCACCACCTGCATCTCCTTTTTTTCTTTCTTTTTAAATGTTTTTGCCCTGCTGCCTTTTCTTTTCCCTGTCTTCTATTCCTTTTAATCTTTTGGATCTCAAAGGAAGATGATCAATGGATTTCTCTTTAGCACTGAAAGGATTTCTGCACAGTATTAGAGACAACTTTCCCCCTTCTCTATAGGACAAGTGCAGCTGCTGCATTTCATTTTGTTTTAATGCCCTTTTCATCTGTGTCAGGTGGATTGCCATAACGCCTAAATAGAGTCCTGCTAATTTTCTACTCTTTTCCCTTAGTCGTGTAGTCTGTAGTGTTGAATTCTTTCCCTAGGACTGCACCTGTATTCTTCTGGAGTTTCAGAGTAGAAAGAGAATCTGTCATTAGCACTGTATGCTTTTCACAATCACAGTACCAGTAATCCTGCATCCAGAGGTAATAAACAAATAGGTAAAGGACTTTGGGGTTTACTGTTCCAACTGCCAAAATCTCAGAAAAAAGGAAGCCTAGGCTATGCAAAGAAAAGATGCACAATGACCCTAGATTTTCTATATAACTCCAGTATATCAATTTAGTCAAACTCAGGAATGAGTTCTGAATTTTGTCAATAAATTTCACATGTGAAGTGGTTCTTATGGGTGGAGAAGAACCTATTATAAGGGAGACTTGGCCTTCCCTACCCCAATTCTATACTTAGTTGACTTCCACTTCTTTGTTGATATTTTAGTTATGAGTTCAAATGATTTTATTGGTCAGTTTTCTTTGCATTTTGTGGATTGCAGTTAGAAGCATGGGTTTTGGTCAGATAAATTGGAGTTCAGGTCCTGGCTGAACCGTTTACTGCTTCTGTGATTTTGAAATGTTTGAGCTGTACTTTCCTCATCTGTGTAGAATGGGGAGAATAATGGTTGTATTGAGGATGAATAAGATAGTGGAACACCATTACCAGTTCTGTGCATGCATGCGTGCTAAGTCACTTCAGTTGTGACCAACTTTTTGCGACCCTATGGACTGTGGCCCACCAGGCTCCTCTGCCCATGGGATTCTCCAGGTAAGAATACTGGAGTGGATTGCTATTTCCTTCTCTAGGGGATCTTCCCAACCACAGGACTAAACCTGGGTTTCTTATGTCTCCTACATTGGCAGGCATGTTGTTTACCACTAGTGCCACCTGGGAACCTACCACTTCCTACTAGTTACCAAATATTACTGTTGCTCTTCATATGGCTTCTTGAACTCATCCTGGAAACTATGACCACAGATAAAATGAATTGATCATCGTTATAAGCTTTAGAAGTATGTTTTATACAATGGAATATTATTCAACCTTCAAAAATAAGGAAATTCTGTCATATGCAACAATGTGGATGAGCCTGGAGGACATTATGGTAAATGAAACAAGGCAGTCACAGAAGGACAAATACCACATGATTCCACTTATATGATGTATCTAAAAATAGTCCAACACATAGAAGCAGAGAATACAATGGTGCTTGCCAGGAGCTGGGGGCGGGGGTGGAGCAAGTGAGGAGTTGCTGTTCTCCAGGTTTCAGTTATGCAAAAGGAATTAAGTCTAGACATCTGCTATACAGAGTTAGCAATACAGTATCATATACTTCAAAATTTGTTGAGTGTAGATCTCGTGTAAAGGGTTCTTTACCATAATTTAAGAGAAAATTATGGTACATACATATTGCATTTTCCAGTTGCATCTGGTTTCAAAGGGAAATTTGGAACCACCAGTAATCCAAAGATAGTTACTTACCTAATTCACAGTTCGTTCCTTCAAATCCAGCTTGACACCAACATTCATAGGAATTAATGTCATCCTTGCACATGCCACCATTTAAACATGGATTGGACTCACACTGATCTCCATCTTCGAGGTAGATTAAGAAGATGAATTAGCAGATGCATTGGTTAGAATGCCCAATCCTTCCTGCACAGACTCATGGAGAGGGGAGCCTAATTTTAGGGTCAGAGCAGGACTTCTGACCTGGAGATCAGTTGCTTATGGGATGCTCCTGTTTTCCTAAGTTTCTAAAAATTCTAATAAAGGTTTTTAGGCTAACATTGTTCTAGGAAATGGCCCTAAGGAAGGCATGTGGATTGTTTATGCAACTGAAGGGAGGAAAATGAGGGAGAAGAAAGTCTGAGTGTAGAGATATACTCAGCAGAAGGTAAGAGGAATTTTCAGTCCTTCTTTATAGAATGATGATGGAGTTAATTCTAAATCGAACCATGTTGCTTCAGCAATCATCTACATGTCGTACCCAGCTTGTTCTATTGCATGTCTTGTAGAGCAAATTGAGCTAGGTAACAGCAACTCCACTCAGGGAACTGACAGCCTTGGCATGGCACACATGCATCTACTTCCTCATCTCATCATTTCACTGTTAAGTAGCCAGTGATGGTTCCAAACAGCCCAAAAGGTGCTCAACTCCTGAAGGATATTCTACTGTCTATGATTAGGTCCCAAATGGTTTGGTAAAGAGACAAACAGCTTTCAATACAAAGAATTAAGAAAGAAAAGCTTCTGAAAATGTGCTATGTTTTTATATAGATTGGCTTTGTTTCCTTCCTATCTTTCCTGAAGTTTCTACATTCACAGCATTCTGGAGAGCCTTTGAAGACACTGGTCATCATAAAACAGGAGCAAGGAATAGGTAAGAGGGGAAGGGTCAGGATGAGAAGGGAACCCTTCAGTCGGATTTCTCAGAGCTCTGCCTCAACTCGTAACTCTAAGGCAGCTTCAGGGGAAAGGGGTGAAGAGAACCAGGAGGGAAGCTGGTGCGTCCTCTGAGCAGAGGAAGAGCCCTGAAGAAAGCCAGGAGCGAGATCAGCAAGGCTTGATGTGTGAGTAACCAAAGAGTAAGCGGTAAAGATGACACAAGAATAAAACAGTGAGTGAAAGGGGGCAATTCAAGAGGAATTTCTAATGGTCAGTCATATTTTAGAGCCAAGATTCCTGACTGGAGCCCTGCCTGCTGTAGGACAGCAGTAGTGTGTCTATCATGCTCACTGTCAGGAGCGTGTATCCAGGTCCCACTGGCTGAGAGCTAATAACCTTTTCTCAGGAAGAGTCCCTCTCTGGAAAATCTGCTTGTTGTAAAAATTAGACCTTGTCCCCTCTGCCCCTTGATCCAATGTGCTTTTGCACAGATACTTCAATTTGTTCCAATTCTGTGAAAACAAAATACGTTATCTCTGGTTTATTATTATTGATGTTCAGGACTGGTCTAAAAAAACGAGCCACATTTGCACTTTATATTGCAGATGAACAGAGCTGAATTATTTAGGATGTTTCACTGAAAAGCTCTGGGCTTGCAGCCAGCTACACAGCAACTCATTTGCTGAGACATACTTTAAAATGAGTGTCATTTTATCCTGCATTTAGTCCTCCTTTGGGTGCTTGTCTGTGTATACTTTGGGCTGAGGCAAAGCCACAGACAATAGGGGTCAAAGACAGCAAGGGAGAAGACCTTGCCAAGTGAGAGCTTCCTGTTTAAGGCTACTGAGTCGTGGTTTAATGAATAACCATGTTGCGATCTGAAGGCCGGGAGGGGTCATAGAGAAAGTGGGGGTTGGGCAGTAAAGAATTTGGCTGCTCTTCTGGGCTCCATGACTCCCCAGCTGCGTGACCTTTGGTAAGTCGTTTAACTTCTCTAAACCTGTTTCTTCTGTAAAATGAAGTTCATAATGCTTTGCTCACAGGGGTATGGTGTGAGGATTAAAAGTGATAGCCAGTCTGCTGGGCAGACTCTGGCTAATGCAGTTGGGCAGTTTTTCTCCTTCAGCCAAATTCTTCCCATGGTGAAATGATGGCAGAGGGTAGGGCAGGAATGAGGGACCTGCATCCCCGTTGTGTGAGAAGGCCCACACAGGAGAAAACAGCAGAGGCTATTTGGGGTGCTTGGGAATCTCAACTGCAAAGTGAAAAGAAGCATGGAATTGGGTTTTCTTTTTCTTTCTTCTTGTTTTTGTCTTGTTTTTAGTAGACAAAGCAGTACTGACAGTGTAAAAAATTAATAAACAGAAACCTCAGTTAAATAGAATTGAGAGACCAGAAGGGAGAGCTCTCACGCCCAATGATAGCAGAGCCCAACAGGAAGAAGACCGACTCCACCTCTTTCTTGGCAAGGAGTCAGCCAATGACAAGCCAGGGACTCTTTGTTTACTGTACCAGGTGGCACTAGTGGTAAAGAACGCGTTTGCCAATGCAGGACATGCAGGAGACGTGGGTTCAATCCCTGGGTTAGGAAGATCCTCTGGAGGAGGGCATGGCAACCCACTCTAGTATTCTTGCCTGAAGAATCCCACGGACAGAGGAGCCTGCGGGCTACAGTCCATGGAATCACAAAGAGTAGGACACGACTAAAGTGACTTAACACGCACTTCCTCCCCACTTCCTTTTCCCCTCTTCAAAAGAGTTCTCTGCCCTCTGTCCTCCAGGAACTTGCACATGGCTCCCAGTGGTTGAAGACCCTGAATTATGATTCTCCGCTGATCCTGAATAAACCCATCTTTGCTGTAGTCTTTTTCTTTCAGGTCAACAGCAAAATCACGCCCTTGATGCCCTTCCAGGCATCATGCCCTTTCAGGTTTCTTTACCCGAGTTACAGTAAACAACACAGCCTGTGGCCTAGAAGGCAGGGGCCCAGCTTCAAAATATGGTGTTAAAGAGGTACTGATGAGAGGCCACCTGAGGAGGGTATGGGCAATAAAGGGGACAAGAGAGTTTTTTAAATGCAGCCAGGAATATATGGGGAGGAAAAGTAGAAATTGATTTGCTTTTAAAAAAGACAAGATTCAGAGTTTTAAATAGAAATAGAGAATGAAAAGACTTGTTTGGACTAACTGTAGTGGAATACCTCAGTAGAAAGTTGGCACGGTAGCATTCATTATTAAGGACAAAGGCAGATAAAGCAAATGTAACAGAGTGGACCTCTTCTTCCCTCATGATTTAAAAACAAAGTGGAAAAAAAAAAAAAAACAAAACAAAGTGGAGAGATAATTAGTCACAAGAATATGAATAAGTCCATTAGTGTGCACAGAATGGAATCTGGGAAAATAGAACTGATGGAATTCAATGAATTGGCTGTCCAGGGTAGTTTCTGTTCATGCACATGGTCTTAGGTAAGTCAAGCTGGGAAACTTAACACTGTCTCAAAATCCTGCTGCTAGATTTTAAATTAGTGTTAAAACTTAGTTGTCATTAAAGTTGTGACATTTACTCCTTTTTCAATTCATTCAGCAAGTATTTTCTCAGTGCTTCTGTACCAGATACTGTTTGAGATACTAGGATTGTATCAATAAACAAAACAGTTGAATACACCTGCCAACATGAAGCTTTCATTCTAGCAAGGTGGGAAAAATTAATAGTATAAGTAAGACTATTATATGATACCTCAGATGGTGAAAAGTGCTATGAAAAATAATAGAACAGGATACAGTGTCTAAAGTGATGGGGTTGTGGGGGGAGGCAGGTTGACATATTAATAGACGATCAAGGCAGGCGTCATTGAGAGAGTGATATTTGGGTAAAGACCTGAGAGGAGGTGTAAAGACCTGAGAGGAGGTGAGGGAGTGAGCCTACAGGAACCTGGTAGAAGAATCTTCAACATGCAAGGAACAGTCAGTCTAAGACTCTAGAAGCAGTTGTAGCACGTGCAAGGAATAGCTGCAGGGCCAGGATGGCTGGTGACCTGAGTGTGAGGGGAGAGCAGGAGGAGTGGAGGTCACAGGGTGGGGCAATCGGGAGGGCCTTGTAGGCCACCAGAAGGAGGAAGGCTTTTAAGCAGTAAACATTTAAGTCAATCAGCATTTTCTGATTCTCTACTGAGGATTGTAAACTCTCATTCAGTCCCAGATACAATTCTCTTTGGTTTCTTCCTTCTGGATTCCTGAGGTGGAACCATGTTCCTTTTGAAGCCCTAGGGAGGAGTAAGGTTTTCTGCCAGCAGATATCTCCATTATCTCGGATAGTTACCATTCAATGTTGGGTAAAAACAATTTAATTTATTTTTCTGAGCCCTTTTGACACAGAGGAAAGCAATACGTAAATCTTGAATGTTTCATATACCCAGGAGAGGATAAAATGAATTGCTTACCAACATATTGCTTCCAAAATTCAGTCTATAAAGAAAAAGAGGACAAGTTAATGGTACTATTTACAGTGTTTTTGATTCTTTCTCTATTATAGTATTTATAATATATATACATGTATAGATTTTTAAAATTCTAAAGGGAAATATGGTTTTTTTTTCCTATTTTTCAAAAAGGTTTTTCTATTCTTTGTTCTGCATCTGAAGGGTATTATGTGGAAATACTCACAGTTTTCTCAGTGTTTTCAAAAACTTCTCGTGCTTCTTCAAAACTACATTTTTCTTCTTTACATTCTCTCTCAAGGTTCCCTTGAACAAACTCTTCCAATTTACCTGAATTGTACCTCTTTGGCCGATGGAGAATTTTGGTGGCATTTTCACGGTCAAGAAAAACTGAAATTTAAAAGAACTCTTTAGCTTTAGAGAGAAGAAAATATCATGAAAATTAAATACATCTCTTAAGAAAGGCTTTGTTTTTTAATCCAAGTAATCCCCAAACCAGTTTATCTTTGGGGCATGGAGCCAAAATCTATGATGTTCTCATGATACTGTATACATATGGAGATTTAGGAATTAAAATTCAGTTTTACTTTTAGTCAAGAGAGCTCCAGTAATAAAAGGTCAGATTTTCAATCGTATTTGAATTTACTCTGGATGAAAAAGAAAGTTCTGAAGTAAGCAGTTAACTTCACACTTCGTCATCATTTGAAAATAGCTAATTGCAGATCCTTGCAAGGTGATCCATCACCCTGGCCAGGCTGTGTTTACAGGACGCAGTTGCCCAGATGACTCGGCAGCACGTTTCTTTTGGAGGAGCAGAGGCCTAAAGACAACCCCGGTGTCTCACTAGATATTAAAGAGAAACCCCTGCATTCATGTTTTTTATTCTTTCAAACTTCAGACTCACAACCCCTTAAATTGGCATGTGTTCTAGGAATTCCAGTGACATATGTCATTCTCTGGGATTCAGGATGTGATTTATTTTAGCTTTGACTGCCTAGCCTGTAGGACCACTCCTGAACACTGGAGGATTAAGGTCTCTAACCTAATTCTCCACCCTCTTCCCCCACCACCCCTCTCCAATCTCAGTCTCTTCTTTCTGTTTCACTCTCTGTCTCTGTGCATGTGTCTTTTTCTAGATAGAGAGATATAGATATAGTATCTATATTTATAATTAATGACAGGAACTCAAGAAGCTGCCTAGAGTTATTCCTTTCCTTAAGAGAACATCTGATAGCATCTCAACAGGACAAGGTGTTTATAACATGAACTTTCCAGGGCATTTTGGGACTGTTTTCTTGTTAGTGCCAAAGAGGGAAAAAAAGAAAGGAGAAGAAACAACTAAAGTCCTTTAATTCCATTGCAGCTGTTTGCTTTATAGAGCCTGCTGATCCCTTGACAGTCTCTCCCTTTTCTCTCACTCCTCAAGTCCCCTTGGGCTTTATTTTCCCCCCGAATTTAGCTTAGACTTTTTCTCTTCAACTCTTCCTTTGTCAACTTTCTCTATTTCCTTCACCCCTTCTTCAGTACTTAATGCCCCACAGTCCCTACTGCTACGTCAGACAGCCAGGTGCCCTGGGAGAAAGCCACAAGCTGCCAATGCGTGCCATGGCATATTGATGCCTCCCAGCCTCCACCATGCCCTCCTCTCTGCTCCCTGGTTCCTGTGCTTGGCCCTGGGCACTCCTACAGTAGCATCTGTGTCTGTATCCATTTACAGCGAGATCTAGTGGAAAAATAGGGGTTTGGAGGCAGAGCAGAGACACCTGGATTTGAATCACATGTCTTACCAGTTATTGGCTATGAGACCTCAGGCAAGTCACATAATCTTTGCAGCTTAACTTTGTCAAGTGTAAACATTAGTATCATCAGACTGTCTGCCTCCCAGCATTGCTGACAGGATCAGTGAGATCCTGTACAGGCTGGTGTGTGGTGGTTATCTCTTTTCCTTTCTACTCCTGTGTCTGGTCTGCCTTCTTCCTTTTCTCAATTTCCTTTTTACTTAATGCACTTTTCTGTGGCTCTTTCTCTTCTTTACCCCATCTGTATAATTAAATGACTCCTGTCAGAATCAGCACTGACTTCCTAAAGGATAATTTTGAACTTCTCTATTTGCTGCCTGCTCTGAAGCACTCCTAATTGTTGATCTCTCCCTTCTCAGGGTGCTCTTTCCATGAAATCACTCTCTCCTGGTTCTCCTCTTTGCACTGGCTCTTGCTTTTTTTAATTAATTTTAATGAGAGGCTAATTATTTTACAATACTGTGGTGGTTTTTGCCATACATTGACATGAATCAGCCACGGGTGCACATGTGTCCCCCCATCCCGAACGCCCCCCCACCTCCCTCCCCACCCCATCAATCTGGGTTGTCCCAGAGCACCAGCTTTGACTGCCCTGCTTCATGCATCCAACTTGCACTGGTCATCTATTTTACATATGGCAATGTACATGTTTCAATGCTATTCTCTCATATCGTTCCACCCTTGCCTTTTCCCACATAATCCAAAAGTCTGTTCTTCACGTTTGTGTCTCCTTTGCTGCCCTGCATATAGGATCGTCGTTACAGTCTTTCTAAATCCCATATATATGCATTAATATACAGTATTTGTCTTTCTCTTTCTGACTTTCTTCACTTTGTATAATAGGCTACAGGTTCATTCACCTCATTAGAACTCACTCAAATGCATTCCATTTTATAACTGAGTAATATACCATTGTGATATGAACCACAACTTCCTAATCCATTCATCTGCTGATGGATATCTAGGTTGGTTCCATGTTCTAACTATTGTAAATAGTGTTGTAATGAATGTTGTGATACATGTGCCTCTTTCAATTCTGGTTTCCTTGGGATATGTGCCCAGCAGCAGGACTGCTGGGTCAGATAGCAGTTCTATTCCCAGTTTTTTATGGAATCTCGACACTGTTCTCCATAATGGCTGTACCAGTTTGCATTCCCACCAACAGTGTAAGAGGGTTCCCTTTTCTCCACATGCTTTCCAGCATTTATTCTTTGTAGACTTTTTGACGGTGGCCATTATGACCAGTGTGAGATGATACCTCATTGTGGTTTTGATTTGCATTTCTCTAATAATGAATGATGTTGAGCATCTTTTCATGTTTATTAGCCATCTGTAAATCTTTTTTGGAGAAATGTCTGTTTAGTTCTTTTGCCCACTTTTTGATTGGGTTGTTCTGGTATTGAGTTTGATTGGGTTTTCTGGTATTGAGCTGCATGAGCTGCTTGTATATTTTGGAGATTAATTCTTTGTCAGTTGTTTCATTTGCTATTATTTTCTCCCATTCTGAAGACTGTCCTTCCACCTTGCTTATAGTTTCTTTCATTGTGCGCTGACTCTTGTTATTCACCCACCACTTGAATCTATTCATTCCCCTTCTTCTGCCTGCCCCATGAGGTTCAGTGTTCCCCCAGGCTCCAGCCACCAGTTTCAGCCTTGTTCTTCTTCAATCCATACATCTTTGTCAGGGCCAGGACTGGGTGAGGTGAACAAGGCCCCTAGGACACAGAATTCAAGGAGGCATGCTTGCTCAGAGTATGCAAGTATTTTTATGCCCTTCGTGCCCTTCTTGCCTCACCCTAGTCCAGCCCTAAAGTGTTAGTCACTCAGTTGTGTCCGCCTCTTTGTGACCCTATGGACTGTGTAGCCTGTCAGACTCCTCTGTCCATGAGATTCTCCAGGCAAGAATACTGGAGTGGGTTGCCATGAACCTACTCATTTTTTAAGACCCGCCTCAAAATATTGTCCCTCTGTCAGTGTCCCACCATTAATATGTTCCTTTCTCTATGCCCCTTTAGTGCCTGGTATGCATCTTATCACGTAGTGAAATCTCTCACCTGGCCTCAGGGTACTTTAGATCAGAGAGGGAATCTGATTTATCTCCAAGCCCCTTGTACCTTGTGATGGTACCTGGCACCGTAGTAGCCACTGTGTTATGGACTGAAGCTGTCTTTCATTTTATTTCATTCATTCATTCTGAATGAAAGGCAGCTTGGGTCCATATACTTTACAAAACTGAATTGGTGGCACGAAATAGTTTTGATTGCAAAATTCTAAATTGATGCAGTAATACCTAAGGGCAGCAGCCATGAAAATGCAACATCTCTGTGAAAATCATTCATAGAACCTGCTTTTAGAAGCCAGTGACAGTTTAACAGCAGAGGAGAGCACTGCACCGACACTGTCCATCCTTAGGGAAAGCCCCCTGGTGCTCTGCTCAGGGACCTAATATCTCTGACTATGAGGACTCCACTGCCTTTCTCCTTACCATTGTCAGAGGGTCATATATTTAACCCTTCAAGCTTATTTATTCTTTTCATTATTTACCAAGTTTCTGAAATCCTAGTCCTCCTTTTTTTTCTCTGAATCTGTCCTTTTTTCCTACATCTGAGGTCTTCAAGTGTGCAGCAGCCTTCTTAAAACCTCCATCACCTCACTACTTATGTCGAAGGAAGTTTGGATCCTTTGTCCTCCTAGATCTCACACTGATGAGATGTGTATAAAGACTTAGCTTTATGTTCTCCTTTGTGAATGTTCCAGCTAAATTTCTTTATTGCTTGACGCTGCCCAGTTTGCTGGTTTAATTTAACCTCTGCATTCATGTGTCATTATTTCTGCATTTCAGCGTGACATCATGTCTGGAGTGGGAACCACAGGGCCAGTCTGCTTTCTGGGGATGCTTTGGGTTGGCACCCCTGATCTTGGCACTGTAGATTTGAGTATAATAGGTTGACAAGTAAGTGTGATAAATGCTTCCTATGAGAACATGCTGTTTGTCTAAATGGGGTAGTTTCTTCTCTGTGTGCCTGCCTTTGGGGAATACATAAAGTCACTGAAGTTGTGGGAAAAAACCAAGTGATGTAAATTGCATTGACTAAATTTGTACTCTTGATGTCAATTCTTGGATTTGCTTTGATGTCCTAAGAGCTCAAGTGAGCATTGAATTTCCCCCTGTGTCAACTCCGAGATGTTTGGAATCAGACAAAATGATTTCTTTCTAACCCATGGAAAACTTCAGTGATAAATAACAACTTACTACTAGAAAGTTTGTTTGTATTCTAAGACTATCAATTGAAGGTGTATGATTTTATAGACTTTAAAAATTAGAGGTCTGACTCATTAAACAGTTCTAAAATTTTGAACCATGTTATGTCTTAAAATCAAACTTTTTGTGTAAGTAAAACCATTGTTTTTGCTCTGTTTCCCATTTTGCTTTCAAAGTAATGAGTAAAGAACCCACAAAATGACAATTAATTTTTCTCCAAATTCTGTTGTTTCCTTGTTAAAGCATTTTCCCCCTTTTAATTTTTTTTAAACCAAGAAGACGACTATTGTCTAAGGAATTACATTGTCAAATCATAAGCCCAACAGTGTCCATTTTAAAAACATACTATAAATATTGTAAATCTATTTAATTTTTAAAATGAGGAAGACATAGCTACCAGAGAACCAGTACTTACTAACCCATAAGCTAACTACTAGAATCATAAATATTGTGGTCAAATCCTGTAATCATTATTTAATGAAGAAGACAGCCCCAGACGTTTCTGTATCTAAAATACAAGCACATTCAATGTAACTTTATAAAGGAAACAAACCTGTACATTCAGCACTGAGTAGATATCCTAAAAGGCAGATGGTGACGAGGCCCGGTGATTCTGCCATGATCATGTTCAGGCACCATATAACCTTTGTTAGTAGATTGTGCAAGTAGCAAGGTTGACCAATTGTTCCAAAGTACAAGCTGAGCTGTATTTACTTCTGGGAAACAGCGTCTATCTCCCTCAGTGGGCTGTTTCCAACGACCTCTTGGATTAAATGAAAAGAGGAGGCAGTGGCCATCGTTAAACTTCACCTCTGATTCCATGGGCTTCTGTCACTGTGGCTGACCTGGGACTGAAGCTTGAACTGACCCATTGTTAGAATAGGGGAAGGTACAATGGCTGCTGTTGCTGTGGCAGCAGAACTCATCTTAGGATCCATTTTGTCCTTGTCAGGGAACACTAATGTCATATAGTTGAAAGGTAAAAAGATTGAAAGAATGAAGTCATTTTGTCACCCACCTTAAAACGTTTCCACTGCTTATATCTGTTGAGTCACCTGGTGGGTCTTTTATCTTCCTCCTCATAATGACGAGTTTATAAACTTCACTGTGCTGTGTACGCATATGGTGAAGCAGATGGGCTCTGTCTCAGAACATATGTATATATGTTTGAGCGTATATATGTATGCATGTATACTTATGTATAGAAAATAAATGTATAAATATTATTATATAATAGTTCATATTTATATACCACTTCACATGTAATATAAAAAATTCATAATAGTATGGCAACATTTACCTGCCATTCTTTGTGCTGCTGTTGTGATACATTTTATTTCCAAATGTTATAAACCCTATATTATCTTATTATTCCACTTTAAGCAGTCAACAGTCTTTCAAAGAAATTTTAAAATGAGGAAAAATATATTTAGTCACATGTTTACCATTATGATATTCTTCATTTTTTTGGGTAGACCCAAATTTCAATCTGCTACAATTTTTCATCATTATGAAAAATTTTCATTAATAATTTTGATAGTATAGGCTATTTTATGATGAATTTTCTCAACTTTATTTGAAAATGTCTCCATTTTACCTTCATGTTTCAAATTTGGCTGCATATACAATTCTAGGTTGAAATTTTTTTTCAGCACATTAAAGAAGTTATCCTATTGCCTTCTGGCATGCATTGTTTCTGATGATAAGGCAGTGAATATTCTTCTCATTTATTTTTAGCAATTTGACTACAGTGAGCCAAGGTATTCTTGGGGTTCATTGAGGTTCTTGAATCTGTGGCATTAAAATTAGGAAAATTCTTGTACCTTATTTTTTCAAAATTTTGTTTTAAAATAATTATGTAAAGTTTAAAAAAAATTAAATTAAAAAAAAAAAACAAAAGCCACACAAAAAAATCCTACTGTCTCATACATAAAAAAATAAAAAATAAATAAATAAATATCATCAACACTAAAAAAAAAAAAATCCCCACATCATAGCAATAAAATAAAATAAAATAAAATAAAAACAGTTATAGGAAATTGCAAAATCAATACAGAGAGGTCCCATATACCTTTCCCTGTGTTTATATCTTATATAAATATAGTAGTATAATATCAAAACCAGCTAGTGGACATTGAGTGGCTTATTTTATGTATATAATTCTAAGAGATTTTATCACAGGTATAGAAGAAAAATTCTGTCATCACAAACATCTCCTTTGTGCTACCTTTTTTATGATCACACCCCTCCCCCTCCCAATTATTTCTAACCCCTGGCACAACTGATCAGTTTTCAGTTTCTATAGTGAGAATGTTGTATAAATGGAATCATAGGGTATGTGACCTTCTGAGATTCGCCCTTTTCATCCAGCATAATATCTTTGAAATCCATCTAGATTGCTGCATGTTTTAGTAGTTGTTTTTTATTGCTGAGGAGTATGGATATGTGAACCGTGAACTTCCTTATGTTCAAGCTGGTTTTAGAAAAGGCAGAGGAACCAGAGATCAAATTGCCAACATCCACTGGGTCATGGAAAAAGCAAGAGAGTTCCAGAAAAACATCTATTTCTGTTTTATTGACTATGCCAAAGCCTTTGACTGTGTGGATCACAGTAAACTGTGGAAAATTCTGAAAGAGATGGGAATACAAGACCACCTGATCTGCCTCTTGAGAAATTTGTATGCAGGTCAGGAAGCAACAGTTAGAACTGGACATGGAACAACAGACTGGTTCCAAATAGGAAAGGGAGTACGTCAAGGCTGTATATTGTCACCCTGCTTATTTAACTTATATGCAGAGTACATCATGAGAAACGCTGGACTGGAAGAAACACAAGCTGGAATCAAGATTGCCAGGAGAAATATCAATAACCTCAGACATGCAGATAACACCACCCTTATGGCAGAAAGTGAAGAGGAACTAAAAAGCCTCTTGATGAAAGTGAAAGTGGAGAGTGAAAAAGTTGGCTTAAAGCTCAACATTCAGAAAACGAAGATCATGGCATCCGGTCCCATCACTTCATGGGAAATAGATGGAGAAACAGTGGAAACAGTGTCAGACTTTATTTTTCTGGGCTCCAAAATCACTGCAGATGGTGACTGCAGCCATGAAGTTAAAAGATGCTTACTCCTTGGAAGGAAAGTTATGACCAACCTAGATAGCATATTCAAAAGCAGAGACATTACTTTGCCAACAAAGGTTCGTCTAGTCAAGGCTATGGTTTTTCCTGTGGTCATGTATGGATGTGAGAGTTGGACTGTGAAGAAGGCTGAGCACCGAAGAATTGATGCTTTTGAACTGTGGTGTTGGAGAAGACTCTTGAGAGTCCCTTGGACTGCAAGGAGATCCAACCAGTCCATTCTAAAGGAGATCAGCCCTGGGATTTCTTTGGAAGGAATGATACTAAAGCTGAAACTCCAGTACTTTGGCCACCTCATGCGAAGAGTTGACTCATTGGAAAAGACTCTGATGCTGGGAGGGATTGGGGGCAGGAGGAGAAGGGGACGACAGAGGATGAGATGGCTGGATGGCATTGCTGACTTGATGCACGTGAGTCTGAGAGAACTCCGGGAGTTGGTGATGGACAGGGAGGCCTGGAGTGCTGTGATTCATGGGGTCGCAAAGAGTCAGACACGACCGAGCGACTGATCTGATCTGATCTGATGGATATGCCAATTTGCTTGACTCTTCACTTACTAGGGACATTTTTATTGTTTCCAATGTTTGCTATTGCAATAATGTGTTTTCAACATTCATGTACAGGTTTCTATGTGGACATAATTTTTAAATTTCTCTGGGATAAACGTGTAGGAATAAAGTTTCTGGGTCATGTGAGAGTTGAATGTTTGGGTTTTAAATAAACTGCCAAGCTGTATTCCAACATGGCAGTACCACTTTACATTCCAAACAGCAATGGATGAGTGATCCATTTTCTCTACATACTTGCAAGCATTTGGTATTATCATTTTTTATTTTAGACATTCTGATAGGTGTGTATTTAGACCATTTATATTGAAGATAATTATTAATATGTTAGTACTTAAGTCTGCCATTTTATTGTTTGCTTTTTCCACCTTCTTGTTCTCTTTCCTCTATTCTCTTTACATGCCTTTTTGTGGGTTACTTGAAAAAAAATTTAGAATTCCATCTTGATTTATTTATAGAGGTTTTTAAAAAGTGTATCTTATTGTATAATTTTTGTAGCTTTTGCTCTGAGTTTTACAATATACACATGTGACTTATCAGAGTCTACTGGTATCAGTATTTTAACACATAAGTATGAAGCCCTACTTTCATATCCATTAATCTTCTCTACTTTTAAATATCACTGTCATGATAACCAGATAATGCTATTTTTGTTTTAATTATCAAATATCATTTATAAAACTCATGAAAGCTTCCCTGGTGGCTCAGATCATAAAGAATCCGCCTGCAGTGTGAGAGACCTGAGTTCGATCCCTGGGTTGGGAAGATCCCCTGGAGGAGGGCATAGCAACCCATTCCAGTATTCTTGCCTGGAGAATCCCTGTGGACAGTGGAGCCTGGCAGGCTACAGTCCATGGGGGTTGCAAAGAGTTGGACATGACTGAGCAACTAAGCACAGCACAGCACATGAGGAGAGGGGTAGTCTACCAAATATATTCATATCTCTGCTCTTTCTGTTACTAGATCTTACTATCCAATTCTTTTATCATTTGCTTCTCATTGAAGAATGTCCCTTAGCCATTCTTTTAAGATAAGTCTTAAAATGCTTCTATTTCCCCTTGATGGTTGAAGGATAGTTTTACTGGATATCAGATTTGTGGTGGACAGATTTTTTCCCTCTAGTACTTGAAAATGTACCATTTCCTCTGGCTTCCATGTTTTCAAATGAGAAATCTACTGTCATTCAAACTGGTCCTCCTCTCCAGGTATTGTGTCAGAGTTCTCTAGCAGCTATCAAGCTTTTGTTTTCTTTGTCTTTAGTTTTCACAGGTTTAGTTATGATGTGCTTTGGTATGGATTCTTTTGGCATTATACTGTTTGGGGTTCACTCAGCTTCTTGAATCTATAAATTTGTCTTTTTTCCAAAAGACATCTTTGATTCCACTTTCTTTTTCCTCTCCATATGGGATTCTAATGACACAAAGTGTTACATGTATTTTATTGGTCCACAGGACTCTCAGGCTCTATTTGTCTGTATTTTCTCTCATTAAGTACATTCTGTGAATTCACTTTCTGGTAAGCCCTCTTTTAAGTTTACTGAGTCGATCTGTCATCTCCACTCTGATTTTGAGCCTCTCCAGAGAGATTTTTTTAAGTTATTCTTTTCAGCTTTATATTTTCCACTTTCTTTTTTTTTTTTAAATAAGCTTTTCCACTTTTGCCGAGATTTTCTATTTTAAAATTCTTTCTGAGATAATCTGTAGTAGATTGTTGAAACATTTTTATGATGCCAGCTTTAATATTCTTTTCAGATAATTCCAACATTGATTCATTTCAGTATTAGTGTCACTTCATCATCTTTTCTCATTCAAATTGCGATTTTCCTGGTTCTTAGCATGATGAGTGGTTTTCAATAGTATTCTGGACATTTTGCCTATTACATTAATAGACACTGGGTCCTATTTAGCAGGCAGTCACTCTGACCTATGACCCAGGTCATAGGATATTTTTCTGGGCTTTGATTCCAATTCAACTTTTAGATCGTTTTGGGATTATTTTGGTAAATAAAATTTCAAGTCAGTTAATATTATGATATGGAGGCTATCCGCATGTGCCTGACCCAGTTAGCCATATCCTTTCAAAACAGAGAGCTTTCTCCAATTGATAGCAAACAGAGAAGCCAGAGATGTTCAAAGTATGTGACAGATTTGATGAAGCATTGGTGGCTTTGAAGTTGCCTGGGAGGTGATGGGACATGTGGAAAGACCAAAGAGTGGTCTCTAGAAGCTGAGAGCCAGCAAGAAATCAGGGATTTCAGACCTATGTGAAGTGTGTTAGTTGCTTAGTCATCTCTGACTCTGTGACCCTGTGGACTGTAGCCCACCAGGTTCCCCTGTCTATGGAGTTCTCCAGGCAAGAATACTGGAGTGGATTGCCATTTCCTTCGCTCAAACCTGTAGCAAAATGGAATTCAGTTCTGTCAACACCCTTAACAAGTCTGAAAATGGGTTATTCCCCAGAACCTCCAGATAGGAGCCTAGTTGGCTGACACCTTGACTTAGGCCTTAGGAGATCCTAAGCTGGGATCTTACTTGAAATCCCTTGCTCTTTCGTTTACTAAACTATGACATAATAAATGGGTATTGCTTTAAGCTGATATGTTTGTAGCAATATGTTATGTGACAATAGAAAACTAACACTCTATCATTAGTATTTTCATTTGTGCTAAACATTGCTTTCTTCCTGAAGTTCTTTTTGAACTGTTGGTACCTCTGGGAGGATAAACAGATACCATCTTGAGAACATTAATTTGAGATTATAAAAGCTTTATAGTTTTAGCTTTTATATTTTAGTCTGTGATATATCTTGAATAAATCTTGTATATGAAGTGAGGTTAATATTTGAGGTTAATTTTTTCTTCTTTATGAATATGGATTGCTCCAGCACTATTGATTGATAAGACTATTCTTTCCCCCTCATTTTAGCTTGCTGCCTTGGTCAGAAAACAATTAGTTCTGTTCATGTGAGTTTATTGCTGAACTCTATGTTCTGTTCATTTTGCATTCATTTTAATTTATATGAATGAGGGTATAGTAAAAGTTTTAAATTCAAATCCATCATTTTAAGATCCATTTTTGGGACTTCCCTGGTGGTCCAGTGGTTAAGACTCCATGCTTCCATTGGTTCAATCCCTGGTTGGGGAGCTAAGATCCTGCATGCCACAGCCAAAAAAAAAAAAAAAAAAAAAGTTAAAAAAAGACCCATTTTTATTGCTCTGCACACATCTAGTCTGATGCTTCTAACTGCTGCCTGGTGTATATACATCATTTTTTTCCTAGCTTTCCCCCCAGTGATTGGCATTTCAGTTCAGTTCCGTTCAGTTGCTCAGTCATGTCTGACTCTTTGTGATCGCATGGACTGGAGCACACCAGGCCTCCCTGTCCATCACCAACTCCTAGAGTTTACTCAAACTCATGTCCACTGAGTCAGTGATGCCATACAAACATCTCATCCTCTGTCATCCCCTTCTCCTCCCACCTTCAATCTTTCCCAGCATCAGGGTCTTTTCACATGAGCCAGTTCTTTGCAACAGGTGGCCAAAGTATTGGAGCTTCAGCTTCAGCATCAGTCCTTCCAATAAATATTCAGGACTGATTTCCTTTAGGATGGACTGGTTGGATCTCCTTGCAGTCCAAGGGACTCTTAAGAGTCTTCTCCAACACCACAGTTCAAAAGCATCAATTCTTAGGTGTTCAGCTTTCTTTATAGTCCAACTATCAGATTCATACATGACTACTGGAAAAAACCATAGCTTTGACTAGACGGACCTTAGATGGTAAAGTAATGTCTCTGCTTTTTAATATGCTGTCTAGGTTGGTGATAACTTTTCTTCCAAGGAGCAACGTCTTTTAATTTCATGGCTGCAGTCACCATCTGCAGTGATTTTGGAGCCCCCCCCCCCCAAATAAAGTCAGCCACTGTTTCCACTGTTTCCCCATCTATTTGCCATGAAGTGATGGGACCAGATGCCATGATCTTCGTTTTCTGAATGTTGAGTTTTTTTTTTAACATTTAAAAAATTAATTTTTAATGAATATAACAGTCACATCTTTAAAAATCAAGCAAACTTTTTATTTTTTTTAATTTTATTTTATTTTTAAGCCTGAAACACTGTATTAGTTTGTTGAGTTTTAAGCCAACTTTTTCATTCTCTTTCACTTTGATCAAGAGGCTCTTTAGTTCTTCTTCACTTTCTGCCATAAGTGTGGTGTCTTCTGCATAACTGAGGTTATTGATATTTCTGCTGGCAATCTTGATTCCAGCTTGTGCTTCATCCAGCCCAGTGTTTCTCATGATGTACTCTGCATATATGTTAAATGAGCAGTGTGACAATATACAGCCTTGATGTACTCCTTTTCCTATTTGGAACCAGTCTGTTGTTCCACGTCCAGTTCTAACTGTTGCTTCTTGAACTGCATACAGATTTCTCAGGAGGCAGGTCAGGTGGTCTGATATTCCCATCTCTTTCAGAATTTTCCACAGTTTATTGTGATCCACAAAGTCTTTGGCATAGTCAATAAAGCAGTAGTTTGGCATCTAGATTGCTTAAAGCATCCTGTTTCCACAAATATTGCCACATTGGACACCTTCTTTTGAGTACCCATATGGAAAATGTGGTCATTTACTTAGGATATGTATTTAGGAGCAGAATGTCTGGGTCTTGGGATATTCCTGTTCCTGATTTGTCTAAGAACTGCCAGATTGTTCTCCAGATTGGCTGCACCAACCTACACCCCCAGAAGCAGTGCTTATAGATTTCTATATTGCACATTCATACCAATTCTTGGGATTAGCCTTGTAAAATTTTTGATAATTGAAATTGGCTAAAGTACCATCTTGTTTTAATTGATGTTTGCCTTATTATTATGAGTTAGAACATGTTTCTGTATACTTTTCAGACTTCTAAATTTCCCCTTTTGTAAATTGCCTGCTAATGACGGTTGCCAATTTTTCTTCTGGGGTTAATTTGAAGACTTTCCTTGAATATTCTAGAAATTAAGATAATCCATTATCGGTTTTAGACATTATTTATAATGTTTTATAATTATATAAATTATATATAATTTTAATGTTTATATAATTATATCGGAGAAGACAATGGCACCCCACTCCAGTACTCTTGCCTGGAAAATCCCATGGATGGAGGACGCTGGTAGGCTGCAGTCCATGGGGTCGCTAAGAGTCGGACACGACTGAGTGACTTCACTTTCAGTCTTTATTTTCATGCATTGGAGAAGGAAATGGCATCCCACTCCAGTGTTCTTGCCTGGAGAATCCCAGGGATGGGGGAGCCTGGTGGGCTGCCATCTAGGGGGTCGCACAGAGTCGGACACGACTGAAGTGACTTAGCAGCATGTAATTATATAATGTTATATAATTTTAATTTTTCCCATTCTGTCATATGTCAAGTAACTCTGATTTTCTTATACTTTTTTGAATAGATGTTCTCAGTTTGAATTTATTAAATGCATCAGTTTTTGCTTTTATAATCTGTGATTTTAAAGTTTTGAGTATTGTTTCTCTGTCTCTTGGTCAAAAAGATATTCTCATATTTTTATACTAACTTTATAGCTTTATTTTTCACATCTAGGCTTATAGTCTAATCTGTAAGTCTAAAATTTGATAACAAAGTTGATGAGGGTGTGGGGAAAGAGTATTTGCATTTGCTGTTGGGGGGTATACAGAGTCTTGGAGGTCATTTAGGTCTTATCAAAAGCTTTACAAATTCATTCTTTTGATATAGAAATTCAGCTGATTATAAATGAACAAAAAATTTACCTGCAAATTATATTTTTAAAGTTATTATAATAGTGAAATGCTGAAAATAAGCCAAATATTCAATGATAAGAATTGTAATAATTAAATAATGGTATATTGAACTCTGACATGACACAGCTCGCCAGAAAAGCAAAAACAGTGGGCAATTGTTGTTCAATGGGTATAAGGCTTCAGTTATACATGAAAAATGAGCTCTAGAATTCTGCTGTAGATCATTATGCCTATAATAATAAATAATAAATAAAATTGCTACAAAGCTACAGTAATTAAGAAAATGTAGTAGTAGCACATGGATAGACAGATTAGTTTCCTATTACTGCTGTAACAAGTTGCTACAAATTTGGTGGCTTAATGCTTCTGAAGGGGGTCAGAAATTCAAAATCGGTCTCAGTGAGCTAAAATCAAGGTGTTGTCAGGGCTGGTTATTTCTGGAAGTTCAGAGAGAATAGTCCCTTTTCTCTGTCTTTTTTAGCTTCCAGATGCCGCCTAATTTCTGGCTTATATCATTTCCTTATATTGTTCCAACCCCTTGCTTCCATCATTGTTTCTCCTACTGATTATGATCCTGCTGCCTCTCTTATAAGAATTCTTGTAATTACATTGAGCTCACTGAATAATCCTGGAAAATCTCTCCATCTTAAGATTCTTATTAGTAATCACATCTGCAGTCTCTATTTTTACCAGAAGTAAAAGTTCTGTCATAGTTTCTGGGGATTAGGATCTGGGGTTATTTGGGGGCCAATATTAAGCCTACCATACATATCAATGAATTAGAGTCCTTAGGTAAATCCTCAATTTTATGGTCATTGATTTTGACAAGGGTATTGAGACAATTTGATGGGGGCAAGTAACAGTCTTTTCAACAAATGGTTTTGGGACAACTGGATACCCATGTGAAAAAGAATGAAGTTGAAAAAAAAAAGAGTGAAGTTGGAAAAAAAGAATGAAGTTTAATCCCTACCTCATATCATATGCAAAAATTAACTCAGAAATTGACAATAGAACTAAAACTATAAAATCTTAGAAGAAAACATATGTAAATCTTCATGATCTTGGTTTAGGCAATAGTTTCTTAGCTATGACACCTAAAGCACAAACAACCAAAGGAAAAAAATGGATAAATTGAATCTCATCAAAATTAAAAATGTCTGTGCATCAAAAGACACTACTAAAAGAGTAAAAGTATTTATATAACCCACAGAATAGGAGAAAAAAATTTGCTGATCATATATCTGATAAGAAACTTTTTAGTAGGACATATAAAGAACTCTTAGAACTCAGCATTAAAAAATGCAAATAACCCAATTAAAAATTGTCAGAAGACCCCCCCCCCCAATTGGCAGAAGATCCAAGTAGATGTTTCTCTGAAGATACACAAATGACCAATAAGGACTTGAAAAGATGCTCAGCTTCATTAGTCATTAGGAAAATACAAATTAAATTCACAATTAGAGACAACTTCAAACCCAATAAGATGGCTATAATAAGCAAAACAAAATAAGTTTGGTTGAGGGTGTGGAGAAGCTGGAACCCTCATACATTGCTCTCTGCATAATGTAATATGGTACAGCCTCCATGGAAGACAATTTTTTGGTTCCCAAAAAAGTTAAACACAGAATTACCATGTGACCCAAGAATTCTACTCCTAGGTAGAATTTCATTTAGTCAGGAGAAATGAAAATTTATGTCCACACAAAAATTTGTACATGAATGTTAATAACATTAATTTATAATAGCTAAAATGTGCCATTAGCAGATGAACGTTTAAGCGAAATGTTGTAAGTTCATACAACTGAATATTATTCAGCCATAAAATGGAAAGAATCCATACATGCTACAATACGGGTAAACCTTGGAAACATTATGCTAACTTACAGAAGCCAGTTATAAAAGGCAACATATTAAGACTTCCCTGTTGGTTCAGTGGTTAAGACTGCAGGGGGCATGGGTTCAGTCCCTGGTCAGGGCAAGTAAGATACCACATGCTGCATAGCCAAAGATAAACAGAAAAACAATAATGGGGAAGTGTGTTTGACATGGACAGTTGCTTTCAGTTCTCAGTTGAGGGGAAAGCAGCAGTTAGTGTGATAGCATTCACATATGTGTGTTCTTATGTGTGTAAATGATGTTAACACACACATGCACACTTACAGTCACAGTGGATTACTCCAAAATTTTCAGTGTTTTTTTTTTTTTTTCCTGGTTTTTGATTACAGGTTTTTATTTTCTTTTTTTCCTTGTTTATAATTTTTTGGAATGAGCATGTCATTTTTTTAAAAAGTTTTTGACTGCACCATGCGACATGTGAGATCTTAGTTCCTTGGAGTCTTAACCACTGAACCTTCAGGGAAGTTCCTAAATTTATTTTTTATTTTTAAAAATTTATTTTTAATTGAAGGGTAATTACAATTTTATGTTGGTTTCTGACATTCATCAACATGGATCAGCCATAGGGATATATATGTCTCCTCCCTCTTGAGCCTCCCTCCCACCTTCCACCCCATCCCACCCCTGTAGGTTGTCACAGAGCCCCTGTTTGAGTTCCCTGAGTCATATAGCAAATTCCTACTGGCTATCTATTGTACATGTATTAGTGTGTATGTTTTCATTCTACTGTCTCCATTCGTCCCACCCTCTTCTTCCTACTGCCCCCACATCCATAAGTCTTTTCTTTGTCTGCATCTCCATTGCTGCCCTGCAAATAGGTTCATCAGTACTATCTTTTTAGAATCCAATATATGCGTTCATATAAAATATTCATTTTTTTCTTTCTGACTTACTTCACTCTGTGTAATAGGCTCTAGGTTCGTTCACCTCATTAGCACTGACTCAAATGTGTTCCTTTTTATGGCTGTGTAATATTCCATTGTATATGTACCACAGCTTCTTTATCCATTCATCTGTTGATGGACATCTAGGTTCCTTCCATGTCCTAGCTATTGTAAATAGTGCTGCAATGAACACTGGGGTACATGTGTCTTTTTCAGTTATGGTTTTCTCATGGTATATGCCCACTAGTAGGATTGTTGGGTCATATGGTAGTTTTATTCTAGTTTTTAAAGAAATCTCCATGCTGTCTTCCATAGTGGCTGTATCAACTTACATTCCCACCAACAGTGCAAGAGGGTACCCTTTTCTCCACACCCTCTTGAACATTTATTGTTTGCAGATTTTTTGATGATGGCCATTCTGACTGGTGTGAGGTGATATCTCATTGTGGTTTTGATTTGCATTTCTCTAATAATAAGTGATGTTGAGCATCTTTTCATGTGTTGATTAGCCATCTGTATGTCTTCTTTGGAGAAATGTCTGTTTAGGTCTTTTTCCCACTTTTTGATTGGGCTGTTTGTTTTTGTTATTGAGTTGCGTACGCTGTTTGTGTATTTTGGAAATTAATCCTTTGTCAGTTGTTTCATCTGCTATTATTTTCTCTCGTTCTGCCTAATTTTATTAAATAAAAAAAAAAAAGAAAATTGCTAGCACTTATGGACTCAGATACAGTGGCACTGAGGAAGGAGAAAGGTCCATTAAACTTCAGTTTTCCCCCTGAATATCTCCTCTGTTCCAGGACAAGTGGAAGGAAGGCAGAGCTTGCATCATTGATCAGAATGAATGAGCCTGTTCTTTATCCAGAGTGCAGGGGAAGAAGTGGGGGGGGGGGTAATGGGCACAGTATGGTGGCACCCCGCTTTGTATTTTAGGTGAACTCTCAGAACAGCAGGCATATCCACAATCAAAGGTAAGCGCCCAAACACCCTAAGCTGAGTGGAAATGCGTTTAACAATGCTTATTGTTTGTCTGATTGAATTCTCTACTCTTTAATTTGCATTAGTACAAGTGACCTGTTGTTTTGCATTTGCTTGAAAGTAATTTCCCTTGTACATGTTTGGTGTCCTGGAGTGGCTTGTGAGCTTTCCTGGGCATGGGATCTTGGCTTTTCTTCCTGTTCTTGCTCTCCAAGAGTCTGGTAACAGTGCTTGCACACAGCAAGGACACAGCCAGTGTGGATAAAATGGTTGTATTTGCAGAAACCAGGAGAAACTTTAATCATTAAGTAACTCTGCTATCTATTTGCAGCCAGAAAGATATTCTGTTTTATTCTAAAGCCAAAGATTTTTCTCTTTGGTAGGTGGCCCCCACCGTTAAACTGTTTTATAATTAAGAAATGAACTCCAAAAGACTGTTCTATACATCAGTGTCTCTTTTGCTGTCTCATATACAGGGTTATTGTTACCATCTTTCTAAATTCCATATATATGCGTTAGTATACTATATTGGTGTTCTTCTTTCTGGCTTACTTCACTCTGTATAATCATGTTGATATATGGCAAAACCAATACAATATTGTAAAGTTAAAACATAAAATAAAAAAAAAAAAGAAATGAACTGCTGTTTTGGCACACATTTTCAAACAAGCTTGTGTTTTTATATTGAGTACCTTTTTCTGCACCACAAATTACCACAAATTTAATGGCTTAAAAATAACACATTTATTATCTCACAGCTTTTGTGGGTCAGAAGTGTGAACATACCTTAGCCGAATCCTCTGCTTAGGGTCTTAGCCGGTTACAGTCAAGGTCTCAGCCAGACTGTGTAGTTATTTAACTGGGGAAGAATCTGCTTTCAGGCTCACTTGGGTGGTTGTCAGAGTTCATTCCCTTGGTGGTGTGAGGACAGAGGGTCCCCTGGAGCTATGTTGGCTGCCCTCAGTGCTAGGGGTTGCTCACAGTTTTTTGCTTTATGGGTTTCCCCAATATGGCTACTTAGTTCTTTAAGCTTGTACTGTGCCCTGGTCCTGCCCACACTCAGGGTAAAGGGATTATATAAGAAGGTGGCCCCTAGGAGGCGGGTATCATGGGAAACCTTATGATTTACTTATCTGCCACACTTGTGATTTATTTTAAACTGTATACCAGAAATTGATGCTGTCCTAGACTAGACATTTCATGATTATTTTATGTTTTTAAAATAACTAACATGAGTATTTGACTTACTATAGCTGGACTCACTGCTAAAACACGTGCTTAGCTGGTTGTCTAAAGGAGCTCCGTTTCAGTGACTTGTCAGGAAACATTTGCTAGGAATTGCTGATGCCAAAAACCAAAACTCAGTTGTTGGTATCATATTTATGGAGAATGGCCCATAAGTTACGTCAACTACCCATTCCTAAAGAAATTCTAAAGCCTCTGTAAGCCAGACCTTTGCAGAGCTGGTCCCATCTCTCTGGCTCCCTTAGAAGTGCTTTGACCTGAAGTCATCAGCCTACAGCAAGTGATCCTATAGGAAACAGTACTAGGAAGCATGTTGCTCATGGATTGTGTAATGTAATGTCTAGTCTTAGTACCAGAAATACCTGTCCTTCTCTTGTTTGGCTTATTTCTTGGAGGCACTGTAAATCTTGTTGCTGCTTTTCTTCCTTCACACTGGCTGATTTTATGACTGGCATGCTGTTGGCAGGTGTTCTGGACTTTCAATAGGTGTTTTGTGTATTAACTTGACTCCTGACCCTGTTTTTACCTTCTACCATTTTTTTTCCCACCTTGCTCTGATTTCCTGACCTTTTACCTTCTTTTTACCTACAATTTTATCATGAAATAAAATAAATAAAAATCAGTCATATCATATAAATCCTGTTGGTAATAAGGAAGAGTATAAATATCAATAATTGGTTTGAATGCTACGGGAGTCTCAGAGTGAGCCTTGTAGTTGTACCTATAGAAGCCAAGAGCCATTTTTCTTAAATGGAAGGGTAGGTGTTGTGCTGAAGCATTTGAATGCACTGGTGTGTTCAGTAATGACTCAGAGATAGTTCTTCTGTGACTGCCACTTGTGTTGGCTGATGGGAGTACCAATCCACATGGCTAGGTGGTAGCAAGAGTTAAGAGAGGAGGCATGAGGTTTAGGTGGTGGGGATTGCTCTTACAGAGGAACTAGAATGGGTACAGTGCAGGAGGAAAGGTGAAACAGAGATGGAGAGGCCCTAGGAGGAAAATTTATTTCATGAGAATCCTACTTGTCCTCAAGTTCAGACTTTTTGCAGGGATGGTTCTTGGGTTGCTAGGAATCATTCCTGGGTTCCCTCTCTTAATCATCCCTATCAGGCCAGGGCTCTACACCAGCTGCGACAGAACAGGTTTGGGAAGCTGTGTACAGGGGCAGTGTGTGGACAGAGTATTTCTATGGAGACAGATTGGTCCACAAAGGGCACTACCCTGTAAGTTATCAGCTTGAGCCAAAAGGGGAGATTATAGAAACATTTGGCCAGGAGGGAAGCTGGGGCTGAACGTTTGGATGGACTAGATTATCTGTCCTGTTGAAGGGGTGACTTGAAATGGTTGGGGCCTAGTGGATAAAAGAAGTCAGAGTGGGAAAAAAAGGTATGGAGTGGAGGAGGGGTGGGTGGCGTGTTGAATAAATAAGTTTGTATCCACTGGGCCCTTGGAGATTGTTGTAGGGGCCACTTGTTAAAGTTCTATACAGGCCTACACCTTGTATCTTCCTGGAAAAGGCCAGTTAGAAACTTTCTGGGAACTGGCAGTTGTGGCTTGTTGTCATTAAGATGGAGTTAGCCACTGGATTGATTTCTGACTCTGCCTGACACCTACATTGTCTCGATTTGGCCAAAAAGGAGCTGCTAAAAATGGTTTATTCAAATGTCACAATATGCTTTCTTCCAGTAACCATGACCTCCATGAAGAACTATTGAATCAGTTGTCAAGTGAGTAAAATTGAGAAATAACACATCATTCAAATAAAAATAGCTCTATTTTCAGGACTAGTATTGGAAAAAGCTAAAATAAAAATCTCCTTTTAGCTTTCTTTCCATTCCCCGCCCCACTCCACACTTCTTCCAAGATGGTTTGGTTTTTATTCTTTTTTTCTCTACTAAACTGCTTCCTACAAATCTTGGTTTCATTTTTCGATTTAAGGAGTGATAAGGTAATGTACAGACTCATTCATTTGCCCTTTTCTTAATCCATGGGGTCGCAAAGAGTCAGACACGACTGAGCGACTTCTGTGTGTGTCTGTGTGTGTATTAAATTTAAATGAAGAAAGTCTAACATTACACACCTGCATGTGCCAGGAACTTCATACATGTGACCCCCCTAAATCCTTGCAATCCATGAAGTAGGAATGATGTTTTACAGATGAGGAAATTGACGCTCCATGACAGACAGGTTCTATAGGCTTGTTCAGGCTTATGCAGATATTAAGTGGAGGAGCCACAATTCAAATCCAGCACTTTCTGATCTCAAAACCCTTTTGGTTGGCTTCTATGTTGATGCCTACTTCTTAAAGTTGTGGTCAGGATTAAATAAGATAATACATGTAAGGTACCTACTTAGCAGAGCAGTATACATAAATAGATCAATAAAGGGCAGCTGCTATTACCAGCATTACAACCACCAATACATATATAAACATATATATTATTTTTTATATTCTCTTATATTTTTGCAATAGCTTCCTATGCTATACAGTAGGTACTTGTTTATCTGTTTTATATATAGTAATGTGTATCTTTTAATCCCAATCTCCTAATTTATCCATCCCCTTCTGTTCCTTTTGGTAACTACAAGTTTTTTTTCTATGTCTATTGAGAGTATATTTATATTTTGTAAATAAGTTCATTTCTATCATTTCTTCAGATTCCACATATACGTGATATCATATGATCTTTGTTTTAGTTCACTTAGTATGATAATCTCTAAGTCCATTCATGTTGCTGCAAATGGCATTATTTTTTCTTTTTTATGGCTGAGTAATAGCCATGAAATTAAAAGACGCTTACTCCTTGGAAGAAAAGTTATGACCAACCTAGATAGCATATTGAAAAGCAGAGACATTACTTTGCCAACAAAGGTCCATCTAGTCAAGGCTATGGTTTTTCCAGTGGTCATGTAGGGATGTGAGAGTTGGACTGTGAAGAAAGCTGAGCGCCGAAGAGTTCATGCTTTTGAACTGTGGTGTTGGAGAAGACTCTTGAGAGTCCCTTGGACTGCAGGGAGATCCAACCAGTCCATCCTAAAGGAGATCTGTCCTGGGTGTTCTTTGGAAGGACTGATGCTAAAGCTGAAACTCCAATACTTTGGCCACCTCATGCGAAGAGCTGACTCATTGGAAAAGACTCTGATGCTGGGAGGGATTGGGGGCAGGAGGAGAAGGGGACGACAAAGGATGAGATGGCTGGATGGCATCACTGACTTGATGGACATGAGTCTGAGTGAACTCCGGGAGTTGGTGGTGGACAGGGAGGCCTGGCATGCTGTGATTCATGGGGTCGCAAAGAGTCGGACACGACTGAGTGACTGAACTGAACTGAATATTCCGTTGTGTGTGTGTGTGTACACACACACACACATATATGTGTGTGTATATATATATATATATATATATATATACACATATACCACATCTTTTTTATCCATTCTTCTGTTGACGCACATTTAGGTTGCTTCTATGTTTTGGTTATTGTAAATAGTGCTGCTATGAACACTTGGATGCCTCTAAGTGTGTCCTTGAGGTCACAAAGAGTTGGACACGACTGGGCAACTGAACAACACAAGTGTGTGAAAGAGTGTCACTAAGTCATGTCCAACTCCTTTGTGACCCCATGGACTGGTCAGGCTCCTCTGTGCATGGAATTCTCCAGGCAAGATTACTAGAGTGGGTTGCCATTTCCTTCTCCAGAGTGTCTTCCTGACCCAGGGATTGAACCTGGGTCTCCTGCATTTCAGGTGGATTATTTACCATCTGAACTACCAAGGATATAATTATTGCTGTCAAATGGCCTCCTGGTTAGCAAGTATACTTGGAAGATGAAAGCCCAAAGAGTGAGTCTGTGCAGCTGGGCAAGAGAATCTCATGCCAAGGATGCTCTCCAGCGACTTTGCTGGCAGAATTTCATTTCATCCTTTTTACTTCTCTTGGTGTCTTGCCTCACTCATAGACAAAGCTTCCAGAATTCTCTCCAAGTTTGTATCTGCTAGAACACTCTCCTGCATTTCTTGAAGAGAAGCAGCCACAAGAAATGATGGAGGGATGTCTAAAAAGTCATCACACTGGTTTTTAGAGATGAGTTTGTGTTACAGGGGCACACAAGAAGGTCACAGAATTGTTCCAACCCCATATATCAAACCCTGCAGAGAAACCATATTAGTTTCTTCTAGTCAATAGACTGCTGAGCATTCTTTCTGCCCAAAGACAGCTCTGATTGTCAGCCTCTGCCTTCTTCAGTCTCCAGCCCATGGACTCAGCCCCAATCCACCATGAGGCAGAAAGGATATTAATCATTCCATCCCTATCATCAGGTGGGGTCTGGACCTACTTTTATTGCCAGGCTTATATCCACTTTGCTTGAGATGAACCCATGCAACCAGGCCATGTGACTGGGTTGTTGCCTTGTTTTTATCCACCTGGCCCACCAGTTCTCCACGTTCCTCTAAACCATCTTCTACCAGTCTATAATCCTTGACCCACTCTTTCTCTGGAGCCTGGACCTGGCCCTTACAATCTCAGCTGCTCAGTTTCCACTTCTCAGGTGCTGATGTGTGCTCCTAGCTGCCTTGGCCTATGGAAGCTGGCCACACTTGAGAATCATAGCTCCCCACATGAGCTTTTGAGCTAAGTGTAGTGGGCTGTCCACCACTCTGTTCAGAGACTAGACCTTTGCCTGTTCACAGCTTTCTTCTCCCCTCGACTAGCTCACTGCAGTGGTCCTTCTTGGCTCCTGTCTGAACTTGTACTGCTTATACATCATGATACATAGACGAGTACTCAACCATCTTTGTGATGTGATGAATGTGTTGTGTTATCATGGAGAGAACTGGAAAAGAGTGATTTTTCTAATCACAGCTAGCAACTGCCTTTTTCTTTACACCTTTTGTGTGAGTTGGAACAGCTTCTCTTTCACATGCCATGTAGTGACAGGTCTCATAACTTTTGGTGTATTAGTGAACTCAAGGCATACTGTTGGGACAGAAGACATGGGTTTGAGTTTGTAGATCTGTTATTGTGTGGGACCTTGGGTATGATGCCCCACCTTGCTAGATCCTAGTTTCCTCATCTATAAAAAGTGGGGGTGATAATGGTTATATATCTCATGATATATAGTGATGAGAAGATGAAAGAATGAATGTGAAAATGTTTCGTGACATACTCTTTATCCTGTAGAGGAGAACCTTGCAAGTTATGAAATTTTATGACCAGAATTTTATGTTCTGTTTCTCACATGTGAAGATGTGCATGTGGGTATCAGGACATCTAGTGGCCAAAAAGTCTGACCACCAACTGATGGATGCTTATAAGACAACCAGTGGGCTTTCATATCTTAGATTTAGCTGTGGCTCTGTGACTTAGTGCATAGAAAATCAAACATTACACATTTGATTACAGCCAAATCCATATATGAGGAGGCAGCATGTAGTAGTGAAAAGAACATGGACTTTAGACAACCTGAATTCAGATTTCAGCTTAGCTACTTAATGGTTGGGTGAATTTGGGCAAATTAATCGATCTCTTTGAATCTCAGTTTCATCACAATAATACCACCCACAAATGATTGATTTTTTTAAAGATCCAATCCAACCATTTTTGTCTATTGATTGGAACATTCAGCTCACTTATACTTAATGTATTTACAAATATATTTGGGATTAAACTTATTATTTTATAGTATTGTTCTTTGTTTTCTTCTGTGCCTTTCTTTCAGTTAATTATTTTTAATCATTCTATTATTTTCCCTTTGCCATTTAGAAAGTTATATACTCTATTTATTTAGATGTTAGCCTGTAAATTATAACATGCCTAAATAACATAGAATTCTAAAGTGAGTCTAAGCCTTTATCCTACTCCCAGATACTGTAAGAATTTTGGAACTCATTTATATTTTGTCCTCTCCTCCTCACCTCAAGCTTATATACTTTTTGGTATTAAAATCTATTGCATTTCATTTTTGTTTTTAATACCACTAGACATTATTATTATTGCTTTTATAGTTAATATTCATTTATATTTGCCCACATTTTTATTACTTTATTTTTCAGTCTTTTTTACACCTCAGATATTCCATCTGGTATATTTTCTTTTGACTTTAAATAAATCTTTATTAGTAAATACTTTTTAGTAAAAGTATACACTAATGCTAGATCTGACAGACAGAGTGCCTATGAACTATGGACGGAGGTTTGTGACATTGTACAGGAGACAGGAATGCAGACTATCCCCAAGAAAAAGAAATGCAAAAAAGCAAAATGGCTGTCTGAGGAGGCCTTATAAATAGCTGTGAAAAGAAGGGAAGTGAAAAGCAAAGGAGAAAAGGAAAGATATACCCATTTGAATGCAGAGTTCCAAAGAACAGCAAGGAGAGATAAAAAAAAGCCTTCCTCAGTGATCAATGCAAAGAAATAGAGGAAAATAATAGAATGGGAAAGACTAGAGATCTCTTCAAGAAAATTAGAGATACCAAGGGAACATTTCATGCAAAGATGGGCTCAATAAAGGACAGAAATGGTAGGGAACTAACAGAAGCAGAAGATATTAAGAAGAGGTGCCAAGAATACAAAGAAGAACTGTACAATAATGATCATGACCCAGATAATCATGATGGGGTGATCACTCACCTAGAGCCAGACATCCTGGAATGTGAAGTCAAGTGGGGCTTAGGAAGCATCACTACGAACAAAGCTAGTGGAGGTGATGGAATTCCAGTTGAGCTATTTCAAATCCTGAAAGATGATGCTGTGAAAGTGCTGCACTCAATATGCCAGCAATTTTGGAAAACTCAGCAGTGGCCACAGGAATGGAAAAGGTCAGTTTTCATTGCAATCCCAAAGAAAGGCAATGCCAAAGAATGCTCAAACTACCACACAACTGCACTCATCTCACACACTAGTAAAGTAATGCTCAAAATTCTCCAAGCCAGGCTTCAGCAATATGTGAACCATGAACTTCCGGATGTTCAAACTGGTTTTAGAAAAGGCAGAGGAACCAGACATCAAATTGCCAACATCTGCTGGATCATCAAGAAAGCAAGAGAGTTCCAGAAAAACACCTATTTCTGCTTTATTGACTATGCCAAATCCTTTGACTGTATGGATCACAATAAACTGTGGAAAATTCTGAAAGAGATGGGAATACCAGACCACCTGACCTGCCTCTTGAGAAACCTGTATGCAGGTCAGGAAGCAACAGTTAGAACTGGACATGGAACAACAGACTGGTTCCAAATAGGGAAAGGAGTACATCAAGGCTGTATATTGTCACCCTGCTTATTTAACTTATATGCAGAGTGCATCATGAGAAACGCTGGGTGGGAGGAAGCATAAGCTGGAATCAAGAATGCGGGAGAAATATCAATAACCTCAGATATGCAGATGACACCACCCTCATGGCAGAAAGTGAAGAAGAACTAAAGAGCCTCTTGATGAAAGTGAAAGAGGAGAGTGAAAAAGTTGGCTTAAAGCTCAACATTCAGAAAACTAAGATCATGGCATCTGGTCCCATCACTTCATGGGAAATAGATGGGGAAGCAGTGGAAACAGTGGCTGACTTTATTTTTCTGGGCTCCAAAATCACTGCAGATGGTGATTGCAGACATGAAATTAAAAGACTCTTACTCCTTGAAAGGAAAGTTATGACCAACATAGACAGCATATTGAAAAGCAGAGACATTATTTTGTCAACAAAGATCCGTCTAGTCGAGGCTATGGTTTTTCCAGTAGTCATGTATGGATGTGAGAGTTGGACTATAAAGAAAGCTGAGCACCAAAGAATTGATGCTTTTGAACTGTGGTGTTGGAGAAGACTCTTGAGAGTCCCTTGGACTGCAAGGAGATCCAACCAGTCCATCCTAAAGGAGATAAGCCCTGGGTGTTCTTTGGAAGGACTGATGTTGAAGCTGAAACTCCAATACTTTGGCCACCTGATGTGAAGAGCTGACTCATTTGAAGAGGCCCTGATGCTGGGAAAGATTGAAGGTGGGAGGAGAAGGGGACGACAGAGGATGATATGGTTGGATGGCATCACCGACTCAATGGACATGGGTTTGGGTGGACTCTGGGAGTTGGTGACGGACAGGGAGGCCTGGCGTGCTGTGGTTCATGGTGTTTCAAAGAGTCGGACTCGACTGAGCAACTGAACTGAACTGAATGCTTATTATTATTAATATTATTATTATAATTGCCTGTAGTTGTCTGTGTTTTGCATTGATTAAAAAAAATATTTCTGTAGCCTGTAGAATTCTAGTGAATAGTTATTTGGGGGTACTCCTGGTGGTTCAGTGGTTAGGACCTTTCACTGCTGGGGCCAGGTGTGATCCCTGGTCCAAGAATTAACACCTTCAAACCATGTGGTATGGACAGAAAGGAAAAAAAAAATTTTGTTCAACATATTAAAATAGCCTATTGTCTTTTGGCTTCTGTTGCTGGCTTTGAGAGGTCAGCTATCTATTTGGTTATTCCTCTGAAGTTAACTTGTCTTTTTTATCCTACTTTTAAATTCATCCCCCCACACCACACATACCTCAAATCTGTCTCTGTATAGTTTCATTACTATGTGTCTAGGCATGAATTTCTTTTCCTGTAGCCTGCTTGGAATTCACTGGACCTTTTGAATCTTAGAATTTTGTCATTATTCTGCCTATGGTGACCATGTGATATCTTCTCACAGCCAGGACTCTTCCTAGAGTGAAAGGAGGTGATATTAATTATTAAACTGGCATAACAGGCCTAAGGTGCGACTATCCCAAGCAAACAGAATACATATGGTCACTATACCTCTCTCTCTCTCCAGCCATCTTATGCTTAATACAGTTTGCATGGTAACTTTTTCCCCAGTCATTTACTTTTGACCTGTCACAGTTTTATTCTTAGTTTGTATCTTGTTGGCATTGTATAGTTCAGTCAGTTTTGCTTTTTTATCCATTCTGAGAATCGGATTTAGGCTTACCATTTTGTTGTTTCCTGTTTGTCTTGTTTCTTTTTGGCTGTTGTTTGTATCCTATTTTCTGCTTTCATGTTGATTATTTGAACATATTTTAGTATTCTATTTTATCGATTGTCTTTTTAGCTATAATAATTTATATTAGTTTTTAGTGATTGTCTTAGCAATTAAAATATACATTCCTAAGCTTTACCAATCTATTTAGAATTAATATGATGCCATTTAATGTAAAATGTAGAAACTTTTTAACCATATAGATCCCTTTAATCCCCATTTCATCCTTTATGTTATAATTGCCATATATCACATCTACCTACATTGAAAATCAGAAAAGAAAGTGTTATACTTTTTTTTAATAATCATGTATGATTTAAAGAATTTAAGAAGTAGACCACTTCTAATGCTTTTCATTTGTTCTTGAAGATCCAGGTTTTCCCCCAGTACTGTTTCCCTTTAGTGTAAAGAACACTGCAATGTGTCCTCTTAGTTCTCCTTTTTCTACAAATTTATTTATTTTGCCTTCATTCCTAAGGGATATTTTCACTGGATATAGAATTCTGGGTGACTTTCTTCCCTCCCATCACTTTAAGCATGCTCCACCATCTTATATTCTTCATATTTCCTGATGAGAAATCTATGGTCATTCTACTTCACTGTCATCAGATAAATGCAAATTAAAATCACAGTATGGGACCAGTAACTTCTGAAAGGGTAACTGTTTACTTTACAAGATACAAAAGCTACCTGAGGATTCTGATGTAAAAATGTAAGTAGACAAACTGTGGAGGAGACCTGCAATTCAGAGAAGCGACATGCCTGGGCATGAGTTTTGTGCTATTTGTTTCCCTCTTCATAGCTTTGCCCCAAGGGCAGGCACTCAGTTGTTTCCTGAGGCAGGGCAACAGAGGCAGCTTCCATTCTGATAGAAATGGTTCTGATTTCTGCCCAAGAGAACCAGGGAAAGAAATCCAGACAGTCATGACTAGAGTGTGAGGTGTAATTCCCAGAGGGGAGAGTTGGAGAAAGGGATCTCCTATTTCTGTGTATGAACACCAGGGAAGTCTCAGGCTGACTCCTGAACCAGTAGTTGTAGAGCAGACTTAAAGAAGCAAAGTGAAGGCTTAAAGACTTAATAGTTAAACCACCACCATGCATGGGCCATGGTAATTTTGTTTGTATTATGTAATTTCCACTCAGTTGGTTTTTTTCCTGGTTTTGATTTTTATTATTAATTTATTTCTGTTATTAATTTCTGTTTACATTTCTGTTATTAATTTCTATTCTATTTTAGTTAAAAAGCATGCTGAATAGTTTTAATATTTTATAATATGTAGAGTTTTTTTTCATGGCTTAGCATGTCAGTTCAGTTCAGTTCAGTCGCTCAGTCATGTCCGACTCTTTGCAACCCCATGGACTGCAGCATGCCAGGCCTCCCTGTTCATCACCAACTCCTGGAGTTCATTCAAACTCATGTCCATTGAGTCGGTGATGCCATCCAACCATCTCATCCTCAGTCGTCCCCTTCTCCTCCTGCCTTCAATCTTTCTCATTTTCAGTCTTTTCAAATGAGACAGCTCTTTGCATCAGGTGGCCAAAGTATTGGAGTTTCAGCTTCAACATCAGTCCTTCCAATGAACATTCAGCACTGATTTCCTTTAGGATGGACTGGTTGGATCTCCTTGCAGTCCAAGAGACTCTCAAGAGTCTTTTCCAACACCACAGTTCAAAAGCATCATTCTTCAGCGCTCAGCTTTCTTTATAGTCCAACTCTCACATCCATACATGACTAGGCTCAGCATATAGTAGATTTTAATAACTTCCAGGTGCCCTTAAAAGAATGTGAATTCTGGCTCTTTTGGATGCAGGGATCTGTAAATGAATATTGCATCGCCTTCGTTAATTGTTCTCTTCAGAACTTTTATGTGTATACTGATAGTTTTGTCTGCCTGGTCTAACTGTTAAGATTGATGGAGATGGGCAATAAGATCCTACTGTATAGCACAGGGAACTATATTCAATATCCTATGATGAACCATAATGGAAAAGAATATAAAAAAGAATATATATATAAAACTGAGTTACCTTGCTTTACAGCAGAAATTAACACAGCATTGTATATGAACTATATCTCAATTAAAAATATTGATGGGTAAGTATTCCTTTATTATTGTGGAGTTGTCTATTTCTCATTTTAGTTTTCTCAGAATTTTTGCTATGTGTAATAAACTTAAAAGCTATATTACTATGTATATACCATTTTAGGATAGTGATATCTTATTGATTATATTGAAATCTTTTTCATCATAGAGATATTGAAGAGGTATTGACCTCTTTTTAACATTTAAAAAATCTTACTTATTTTTTAACATTAAAAATTTTTAATACAATTTTTAAAGGTTCCTTTCCATTTACAGTTATTACAATATATTGGCTATATCCCCCATGTTGTATGATACATCTTTGAGCGTATCTTACACCCAGTAGTTTGTGCCTTCCACTCCCCCACTCCTACACTGCTCCCCACTGGTAAACACTAGTTTGTTCTCTGTATCCATGCATCTGCTTGTTTTCTGTTATGTTCGCTAGTTTGTTGTATTTTTTAGATTTCACATATAGGTGATATAGTATTTGTCTTTCTGTCTGGCTTATTTCACTTAGCCCTCTAAGTCCATCCATGTTAGTTCATTCTTGGGTTCTTCATTCTTTCCTGCATTTCCACATTTCTGTCTGGGATCCCTTTCTTCTGCCTCATGGACTTCCCTTATTCTTGTTGCAGTGCAGGGCTTGGAATGTTTGTATACTCCCTAGAATATTAGAGCATCTAGTCCTAGTTGTTACTGAAGCTCTCTCAGGCAGTTAAACTAGGATTTTTATAATGTATCCATATTTAATTAGTTATTGCAACAGAACTATTTATTGCCCATGATTTATTACATTTTACCTCAAAGTTGAAGTTGTATGATTATTTTTAATGTCTCTTTCTTGAACTCAGTTGTAAGCTACGGGAAGGTAGGAACATTGTCTGCTTTGCTGATTTGGGTTTGTCTGACATTTATAGGTTATTTGTGAATAAGTGAGTGCATGATTAAGGGAGATGATGTCTATACAAATAGCTGGTTACATTGGTACATCTTGATAAAATTAATGGTACTTTTACTTCTTGACTCTCTGCTTTCTGTCAACTGTATATCATACTAGAGTGAAGGCTAAAATCTGTACCTATTATCAGATATTTTTGCCTGCCTTTTAATAGAGGGAGTAAGAGAAGGTGTCAGGGGAGGCTACAGAGCTGGGATGTTGAGATACAACTGGCTGACTTACTTATATAGGTTTACTGGAGCTCAGTCTTGTAGCTGACAATATGAGGATTTGACTCATTTCATTCTATGGTTTTGAGATTTGGGTTACACCAGTGGATGATTTGTGAAGTAACCACTCTCATACTTCAGCAGCAGAAGCATCTTAAGCTGTACTTAATCTATTTATGAATTCAACTGGAGAATGTCATGATAATTACTTAGCATCCTCTGTGTGTAAGAATCTGCAAATGAGCAGAGGCGCCCAGGGAAAATGAGGTGCAATTGTATAGCATAATGTGACCCCATGGATACAGAAAGCAGGGAGACTACTATTCTACCCAAGTTAGATTAATAAGGTTTTTGACATATATGAAAATAGTGTTATATAAGTATCTGGCTTTCAATATGTGTCTCAGGGCCTTGTAAAAGTGTTGCTGCTCCCCTGCATTCTAGAATCAAGAGCCATATTGGTAGGATATAGCCAATTATAAGTGAGACAGCCACTCTGGTTATCAATTGTTATGACACAAATTGAGAGTAGAGGATTTATACTTGGTCATTTTTCAAAAAGGAGGTTCTAAGAGAAATTCATTGGCTTGTCTGAAATTCTTAAATTATTATCCTCAGAGCTGTGACATTTTTAGAAAAGGAGCATCATATTGCCTCCAAAGATAATACATCATAGCAGATGAAACATAAAAGGAATTTTTGAGTGATTCAATACAACGATGTTCTTTTGCTTTTTAAAGCATTTCATTTTCTTTAAAAGCCAAAAGTTTCTACATTTTAACAATTCCATTTGCTCTCCCATCTTGGGAATAAGGTAGAAGCCAGTTCCTCCAAGTTCTCTGAGTCATTTGGCTTATACGTGGATAGCATTTTACAATTGACAGAGCCCACTCCCATTTATTTTCATATTTGGTCTCATAGTAATCCTTTGAACTAGGCAGGGGAAAGAGTTGATATCTGTCTTACAGATATGGAAACCAAGACTCTGAGTCCTGGCCAGTGTTCTTGCCTTTATTCACTCTGCCATCCCAGAAGCTGAGTTTATGTTGGATCTAACTTCATTATTATTTGTTCAACCATCAGTTGAAAGTGAGTGTTAGTCGCTCAGTCATGTCTGACTCTTTGCGACCCCATGGACTGTAGCCCACCAGGCTCCTCTGTGCATGGAATTTTCCAGGCAAGAATACTGGCATGGGGAGCTATTCCCTTCTCCAGGGGATTTTCCCAACCCAGGGATTGAACCCTGGTCTACCATATTACAGGCAGATTCTTTA